>NC_056744.1:1791183908-1791396408 GCF_019279795.1 Protopterus annectens | reverse complement strand
CAGAAAGCTCAAAATAAGGCGGCCAGCTCAACTACACAAAACTGCTTAAAAGTCTTAATATGTGACAGTTTCCTGCTTTCCTGTACAGAAATGCTCAGTGCTCAAATTAAAAAAGCAGATGGAAAAAAGACCATACTCCTGAGTACTGGTGGAAAGCTGGGGGGGGGGGGGGGGGCAAAGCACATGAGATACAAATAACTGCCACAGGGTATGGTGGAACATTTTTAAATAAAATGGTTACCACTTTTAATTAGGCCATGCAACAAGAGTGCAATCTACTGATGGGAAAATCAAGTCAAATCCAAAATACCAAAACCTGTTAATGGGTAATATGCACACTTTTACTGGCTGCCAGAGAAACACAGTCTCTAATTTAAGAATACTGTATCTTGTTTTAGCACTTTCCCTCCAAAATGACTACAAAAAAAATAACCAAAGCCACAGAAGTGAAAAATTAATATCAGCCTTCATAGGGAACTCAAACACCAGATTGCCAGACCGATAACAGACCCTGAAGAGATAAGTGTTGAGTTTTCCTTTAAGAGTGCTATCCTTTCAGGCTAAGAAACCCCCAGCATGGTGATTAAGATCAAATTAGCACACACACACGTCTTCTTACGCGCTGTTAGAATTACAAAAGTAAAACGACAGTACCAGCTCTCACTGCTACTCACTCAAAAACTTCTAATTCTGGGATCGTCTCCTTCATAAGCAGAAAACAGACATTCATTCGAGGTACAAATGCAAAAGCAGTTGGCCGAAGCAAAACTAGTCATTCACGGAATGGAAAATTAAATTTGCATAAGCCAAAAGAACACAACTGTTAGCTATCAGGAAAGAACACAGCTCTTTCAGAAAATTCTTTCCGGTCCCATAATCCAGATGAAAATCAGATATCAGGAAAAAGAATTCCAGCCCTTGGACAAGGTTGGTGAAAATACTGCATTCACCAAACACCCCACTGCTACAAAATAGGCAAAAAATGCAAACACCAGTGTAACAAAGAAATTAACTTGCAAGTACAGAGCCGTGCTGCAACATTTGACTTGCTTCCATTAAACTCAAAACAGACCAAACTGTCACCAACTGGTACACAAGACTGCCAGTTGAAATAAAAATGAACAAGCAACTAAACACCTTAACACACAAACTGCTGTATTCAAAAAAGATTTACTTTTTGAACCAATAAATGTCTAACTCCATAGTAAAAATTTTACTGTATTTATTTTATTAAATGTGTTAACTAGGAATGCCCATGCCAAGGGAGAAAAGGCTGATGAACAGAACAGCAGCACAGCTCATCTAATGCAGATACAAAATGTAACATCAACATACCCATTTCTGTAAAAGTTTCAAACCAAAGCAGGTAAGAACTTTCCTTATACAACACAGGGTAGTGACCAAATTAAAAATAATACATTTTTGCTGGTCACCTTTTGCTGTTATGTCCAAACATTAACACCCACTTCACTTTTTGTTTTCCAATACAGTACATTAAACAAATGCCCACAAAACTGTATAAATACCATAAAACCTTTTACTGTCCACTTTTAGCAATACATAGTTTTTTTTCTTTTTTTAACCAACAAAAAAAAACCTTCATTAAATTATCACGACACAGACAATCTTACAATTATATAAATGAAAAACAAATATAGACACCACTTTAGTTGCAAACATTACACATCACTTATAACCAGTCACTTAGTCAAGCATTATACAGTTCATTCAAATACTGGACTTCTTTTAAACCTCGTTCCTTCTCTGCATATATCGTTCCCGCAATTCACATTTTTTTCTATGCAATTTGCTCCTTCCCTTTTCTAAATATCCAATTCCATTTTTTTCTCTCTAAAGCTGGTTTAGATTTTCTAGTAACTGCTTTGTTGGCAGCTACAACTGAACTCAGCAAGGCTTTACTATGTCTAGGCAATTCCGATTCTGTATCACAGCTCAAAAAAATAAATAAATAATCTCTCCACTCAATCTACCCTGTTCACCCAGTATCCCCGACAGAGCAGTCCGCAGATAACCTTTCAAGTCTGCCAACTCATTACACTCCCCAGAAAATGTTCCCAACCACCTCTTTCGTCCCTGTCATACCTCCAACTATCCACCTGAGGAATAAATTCTAAATCTTCTAGACTTTGTTGCATATTTAGGAGATATACATACATATCCCCCCATCATCGCTTTGTGAATTGCTTATCCAATGTCTCTTCCCAATCCTTTCTAAGCTCCTCCAACTGATTCTCATAGGCATCATGCAATGTTTTATATGCTCTACTAATTATTCATTTCTAAATGGCAGCTTCTCTTCTAGATTCTATTAAAAACTCTACTAGTGCTGGTCTTTCATTTAACACCACCCCCCCATTTCTTTTTCTCTTTGCCTTCACTGCCAAGGATTGATGGAGTATAGGCTACCTCTAATTTGCAGTCCAAATAAATTCTTGGCATCTTTCCATTAATACCCTTCTTTTTCTAGTTATTTGCTCCCAATACATTGGTTCCTTTGCCAGTTTCCACCAATAAATTCCAGTCCCCTCTTACCTATTGTCTGTATCCCTAACTGCAATCATCCCTATCAGCAAAATCTCTTTTCTCCACTCCCATGCTGGCTTCGTTCTTAAGATATTCCATGCTATTTTATGAATATAATATTCTGTAGTTGTCGCCTCACAGTAAGACGCTGACCGGTTCGACTCTCAGCTAGAGCGTCTTCTGCGTGGAGACATGCATGAATGGGCGTACCTTCGTTGAAGGTTGTGCGTTAGGGCTGGCAACTCAGCACGTAAAAATCAACTGCTAATCATTAGCGGACCGGAGTTCCACTGTGGCGACCGCTAACCAGGAAAAGCTGAAAGACACAACAAATATTCTGTGTGACTGTTGTTAAGAGTCTGCATCCAAAATCCCAGTCTCTCCTTGTTTCTTGAGCTTCCCCATTATCACCATCATCATCATCCCTTTCCACTTTGAATTACAGTTTTCTGCTTGTGCTATGTACAAGAGCCTTAATTGTGTTGCTCTAAAATACCCCCTCAAATTGGGTAATCCTTGTCCGCCTTGTTCTATTGGAAGAATCAGCTTATCCCACTTGACCCTAGCCATCTTCCCCTCCAAGAAAAAATCCATGGCATCTTTTTCAATTACTATACACAACTGCTCCTCTGGTTGATAAAAATATGCCTGACCTGTGTACAAGCTCAAAGGGGCTAAACTTTTAACTGCTTGTATCTTACTACCCATATCCATATAACAAAGCCTCCAGTTTCTCAATTTTGTACTATTTCTGTTTAGTCTCTTCCCACATAACCATAGCTGCCACAACAGAGTCATTAATAATCCACACCCCTAAATACATAATTTTAACATGCCCCCATGAATACGGATATCATTGGACCAATTCATTTGTGGATACATAATTTACTGATATTGCCCTTGTTTCAGCTTCATTAAATTTTGTATCCTGAAAAGATATGAAATGATCTTAAAATGTTCCATAAAACTGTAATGCCTTTTTCTGGTTTTGTCATGTTTAATATAATAACATCTGTAAATACAGCCAGCTTTTCTTTACTACCACACCAATTATATCCTTGAATTTCTGAATCCCTTATTTTCTTTGCCAGTGGTTCTAAATATAATGCAAACAAGGGGGGAGGACACCCCTATCTGGTTCCTCTACTCAAGCAGAAATCATCACAAAGAACCCCACTAACTTTAATGTTCACCTCCAATCCTTCATATCAAGTCCCAATTAACTTTACAATTGCATCAGGGAAAGCAAATGCTTCCATTGCCCTGCTCAAATACCAATCTACTCTGTCAAATGCTTTCTCTGCATCAAGACCCATTAATAACTGTGGTATTTTCTTACATTCTGTTTCCCTCTGGATCATCAATATGCTGTTAATGTTGTCAAATGGTTGCCTCCCTGTACAAAACCACAATGATCCATATCTATCAATTTTTGTATCACTTTTGCCATTCTAGACAAGCACTTTATAACCACGGTTTAGTATTGAAATAGGCCTGTATGAAGCTGGATCTTTACCCTCTTTAGGTATTACTGTTACCACCGCTTTCTTTCAGGATGCTGGTACTTCTCCTCTTAAAATACTGTTAAAACCTTCCAGATCTTTATCAGTTTTCCCCCTCCTAGCTTCCAAACTTCCACAAGAATACCATCTATTCCTGGGGTCTTTCCTGTGGATTAATTATACATAACCATTTTTATCTCATCTCCTCCTATCCTGTTAGTAATTTGAGTCATCTACCTTTAACCTTGGCAATATTTAAAATGTTCCATAAACATTTCCATTTGTACCTTTTCTTGATTTCCACATTTCTGTGCTTTATATAAACTCATAAAATTTCCAAAATATTTCTAATACTTCCACAGGATCTTGTTATAGTATCCCTAAGCATGTCAACAGCCCTTTCCACTTTGTTGCCTGAGTCGCTGTGCTAAAAGTTTTTGTGCTGTAGAATTACTATAAAAATATTTGCTTAACAGCAATCTTTCTAAAGTCACGCATATCATAATGGAAATTCCTTATTTTCTGTTTAGTATTTTGCAGTTGCTCCTTTTCTTGTTCTGAGAGATTTCCCCCTATTTTGCAATACTTGAACATTTGTCAGTCTCTCTAAATAATTCTTATTACTTCTCAACTATCATCTCCCGTTCCTTTATTTCCACCCTAGCTTTAAACTCCAATTTAATTTTATCCCACTCCCTAGCTATATTTTCCAGAAGAAAATTCTATTTTCTGTAATAACTCCTGAATTACCTCCAAAACATATTCCTGAAATTTCTCTCTTTTCAGCAGATAGGCGGGAAAGTGCCAGTGTCTCGTTTTTATTTTAGTTATTCTTGGTGCATGACCTGAAATAGTTAATGGGTGCATTTCAAGACCTTCAATTAAATACACATGTTCCTGGGAGATACAAATTACATCTAGCCTAGCCCAGTTTTTATATAATGGAGAATAACATGTAAATTCACACCAAACTCCTAGTACTGAATGTGCATCTTCCATGCCAAACAAACATTTTCATAAATTTCTTCAAAAAAATCTACCCTCCTTTGTTATAATATTTTCCCTTCTAGGGCCCCATACATCTCCACTGCTGCAAACAAAATTCCAGCCCACAGCTATAAGTAATATTCCATGGTGAAAGTGGATTATTTCTCTCAGAATTTTAAGCAGCTCCATTATAGCAGTTTTGGGGGGAATAAATGCATGCCAGTATAATCCTCCTCCTTTCCCAGTAGCCGCTTAGTACTATACATCTTCCATTGCTGTCTTTTTTTTTCTTCCATCACTACTGGCGCTCTTCTTGCTATTAAAATGTAAGCACTCCACTTTTCCTTTGCATCAGACATTCCGCTGAATAACCATCCTCAAAACCTTTGCTTTATTAAATTCACATTTTTAGTTCTTTCCAGTTGCGTCTCCTGTAGCATAGCTACTTGCGCTCTACATTTTTTAATACAGTTCACTATTTATTTGTAAGACTTCAGATTGAAAGACATTACAGAAGGCATCTTTTTCTTATATAGTGATTATCATTTTTTTATGTATAACATTATGTTCTAACCAATTTCTCTTTTCTTTTTCCTCAGCCAATTATTCTTTTGTTAAACATCTAGTTCCAACATTGATGTTACATGCATAAACTGTTTGGCAAGTTGACCTTTTATACAGTTGTTTCTTGTCATATCAAGTGAGCAAACATCACAACTTGCAGAACATTTTGTTTAGTTGAAAGCCTTCAAAAAAAATAAATAAAATAAAACTCCTCCAATACACAGCTAAAACCTATTAACTTAATAGCACACAAAACTATACTGAAGTTTTTCCTTCCTAATAAGAACAAAAGTTCTAAACTGATAGACACGGACAAGCTAGAGTTAACCAAAAAGAAAAGTTAGTCATGGTAAGATGCATGGTACCACCCTGTGTTTTTAGCAAGTGCTACCTGGGTGTTGCATCTTTATAGCTCTCCCAGCTGAGAAAGCACTTGAATGCTTTCAGTAAACACTTTCTCCAAGTCATGCATCTTTCTCAGATTGTCTTCTAGTGACAAGTAAACCTGAAACAAACCTGCTAAGGATACCTTGTTTACAAGAAAAAAAGTCATAATATTTAATATTCTTTTCCATTTACGTGCTTTGCAATACGCTTGTTACTGGATAAAGCCCTAGGGTCTTAACCCAGTCATTTCCCCATGCAAGCAAGGGAAAAAAAAGTACACCGACTTTTCCTTTCTCATGCTTTCTTAAAACAGACCCATCCTGTCTCCTCCTCCCTTCCCCTACCCCTTTTACATTGTAGTGCCTACATTTCTTAAAAATGAAGAGAGAGAGAAAAGAAGGGAGAAAAAGAAAAAAAAAACAAAAGCACCTGTTTATATCAGTATCCTGTTGCATTAAAAACTAAGAAAACTTTACTTCAAGTGCTAACTGGGTTTGTCTAATCGTTATAGCTCTCCCAGCTGGGAAAACTCCTGAATGCTTTCAGGTAACATTATGTTCTAACCAATTCCTCTCTTCCTTTTTCCTCAGCCAATCACTTTCCGCCAGGCTATAGCCAGTTTCTCTTTATCAGATTGTTGCCACAGAAACACGAAAACCAGCTGCAGAATTGTTACTGAGCATACATGTATTTGCTATAAAAAGCCTCATAATATTCAATGTTATTTACTTGTTCTTGCTTAAACCTTGTTACTAAAGCAATCTAACAGCTTTAATCCAGTCATTCCCCCATGCAAGAATGAGACAAAGCAGATTTTTTTTTCCTTTATTGTGCTTTTTAAACAGGCTTTTTTCCTTTTACATTGCAGTGCCTACATTTCTTATAACTGAAGAACAAAAAGAGAAGGAAGAAAGAAAAGAAAAAAAAAGAAGAACAGTGGCACCTGTTAAAAATAACTTAAAAAAACTTTACAGCATGTAAAGAAAACCACATGCCATAAAATTAGTACTAGTCAAGAAAAAAAAATCTTTATTTACAGTTAACTTTCTCCCTCCTCTTCCCCTCCCCAAAGCACTTTTCTGAACATTAATGACATGAAGTAGGGCATATCCTTTAGAGTCCCCCACAAGTCCAACAATTCTAAAAAAGTACAATATTTTAAGATTTTCTTATTCTGTCATATTTCACAAATAATTATTGCAGTGTAATCAAGTCATTGGTTTTATTACTGTTAGTCTTCGAAATCCTGTCTCGGTTTCATTTCCACTGTACTCTTAATTCTTCTATTCAACCATCGTGTTCCCTTCCTTATTTCCAACATTTTCAGTTGAAAAGGTTTCATAGATACAGTCTTTATTACCAGAACAAAAAAAAGCAGAATCTCCTTCTGATTCACAGCTTACTTTTCATTGGGCAAACTTTTGTATTTCCTCTTCCCTAGCATATACTTCAGCAAAAAATTATTTTGTCCCTTCAGGGAAGACTACCTTGAAGACAGCTGGGTACAGCAGTTTGAATCTCACACCTGCAGCTCAACATTCCCTGAATAGCGGAATAACTTTGCTCCTCTTTGATCTAGTGTACAAGGAGTTATTATTCTCCATAAACACTCTGCAGTCTCTCACTTTTAGTACTTTGCCCTTCTGCCACAGTTTTGTCAGAATCAACTCTTTCTGCTGGTAGGATTGCATATTTACTATTAAAGATCTAGGCCGATTTCTTATAGACAGGTTTGGAGCATATACACAATGTGCCCTTTCAACTAACTCCTGTTGTGGAATACCACTCCAGTTGCTTACTAGTGCTTTCATAATATTTATGCAGCCTGATCCTTACAGCTTCTCTAGTACAGCTGAAAATCTCAGGTTTTCCCTATGTGCTCCGTCCTCTAATTCTATTATTGTTTTTAAAACATCTCTTCTTGAGCAGTCTCATATTCAGCCATCCTTTTCTTCATTTCAACCTCTGATTTTTGCAGCTTTATACTCATCTGAATATCTGTTAACGCTTCTTCCATTTTTTCCATATTTTGTGATTTCTGTTGATATACTCCATCAGGGTTTTTTTTATTTTAACCAGATATGTATGCAGTTGTCTTGTATCCTCATGTATATTATTGGAAATCATGTCTGAAGAATGCATCACTTGCAACTGTTCAACAGTCAGTGTTTCCTCCTCACTTTTTGTAACTGATTTTTTTTCCAGATCTTATTTATTCCTGACATCTAGGCAGTGCACTTACTAGCCAGCTACTGAAATTTACACAAACACAAGTCTACTGGCCTTCTCTGCTAAGTTTCTGTTTTCATACTGGGAGAGCTAGAAATAAGCTGTTACTCAATGGCAACCATCTTGGAACACTCTTAGCAATACATCATTTTATAACGTTGCACAAAAAAGTACGCTTTTTCATTTTATTTCTGTAATTTGTTGCAATATTTCAACCATGCACTTTAATTTCCCACAAATTAAATAGGACTTAAAAACATATTGTTTTAAATTAAAAGGCTACGTCACTAGACATCAAGAGAGAACATATGCTACTTATATAAACCATAAAAAAAAATCAAAAAGAAACTGCATTTTGAAACTCTAGATTACAGGTTCACTTCTGTGTTTACTTTGTTCTATCATGTCAAGTCAGTGTTTGCCTGGTTATCACTTAACAGTCAATTAGCACTGGAACTTATCACCTATTTCTGACAGTTAAGCTAACAAGCTGAAACAAAAATCATACTTCCAGACTAAAAATCTGGCTAGATCACTATAAAGGGGAACATGCTTTTTTAATTGGCAAGCACTGGCACCTTAGCATGACTGCATACAATGCCTATGGATTCCTCTGGTCATTCTGAATCTTGGCAGGCTGTCATGTTTCGCAGTCTTTAATATTCTTTGGGATACCCTAGGACTCATTTTGTATGATTAATAGTACGTGTGACTGAACTAATACATCAGTGCTGCACAGACTGTGACTGCAATTTGTGAGAGATCACTGTCTCAACTTACAAAATTTACTCCGCTTTGAAGACCTAGAGTGAATTCAGTTTTAAATTCCTTTTTTCTATGGGAACATTTTTTTTTGCTTCTCTAGTTATAACCGGGGAGGTCAGTAGTGCTTTGCAATTTAAATGCATACAAAATTGCATGGATTATATGCAACAGTAACAGGGCTACCTATTCCAAGCACAGACACATTAACTATTGTTATATATGGCTTCAATACAAATTAGTTTTGGCCTGCAAAAACACCATACCGCTATTTTAGACGTTCTACAACTCTAATTTAATTCCCAATATTATAACTGCTGGTTGACATTATCACTTATCTTCCCAACTCAGGTAATTAGTAAGCCCCCCCCCCCATGGAAAACCAACAAAAGGATTTAAATCTGTCCTCTAGCAGGGATTCAGATTGACAAATCATATACTTCTCTAAATGCACAAAGCAAATACAAAATAGGTATTAAGAACTAAGTCCACAAAAACTTCACCCTCATAACTCAAGCCAGGGACACAAACTAAAATATAAAAGCTGGTACACAGTACACTGCAATAAGCAAGCACTTAAACACTGTTAAGAAATGAAACAAGAGAGTAATATCAACATTATTACAGAAGCTCATAATGGGATTAATCTATATCCAAAGATACTGTTTCACACGGTTGAAACAAGAGAGTAATATCAACATTACTACAGAAGCTCATAATGGGATTAATCTATATCCAAAGATACTGTTTCACACGGTAACTAGTAACAAACAGTCTACAAATAAAATTCAGGAGAAATTTATATGAGATAGGTAAAGTTAATTCAGACAGATGAATTCTTGTCATACATAATTCTCATGACAATAAAACAGTCAGCAGGGTTTTCCCTTTAAGCACCTATTTACACCAGTTCTGAACCCATTAATCCAACCTTAGGAACATTTTCAGCAGTTTCACCAACATAAAAAAATCCATAGTTTCACAGATGTCAAGCTACTGTTCTGAACTCTCTACCGGTGTTTTATCCACTAGTTTTAAATAACAAAGCAAAATACAGAGCCCTCTCTGACCAGCATATAAGCATGCATGCCATAAGCGAATACGGCCAGACCAAAGATTACAAAGAAATACACCAGTGGAGCTGATGCTGTGCTTAACTTAAAGGACAACAATGGGATTCTATTTTTAAATGCTCAACTTCTGTCTTCTTTCTCCCTATTCACAGCAGTTACAAACAATACAGCAGTTAAAATATTTTAAATTGATCATTTCTCTCCACTAGAAAAGTACCTTACTGTACCGTGGTGGTTTCACTTTGACAAAACTTTTGTCCCACACCGGAAAAGCTTTTCCAATTCACCGACGTCATCAAGGCCACTGAATGCATGTAGTTTTCTGGCCATTTCCCTCCCCAAGTTAATATCACCACTACCATCCTAAAAACCCACACAGGCTGTGATATCACAGCTCTCTGGTCCTTCCCCTACTCATACAGAAAGTAGAGGTTAGAACAAGGAAACAGTACACGAGTCCAGTATCCTGCTGTGAGATGTCAATCACAGCAGGTAACAACTCAAGTTACCCTTAGCATTTTGACAGCTAGGGAAGTTAGGTGTGAAGGGGGATGGGAGATGAAACAAAGTAGTACAATTCAGGCTTCACAAAAGATTGCAGTTTAGCCATTCCAAAAAGCAGCACTAAAAAGCACTTTGAAAGTCTGTTCTGTGGCATTTGCACCGTTTGTGTTTTAAGTAGGCACTGAACAGCATGAAATGTTACTTAAAACGAACCGACTGAAAGATAGCAATGTATGCATGTAAAATTAAAGTGACAGGAGCTTTAAGAAGAAAGAGGTCTGCGTGATGTAATTTTTTTAACAGACAAGCACTACAATGTGGGATACCTAGCGGCAGACTAAACAATCAAAAAGTACTTCAAGATGCCAGATGCCATGTGGTCAGACTCAAAAATTATGTATAACAATATTTAAAAATCTGTAAATAGTCCTAGAGCAGTGTTAAAATGTAGGAATTGTTTTTGAGTCTGTGGGTGCTGTTCTCTTTAAGAGGTTCAAGCCTAACACAAACATATATTTTGGGAGATATCTATAAACAGATATTCAATACAGACACATTACGACTTTCACTAAGGGCTGAATAAGCTAAATCTCACATTACCAAACAACATTTGAAACCAATGAATTACAGATTAAGCCTAAACCAAAAATAAACAAAAATGTTGTTGTGGACTTGTAAACAGGTTAACAGCTTCAAGTACCTGGGAGGGATGGTGGAGGAGAAGGAAAGTGTGAATGAAAAGGTCAAAGCTAGAATCAGAGGGGCTGCAGCCAAATGGCCTAGAGTATCAGGTGTAGTATATGACTGACGAATGCCAAAGAAGCTGAAAAATAAGGTGTACAAGACAGTGGTGCAACCAGTACAACTGTATGGTACAGAAACTTGGGCAGTAAAGGCAAAGCAGATGAAGAAGCCAGAGGTGATGGAAATGAAGTGGCTGAGAAGGGTGGTAAGATGACACTGTGGGACAGATAAAGAAATGAGGACGTAACAGAAGTCAAAGTAGCTCCAATTGCAGAAAGGATCACAGAACAAACTACAGTGGTTTGGACACATATGCAGAACAGACGAAAATCTGGTAAATACGATTTGGGATAGACAGGAATAAGGCAAGAGGAAACAAGGACGTCCAGCAAAAAGCTGGATGGAATGTGTGAAAAAGATCTGCGAGTCAGGCACAAGTGTCGAAAAAGCCACTGGTGCCGTACTGAATCAGAAGAGATGGTGACAGTTAAGATACCCTGACCCCATGTAGAAAAAAGGGGGCTGATGATGGAGGAGGAGAAGGACTTTGGGTTGCTTCCCTGCATCTACAATTATGCTTCTGATTAACTATCTCCAGAGGCCATGCATGTATACTCATCCGTTTTGTCACTGGGATACTGTTCAATCTAATCTCATCTATTCTATTCAGGACACCATCAGCCAGTGTCATTTAAAAAAGGAGCACCACAGCCCAAAGACGAGGAAATGAGGAAGTACAATGAGGGCTTCTCAGGTGAGCAAAAAGGATACCCGCCACAGAAACCTGATGAGAGAGAGACCCATTGTTACTGTATCCATTACTGTTGGGGCACAGATTCCAAGGTTATGCAAATCTGCACATGCTGAAGTGCAACATTAAAGCTTTTGTTTCCTGGCAGGGTGGTTTGATGATTTCAGTGTGTGGGATGTAAACTAATGTAAGCTGAACTTTTGTTTCCCAATATACCTTGACTGAGTTTGTGAACACAGTCTGCACTGTGGTTCACTTTGTTTTGCTGCAACAAATATTTTACAAAGTGAAAGTAAATTTTACTACTAAATCTAAATCAAAATGAAAATTCAACAGTATTCTGCAATCAACATTATACATTTTTATCCCTGCCTTGTTTTGTTCTTCTTTCGGCTTTTCCTGGTTAGGGGTCGCCACAGCGGAACTTCGGTCCGCTAATGATTGGCAGTAGATTTGTTTACGGGTGCCGAAGTGCCAGCTCGGCGCCCAACCTTCAGCGAAGGCCCCTGCCTAAAGATCAAAATTTCAGACTCAACATGGAGCTGTTAATTTTATGCACATACGTATAAACTAAAATAGTTTTCAAACATTTTGGAGACTCTAGATAAGTGTTCTTTCTATACAAGTAAAACATAATGTTTACTGTACAATTTTTACACCTTATTTGTGGGCACAGCCAATCAGGAATTAGCGGATTCTAAAAATTTTAGACTACTGAAACTATGCTAATATATGAAAACCAGAAATCTTAGGTTATATCATCAGTATAGATGTGCCATATAAAACATGTACAAACAAGGTCAGTCAGAAAAGTTAAAACTTTTCAGGATTAAGTGGAAAGATATTCTTTTAAATTATAGCCAGCCAATGGCATTGCTTCCTGTCACTGTCCAGCTATGTAGCTCAGTGCCCAGCTAGAGTACCTTCCATACTCTGTCTACAAATTCTTGTCGATCTCCATACAATTCACTAGTTATGTATGAGCATGTTTACCTGAAAGTTTGACTGGGTAAAACAAACTGCATCTCCACACAAAATTACATCAGGGTCTCCCAAATCTTCCCAAATATCAAAAACATAGATATATATATATATATATATATATATATATATATATATATATATATATATATATACGAAAGTGCTTTTATCAAAAAAGCTCTTTCGTTAAAGCGTGACAAAAATAAAAACACTACAATTACCCCCCACCTTAATATTCTCCCTCTGAGACCACACTACAGTGGGGAAAAGGGAAATTTCCCTTACCCGCACAATAGTACAGCCTTGGCAAGTCACACTTACGTGAAAGTGCTTCTTCGGTGAAAAGGAAATGATGACCTCTCTTTTTCTGGAGAAGAACCCCTTTGTGATGAGGTGTGCCACGTAGAAGGATTTCCTGACTACTGTGGCAACGTGATTATCAAAGGAGATACTACTGTCCACCTGTGTCCCAAGGCCTCTTATCACACTTTGTGTTTAGTAGGCTACCGCCTATGTGGCAGTTCACGGGTACGGTGTTTTTCTCCAAAGGGGATAACAATGCACTTCTTGGCATTGAGCTTTAGGCCATGACTTTGACACCAAGCATCAGTCTCTGGGAGGCCTCTTTGTATAATGTCCATATCCTTAGGAGAATCTATTATGGCTCCTAGTTTGCAGTCGTCACCGAACTTCATTAGCCAGAGACCAGCTGTATTAGCCTGGACTTCTGAGAAGTAGATACCCCAGGACCAAACCCTGTGGTACTTAGAACCCACACAGTGAAAGTAGCAGACTCCAAATCCGACTTCAGACCAGTGATAAGCTGTCAGTGAGCCAGTTGACCACCCATCTTGTGACATAGGGATTTAGGCCCAGTCCAGCGAGTTTATCTAATACCAGAGTGGGGGACGGTGTTGAAAGCCTTGGCAAATTCAAGATAAGCTGTGTGCACCACCTTACCCTCGTCTATGGATGTGGTGACTGCTTCAAAGAAGTCAATCAGGTTTAAGAGGCATGACCTACCTTTTACAAACCCAAACTCAGTGGGGTTCAGAGTTTGGTGGTTACCTATGTCTTTGTTTATAAGGTCCAGGATGATGTGTTCCATGGCCTTGCAGACCGGGCTCATCAGGCTAATAGGGTGGTAGTTCACAAAGGGGGTATCACCACTGACCCCGGGGAGTGTAATAACAGTCATTGTGCTCCACTGCATAGGTACAAAGCCTGAAATGAGGCTATAACTGAACATGGTACTTTGGTGGGGTGCCATATAGTTCATGCAGAATGCAGCCTGGGATGTTGTCTGGTCCCACGGATGCTGTGTTCTCAGCTTTGGAGAATGCTGTCTTTACTTGTGCATCCGTGATTACAGGGGGCTTTGCAATCCTCCGGGATGGGCCCTTTGGAGGGGGTGGTACAGTCTGCACTCAACCTGTCTGCCAGGATGTTGACAATTTCAGTTGGTTCAGTAAATCTTTTGCCATTGTGCTGTAGCTCACAGTAGATCCGAGTGTTGCCACTGAGATTCTTGACATAGCTATAGAATGCTTTGTGGTTGTCTTTAGAATCCATGGCGATTTTATTTTTGTAACTAGCTTTGGAGGACTTTATGAGGGACCTCAGCTTCTTACTAAGGCTGACCAGGGAGTTCCTGTAAACATGGGATTTTACTCTTTTTTTGCAACAGTTTCTTCCTTCTGTTGTAGAGTTTGTTTATGGCAGAGGACCACCAGATTGGGCTTCCTTTTTTTGGAGGACAGCATCTTGGTTCTGTTGGGGATGGCACAGTCCATGCACTCGTATTTGTGCTTATGCAGTGCACCTGTATATGATTCAGTAGTCGTGCCTCTATATTCAGTCTGTATGGGTGTCATGAAGTTAGCCATTTCTGTCTTAAGAAGCATGAAGTTGGCTTTGGAGAAGTTTTTTATGGTGATTTCCTTAATGGGGGGTGTGGGCGGGAATATGGATGTCTAGGGCGATTAGCTTGTGGTCAGATCTGACCAGCGAAGAGTTGCATCTGGCGTGGAGCATCTGTTACCCATATTAGTAATGACCAGGTCTAGGATCTTGCTGCCCCTGGCAGGGGTATGGACAAGCTGATCCAAGGCGCTGGAATTGATGAATTCCAGAAAATGTTGAGCAAATGAGTTTGTACAAGAGTAGTTTTCCCAGTTGATGGTGGGGAAGTTGAAATCTCCCAATATTAGGGTACTGGGCTGTACCTTAATATTATCCAGTATAACAAGAAAAATGGAGTGGGCGTCCTGGGGTATGGTGGGGGATCTGTAACAAGCTACAACCTGAATTGCAGTCTTGTCCATTGTTAATTGTATTTAGATAATTTCGGATGCATTATGTGGAGCAACTAGTCTGGACGTGTGGCCATCCTTAATGAATATGGACATGCCTCCGCCTTTAGTGTTTCGATCCAGGTTAGGTGGCCGAAAGGTGTGGTAAGAATTGTAGTCTAGTAATGCAGGGGTGTTCTCTGGAGCCTTAAACTAGGTCTCTGTCACTGCACAGATGTCAATGTTCTCCATCTTACAGAGTGCCGCAACAGAGTGCATTTTGAGGTTTAGACTTCTAGCACTGAGTAGCATTACCCTTAGATTTTGCTTGTTTGCATCTACTATGGTGGTGCATTTGACGTTTGAGCCTTGCCTAAAAAAGGCACTATAGGGGCGGCAAGAGCCTTAGCCAGTATCCGGAATTCCAGAGGCGACAGGTGCAGGCCATCTCTGGCAAAGCATCGTGACCTGTCGATCATGTCATCTAAGGCAGACAGACACTGGATCCCCTTAGAATGTCACCAGAAGCTTAGCCAAATGTTGAAGTCAATCATTTTGTCCTTGTACTGCGGTATCATTCTGGGAGACGGCAGGATGCTACTCAGTGCTAGTGTCATATCTGCCTGGGCCATGTGGTCAGAGAGCTCCTCCATGTCTCTCTTCATGTAGGCCAGGGAGGTGCATCTCAGGTCATTCACTCCAACATGGACAATGACAGAGTCATATCTGTACTTGTTGTGGAGTGACCCGGGTGCGTGCATTATATGGCCGATCATGGGACCCGACAGGCAGCCGACAGTAACTTTCTCCTTGTTTAGCCTGATGAGAGGGACATCAGGCAGCTGACAGTAACTTCCTACTTGTTTAGCCTGATGAGAGGGACATCAGTGTGCCTGAGTCGCCTGTGACTAGTGCATTGGGTACGTTGTTTTGCCTTATGGGCTGAGGTTGAGTGGCACACTGAGTTTGTGGACTACGTGTCATTTGGGTTGTGTTGGGGGGGGTGGTTGCTTGCATTTCTGCTTTGGAGGTCACTGCTGTTTGGTCAGATTTTTATTGAGAGCCTCTGTGAACGTAGGTGTGTGTTTTGCGTTACTATGTGTGAGTTTGGGTTGTGCAGGTTTTGATGGACTATGTGTTGAGTGAGGTGTGGTGTTTACATTCTCCTACTGACTGTCTGGTCCAGTCTTGGCTGGAGAGAGCATGGATACATAACTGCATCTCTTAAAGATTGTAGTGTTGGGTATTAGGAGGAGAGGGTTGTCGGTGTACATGGGCAATTGTTACATTGCCCCAAGATGCCCAGATTCATCAGGTGGACAGGAGAAAACACCGGAAGCTGACCCTTAGACATGCCTGGTTTGTGCTTATTAACTTAAGTAATAAAAACTGTTTTCCTCTTGATAAGTAAGGAAAATTGAGTGCTGCAGTAATTTGTAGATTATTTAGTGCTTGCAAAGAGTTTTGGACAAGTGCCGAGCACAAAGAAACAGTTTTGAGTGCTAAAACTAGAAAACTGGCTAGTTCTAAGGGAAAATCTGAAGAGCATACTTTCTGGCACAGGGAATAGTTTAACTGTAGTTAAGCGGCGCTGCGCGTAGTGCAAAATCGCGCAAACACAGGTTTTTAAACATAAAGATGAAAGGGACAGAAATAGCCCAAAATGGCCAATAAAACTACAGATTCTGAGCTGAAACCACTCCTCCAGCGACAGATAGGCTGCTCAAAGCTCACCACTCTCACTGATGAAAAGAGAAGCTTCCTTCTATCTTAGTAAAGTCTGGGCAACAAAAACTACAAAACAGCCCAGAATTCAGCAAAATCTGAAAACCGGACTCTACTGGACGGTTTAGCTCTACTCTACCGGAAAGGCGGGACACAAGTAGAGAGAAAGGATTTTTGTTTTTTTGTTTTTTTTTCAAAAATTAAAACAGATACAGTAATACAAACACTTATGAGGCAGTAAAATGGCTCTTGCACTTGAGTGTGCAGCTCACAACAGATAAACAATTGAAAAACACAAAAACGATCAGTTAAAAGTGCAAATAGTATCAGAATTAAAAAACAGTTCAAGATAAATAGCAAAGTTAACAAAAAACATTTGCAGTAGTGCAGTTAGTGAAAATAAGCATTAAAAAACAAAAACACGGTACTTAACCCACGTTTTCCAATATCACAGCAGGCAGTAGGTCAGTCTCTCTGCAGCCTAGAACGACTTCAGCAAACAGATATATCTGATTTAAAACTCTGGCTATTAAAGGCAGAGAACAGAAACCAGCCCAATTATCCAATCAACAACAACAGTTTTGCAGGAATGCCCTTAGCCAGATTAAACTAGTCCAATTCTCTCTCTGCCACAAGGAAAACAAGACAGGCCTCCAGACATAAGATTTCGCTGCAGATATTCAGCTCTATCACACAACAAAAAAGGAGAGTAAACACAGTTTTTACTCAGAAAAGGGAGAAGTAAAATATATGTCCTCTTTAAATTACTGCTACCATTAGTATGTTGGTCATGTAGTGCACTTGTCTGTGTACTAGATAGCTTTAAAAAAAAAAAACACGTGATGAAGATCCAGAAAATTATGTGAAGGGGTAAATCAAGCCCAGAAATAGGGAGATCCCAAAATCAGGCCTGAACAAAAGGCACATTTCGCCAAAATACAGACAGTTAAGAGGTCTGCTGCTAATTCTACAACTCTGACAGTGATTAGACACGTTGCAGAAAAGGACAGATATGACTGAATGAAGGTAAAATCTCAGAAATCAGAAATACGCAGTGTATTCCAACCAGAACTACATGGTAATAAGGGATTGACCATGGCTGGGTGGAAAACATCAACATGTGTTACATGTAAACTCCCATGTGCCAAAATGCCAATCAAGGCTTAAAACTGCCTCTTACATAGACCTACAATAACACGACATGCCACTCAATACAGACGCCTGCGAGTTACTAAGTGGCTGTTTATGTGTAAAGAATACTCTGTAGGATCTCCAACCCAGTTTTAAGGATAGACTAAGAGTTTTAGGCTTAGAATTAGGGTTTTATGTTTCGGAGAACTTAGATTACGTTTCTCATGGGAACTATAAATACTGAAATATAACAATTATCTCTTTCTGCCATTTCACACTAATTTACCCAGGTGTAACTTACTGAACACATTCAGAAAGAAACAACAAAAATCAGTTATACCTAGTTGCTACAAATAACTAACACCTTTTCTGCGTGTACGGCTGTATTAAAATCATTTTATTCAATGTTGCATTCCAGCACCCAGGACAAAGTACAACTATAACCAACTTCCTCATAAGACTACAAGCATGAAAAAAATCTGTAATTTCAATAATACCTTGGGTATGTACTACAATAAACAAGAAAGATATTTAAATCAAAAAGTTTGACAAACATTTGAAAAGATTCTGGTATACTCATTGCAACAAAAATAAGACTTTATGCATTTATCTACACAGTACCACTTTTAATTTGAAAAATAAAATGTATACAGTACTGTGTATTTCTGTACTGCTGCCTTCTTTTTTGTTTACACTTACGTACACACTGCTGAAATGCACACCCTTAGTTAACAAAATAATTTGCTTCACGTACACCTTTTTTCACCAGCTTCCCCACACAAAATACACCCCTCCCCACGACCAGGGTTCTAATAATGGTGTGGGTAAAGAGGGAGATGATAAAGATACATAGGAGTGGCCAGCTACTACTGCCAGTTTACCCATACTGGGAGCGGTAAGTTTGAAACTTTACTATACAAACACCATCAGGGAAGGCTTCAGATGGACTTATACACACCCTGAAACCTGGGCGCCATTACTGAAGGAATAAATTGCACACTAGTTAAGCACAACATATTGGGCAAGGGACTTTATAACCTATAAAAAGAGCACCTTAACTTGATATCACAACCTAGAATTCTCACTTCCCTCACTCAGTCATCAATCAACTGGAGGAATGAACAGGCCAATAGGAAATGAAGGCAAAATCACATTAAAAAAGAAGACAACATGCACTTGTCCAAAAAAGTCCTATGACTATAAAACCTACAGTATGTGACACGTGTCTGATTTCACAACTCGCAATCTACTCTCCCACAGCTATAACCATCAATGCTGAAGAACAACCCTCATCCATCACTTATTTCCCATTTTTGCACATGGGGTGGGAGTATCACTCCAAGAGCAACTCATATATAAAAAAGCTTTTTTTTTTTTTTTTTTTTAAGCATGAAATGCAATAATACAAGCTCTCTCCTTGCCACCATCACTTTCTAATTTAAATGTCTGGATAAATGTGAAGATGAATGCATCAGTGAGGCAATGCATTAATGCTATATGTGTACGTAACTACCTGTAATCATGTGTCCTACAGCAACTACCTCTCTAATCACGGATTTTTTTTTCTTTTCTTTTGGTAATCAAAAAAGGTGCCATGACCCCAAACGAAAAATATGAAAATATCTTTGATCGGGAAAGTTAACTCTCCAAAGAAATGCTGAAAGGAACACAGTCAGGATTCCTATAACTTGAAGAGTAGCTATGCCCTGCATAAAATACTAATAACTGACCCCATCATGCCCCATTTCTCAGTGAGATCGCCACAAGAAGCTCCCACGCCTCTCCCGTTGGGGTGCTCTGAGACACAATCGGCAGACCCCTCCCCAAAATATATTAGTAATCCCACTCTTATCAGTCTTGTTCTCAATACTGTACTCTTTAATTTACACAACAATCTTACCCACAACAACAGTGGTCGTTCTCCAAACAAATCCTCCACCCCACAGGCTGGTTCCAACGTTTTCATAACTCTCCCGCCTTCATCGGTCCTAAAACTCAATGTAGTACTTTCCAACAACTTAAAAAATATTTTTTCAGCACAAAACTGACATTTCATACCGAGCATAAACTGCTATCATTACTAACATCAGGAATAATGCATCTCCGAGAACATATGCCCCCTGCAGGTAGCTCCATTTTTTTTTCAATGAAGTGTAAGAGACCTCGCCTCCGTTGTCTCGGTTCCCCAAACCACCTTTTCCGGCCCGCTATCAGGTTCCTTATGTCCCCAGTCCTTAGAAACGGGGTTTCCACACCCTCCAATTAGGGTCGCTTGCTCACATCTACGGACTCCATAATGTACCACAGCATTTAATTTAGTAATATCGGTCAGCACTACCTACCTGCAGTTGTCCAATTACAGACGGTATGTGATAATACGGTGTCATGCAGTCAGCAGGGCTCAGAGGTCGGGAAATGTGATTACAATTACAAAACAGGCCCTGCAGGCTGCACCACTTTCTCCTCCCAGCCTCCCATTCAAACCGTTCCCCCGCGACACAACTCTATGAAGTCACGTGATACGACTCACAGCTGCGTTCCACGGTTTGGGGGGAACAAAAATGGTGGCGCGAGTTGCAACTCGTAACCACGCTGTGGCGGACAACGATGACCACTGTTCAGATACGTATAGTTGTCAACTGTTACGCAAGGTGTTTGGCGATTAGAATAACGTTGTACTGTTACGACCATCGCAACACAGATAAGAAACGTAATGTTGCTTTCGTGGCCAGTATCCCACAAAATGTGTCATGATCAAACAGGATTGCGCCTCATGGGAAGCCTATCGCCGTCTAGTTACAAGATGGTATTTATTTATTTACGGTGGAACATACGGCTCTTTATCAAGCTTGCTTGGTTTAGACTCAGAAGTTTGGTCTGTCCCACCCTTCTGAATTTGATGATTTTTGAGAAACAATGGTGCATTTCAGCCAACAAATAGTGATAATCAGTAGAATAAACATACTTCTTTTACTACAGACGTTGACCGAATAAGAGAATGTGAATTAATATCATTTTTTCTGAAATAAAAAAGTCTAAAACTCGTCATGATCTATTAAGTGTAATTCACCACTTTTTCTGCAAAAGTCACCAGTTTTAGGAGGGATTGAAAGGGACAGAGCTAACATTTGAGTCTAAAGTCAGGCATGTCCCTGAAAATCAGAGAGAGTTTATTTGACATTTGTTAACCGGTTTAGTCCATCTGAGAAAATGGCCCGTTTTCAGTGGAGAGGAGGAAAGCTCTAGCATTACAATAAGGAACACAAAGATACCATGATTAGACAGTATACACAACATGGAGAAAAGCTCCACATTACCAAAACAAAAGTTCCAGTCTAGGTAAAAATACATAAACTAAGAAAGCAAGTACAAAAAAAGTGGAGTAAAGTTCCAGCATTACCAAACAAAAAGTTCCATACTAAGCAAAAATACAGAAACTGAGAGGGTGAGGTGAGTATTTCACACTAAAAGGGTACATTGTAATAAATAATAGATGATAGTGGTAACAATAGAGCCATCTTTCCTTTGGTGTCATATTCTTGGAATTACAGTTCATCAACAGATAAATTAAAATGTTCAAAGTTATAGAAGAGATTTGGAAAATGAGTGAACATAGAAATGTGTGGAGGATTGTGGCAGGGGCAGGATCATAATTTGAGAAAATGAAGGTTAATTTAAGTTTTCCAGCAGCTGGAATTAATCATACTGCGAAGGCTAGGTGGAAGGCTATTCCAGACAAGGGACACTGAGTGCTTGTAGAAAAGTTTACCTATAGTTTTGTTTGGTTTGTACGTGTCTAGAAGATGCTGATCTGAGCTAAGAAGTGTATGGGTAGGGATGTAAGTGGATACTATGGTGGAGAGAGATGGCAGGCTTAGGGTTAGGAGTGTGTGAGCTGCAATTGGGAAAGTAGTAAGAGCTGAGGGAATTCCAGCCACTGAAGCTGCTTCAGGGCAAGGCAATGATTTGATTTGTAAGGAAGGTTACAAGCGAATCTGGCTATGCTGTTGTAGGTTTGCACAAGTTTGGAGAGAAGGGTTGACTGGAGATGGGTAATGATAGGGGAGGCATAGTGGAGACATGGGTGGAGGAAGGCTTGGACTGGGGGGAGGGCTGGCGTTAGGAACGAGGAATTTTTTTATTTCTATAAATGCCCCATGGCTAACTAAATAGTTACTTACCTCCGGGGATAAAGCCTGGAAGGAATGGCATATAAACAGAACCTCACAACCTGAACTCAGATATAAACAACTCTGTAACAATGCCAAAAAGCAAGTCATCATTGATAAAAATATATATATATATATATATTTCTCCACTAAACTCACTACCCAACAAAATAACCCCAAATTGTTCTGGAATGCTCTTTCCTCTCATAAATCCTGGTACTCAAGACAAGCTTAAATTTGAGCTCATCCTTCGTGGCTGGTATCTCACTTCTTTTATTCACTGTTACTTCGGAGATTTTGGTGAGAAAACCATTCAGCAGGGACGCTGACTACTTTCTTCATAAATCCTGGTACTCAAGACAAGCCCTCCCCATCTCCTGACAAAGACCCTCAAGAAATTGCCCAAGCCTTCAATTCTCATTTTATTGATACTATCCAAAAACTTAATGATTTCTCTCTACAAACTAACAAAAGTATAATTGGCAACATAAACACTACACTCTAACCACTCCCCCACATCAATTGTAATTCCAACAAAAACCCATCCACTCCTCTATTTGCATTACAACCAGTACCCACCTCTCTAGTTCATAAACTGCTCTCAAAACTAAAACCATGCTCCCCTTCTTCCGATGGCCTTCTAGCTGAGTACCTAAAACTTGCAGCAGATTCTATAGCTCTTACAATTAGCATTCTCATTAACCGATCAATCTCTGAAGCATATGTCCCACAACTATGGAAAAACTCAATTATTACTTCCCTTCACAAAGGTGGTAACACCAGTGATCTATATAACTACCGGCCCATCTCCATACTTTCACCTCTATCTAAAATTCTGGAAAAGTGGATTCAGTCTCAATTGCTAAAACGAACCTACTTGCACCCACCCAACATGGTTTTTGTCCAGCACACAGCACAACAGCAGCCCTACTGTCATTTACCAACACTGTATACAAAGGTCTTGATGCAGGCCTACTAACATCAGTGATCCTACTAAACCTATCAAAAGCTTTTGATACAGTGTCCCACTCAAAACTACTTTTACAACTTGAGACCATAAACTGCTCCCCACACATGCTATCCTGCTTCCATAACTACACAACAGAAAACAATATGTTAGATGGCAAAGTAAGCAATCCGATTACCTACTCAACAACACAGACGTTCCCCAAGGGTCTGTTCTTGGGCCCTTGCTTCTTATCACTCCATAAAGCATTCCTGCAAAGTACACTTATTCAATATGGAGACAATTCGACAATAATTACATTCTCTAACAACATAGATCTTCTAAAGCTAACACAAAATGCATTTACTTCCATCAAATCTTGATTTAACGAAGCTCAACTGCTACTTAATACCAAAAAATTCAAAACTTTCAATCTTCATAACTAAACCTCTAACTCTAGACTTTGAAATATTCTCTCAAAAACAATACGGAAATTGAAATTGTAAAAACAGCCAAACTACTTGGCATCACAACTGATGACAAACTATCCTTTGAGAACCATATATTCAACTCAATCAAAAGACCCATTTTAAGCTTGGCAAACTCTATAGGCATAAACTCTTTTTGGACAAGTCTACCGAGTTGAAACTAGCTAATAGTCTACTTCTACCCTCCCTTCTCTATGCTTGCCCCATTTTCACTAACCTACACACATCTCTCTTGAACAAACTGCAGTCGTGCTACTATAAAATTGCTAAGTTTGTCTCCAACATGCCAACTCGCACACATCATTGCCTGGCCATTAAATCTATAAACTGGTTTGAATTCCCTCATTACCTACATTACTCCCAACTTACTCTCGCCCACAAACTACTAAATAATCCAAACTTCTGTCCATCCCTTCAAACTATAATACAAACACACACCCCTACTCTGCATCTTAGGTTCTCTAACAAACAACTCTTAACCATAACTAAACCCAACAAAAGAGCTGGACAATGTCCCTATTCCCATGCCATTGCCAAATTTTAAAATGCACTCCCTCTCTCTCTTACTCAACTAGACTCTTTAAAAACATTTAAATTTGCACTAAAAGAACACTATTTCAATAACCTTGTCTGTTCTTGTCATATAATTAAACCACCTTAAATGTTTTGGCTACTATACTCTACAAATACTTTTATTAACTTAATATAGTTGCAGTTTACACTATCTGACTTTGTATCCAATCTCTCTTACTTTCTTTATTTCTGAGGCTGAATAAACAGAATTGATTAAACAGTACGCTTATGAGAATATACGAACAAATTACTAAAAATCTAACACACTGGGTTTGTTTTTCTTGTATTGTATATCTCTAAATATGTATTGGTCTTTTATATCTACTTCAACTTGTATTGTGTAAAAACTTTCTTGACTTTCAAAGTTAAGCTGATGTTATGTAAAAAGTTCTGTGATTGTATGGAGCTTTTCTCCCCGGGACTCCACTGAAAATGGGTCATTGGCCCAGTGGACTTTCCCGGTTAACAAATGTCAATAAATCAATAAATAGTAATAAATAAATAAAGAAGACCAAGTTTCTGATTAGTTTTTTTGATACAGTGTTGAATATGGATGTCGAATTTCAGCTGGTCATCAATTATAGTACCAAGCAATTTAGTATGTGGTTCTGCTTTGATGAGGGTATCATCTAGAGAACAAATGGAGGATTTAAGGTGGGAGAGAAATTTGGGGAGAAATAGTAGGAGCTTAGTCTTTTTGGGGTTAAGTATGAGTTGTGTTCTGTGAGCCATTTTTCCACGGATGAGAAAGAGTTTTGGGTGATGGAAAGAAGTTTGGATATGTTGTTGGCACAAGAGATGAGAGTAGCGTCATCAGCGTATTGTATAAGGGAGGAGGAAGTACAGGAGATGGAGAGATGATTGGTGAAGATATTGAAAAGGAAGGGGCCAAGGACTGAGCCTTGAGGAACACCAGTTTGGGTAGATAGGAAAGGGGAGCAGGTAGATTGCCATCTGACAGACTGGAGCCTGTTTGAGAGGTAGCTTGAGAACCAGAGAATAGTGCTATGATGGTGAACCTATGGCACACATCAAACGTGACACACCACAACATTTTGGGTAACACACCAGCATTCACCAACACCCGAGTTGCCAAAGAAACTGAATGAACAAAAATACAAGAAATATGTGACCCTGCACTTCTATTAAAACTCAGCAACAAAAAAGTAATTGATGTTAATCAAATCAAATGCAGTGTGTTCCATATTTTTTCAGTTCAAATCAAATTACTATTAAAAGTAGGTGATTTTGTGGTGCACTATTTTAAGACCAGTTATCAGTGCGCATATAGTTTTTCTTATTGCAAGTTACTGATTTTTATAATATATAGTAGCACACGATTGGACTGTATTTTGTAAACAAAGGAATATGTAAAGAATTGTTTCTCTTTTGTTCAGGGGGATGACACACCAGTAGAGTCACGATAGGCATTTTCTGAATTTTTGACACACTGAACCCAAAAGGTTCAGCATCACTGAAATAGTGGAAGAGGAGAGGTTGAGATCAGTAAGTCTGGTGAGTAGTTTGGAATGGGAAATCATATTGAAAGCTTTAGAGAGGTCAAGAAAAAGGCAAGATATCAGGAGATTTTTGTCCATAGCTTCAGCAACAGTGTGAGTGAAGGATATGAGGGCTGTGGGTGTGCTATGATATGGCCTAAAGCCATGTTGAGTGGGGGTCAGAATATTTTCATTGATTAGGTAGTTTAGAAGCTGGTTATGAATGCATTTTTCTAGGATTTTGGATAGTGAAGATAGGATGGCAATGGGTCTATAGCTGGATGGATCAGTGGAGTTACCTCCTTTGTGTAGTGGAGTGATGTAGAATGATTTCCAGATGTCTGGGATAGTGGATTCTTTGATAGATTGGTTTATTAGGATAGAGACAGGATAGGCTATAGAATGAGCTGCAAGTTTAAGAAAGAGAGGCGGAGGTTATCAGTAGAAGGAGAACAAGGTTTCAGTTTAAGTAGAAGAGACCTGATGCTGCAGAGACAGGGCTAAGAGAGAAAGCATAGGTGTTACCTGTATTGTGCATGGTGTGTGAGAGGTTCTGAGTTTGGGAGGGTTGGGTACGTTTTTGAATTGATTCGATGAAGTGAGTATTAAGTAAGGTGGCAGTTTATAGGGGAGAATTATTTGGGTAGGGGTTGGGGGTGGTGGGTTCACCAGGATGCAAAATTTTATTGATGGTACACCAGAATTTTTTAGGATTAGACTTTTGGGAGAACTGGGGATTATAGAAGTATTTTTTCTTGTCTTTGTTGATTTTTTTTGGTAGATTATGTAGTTCTTTGTATTTTTGTAATACTGCTGCAAATTTAGTTTTTAGCCATTGTTGCCAGTACTTGTCCCTTTCTTTCATGAGAGGGAGGGTGTCTTTGGTGAGCCAAGGTGAGTAATTCGCTTTGATGTTCACCTTTTTTAGGGGAGCTATAAGAGCCAAGAATATTCAGAAATGTACGGTTAAAATGTAGAATGGCATCACTGAGAGGGAGGTACTCCAGGAAGTTCTAGTTAATGGAAGGGAGTTGGTTGTTAAATGTTTCTGAGCTGAAGGAAGAAAAGTTGCGACCTTGCCTACAGTGGTAGGATTTAGGGATTTGAAGGGAGTATCACTGGATGAGCGTAGGGAGATGGTCACTTAGGTAGTCGGGTAGGGCAGTGGGGTTATAATCCAGTCTAAGGTGGAATGGTTGGTATTGTTAGTATTGAAGTGGGTAGGTGTTGTGATAAGTTGATGGAAACCATGGAGGTTATGTAGGGAGGGGGAGGTACGGGATAGATTTTGCCAATCAATATAAACATCACCTAATAGTAAGGTCTCATAGGGGATATTCTCAGAGATCCAGGCTAGGATAGATTTGAGGATAGGAATGTTATTCCCTGGTAGGATATAGATAGATGCAATGGCAAATTTCTTTTGGGGGTTGAGGTGACAGTTTAGAAGAAGTTCTGCAGGTTGAAAGTTGGGCTGAGATATGGGCAGGGGGGGATAGGTTATAGTGTGTTGAGTACAGGATAGCAACACTCCCACCTTTTATGGTAGTTCTATCTTGGTGGTAAATGTTATAATTGGGAGGAAATATTTCAGAGTTAGAGATATGCGGTTTTAACCAAGTTTCAGATAGGGCTAGGATGTGAGGTGAGTGATGGGTGATCCAGGATTGTAGCTCAGTAACTTTCTTAGGTAGACTCTGTATGTTGATAGCAAAGATAGAGAGATGTTTGGTCAGGCTGGTATTAGTAGTGGCTGTGATAGGAGGGCCTGGGTTGGGGTGGATGTCACCAGCTAGTAATATATTGTTTGTAGAAGGAGAAGATGTAGTAGTATGAAGGTAGAAACTCAAAGGTTTGTATTTGTATTAGAAGGATGTAGTGGTGAGAGGGAAAATTTTTAATTTGAAGAGTTGTGGGAAGGAAGAATTGAAGAGAGAGGGGCAGATTAGGAAAGGCAAGCAGGATTCATTGTGGGGTAGAGGAGATGTGGAGGTTGGAGATGGATGTGAGTGAGTGAGTAAGATTCGAGTGATAGGAGGTGAGGAATGAGAGATAAAGTAGTAGGATAGATATGAGGTAGAAGGGGGGCATTACATGTGGGAGGTAAGTAATGAAAGGTGGATTGAGAAAAACAAAGGAAGGAGTGTATGAGGAAGAGTGTACTTAACAGGGTAGAGACCTGATATAGAAGGAAGACAAGAGAATGAAGACAAAAGTTAGCAGGGTAGAGAGGAGCGAGATTAAAAGTGAAAACTGATGACTTATGGAGAAGTAGTGAATAATGGGGCCTACAGTGAGGTGATAGTAGGTTGGGTGGAGATAGGGAGTGGGAGGGAGATGAGAGGGAGGACTGGTTGGGGGTGAGCAGGGATGATAGGGATAAGATGATAAGGAGTGTATGGGAGGAGTAGGGGACACGTGGGAGGCGGTTTGATGAGAACAGATAGAATAGGTGGATTAGGGGGTGTGGGTGGGGTTAGAACAAGGTGGAGAAGATATAAATGTAATGAAAGTGGGGTGGGTGAAAATGGGGGTAGGGGTGTGGAGGGAGCCCAAGCATAGCGAGGGCAAACGGAGTGGGTTGTACCAGAAACAGCAGTCTCCTCTACTAAGACAAGAGGTATAAGTAAGGAGCACAGCAGAATGAAATTGCAGGTAAGTAGAGCAAGTCGAGGAGAGAGGGGAAGTGTGGGCAGGGAGGGTTAGAAGCTGCAGAGAAATATTATCAAGGAATTGCAGTTAGGTAGATACTGCATACAGGATACATAGAAGAGAGTAGAATAGACCAAAGTAAAGTCTTAGTGCTGAGGTAGTGACAGGTAATTACTGTTAGAGAGAGTTAAGCAGGCAAGAAAGCATTTAAAAGAAGGGTGAGTATAGAGGGGGTCTCACTGGTGTGCAGGCAGCCTAGGTTAAACAGAATAAGTCAAGAAGTGGCGAGCACGGTATACCAATATGCTATTGATCAGGGGTCGAAATGGATTTTAAAAATGGCACCTACTTAAACTTTCCAATTAAGAAGGCTCAGCTAGTCACTGGGGGAGGGGCTGCTACAGTTACATTTCCCCAGGGGGATGCTGCAGCCAGTGAGATTCAATGTTAGTGGAGTTAATTCTAAGTTAATGCAGCTAAAGTAAATGCATAAGAGGAGATATATGTACCTGGTCACAAATGGCCCAGAGCAAAAGAAAAACAATCTGTAGCAAGGACTATGACTGGTCAGTAATCTTACTGAAGCTTGTTTGCAGCACAATAGTCCATGTGATCTCAAATAAATGTAAGAACTACTGTGGAACTTAATAAAGTGAGAGCATCAAACCTGGGCTATGAAAGAGGGAGAGCAGAAAAGAACAATGAGTTAAAGTAGAAGGGGAGCTGATTAGGTTACTTCCTAAGGAGAAAAGTAAAGCAGAGCTGACCTGGAAAGTGAGTGTGTAAGGGAGGGGGGGGGGGGGTTAGTGTGACTAGTTTGTGTGCTCACCACTTATAGTTACAACTGTATCTAGCAGTGTTTAAATTTTTTATTTATTATTTATTTTATATTTGTTAACCGGGGGTGTCTGTCTGAGCCGAAAAGGCCCTTTTTCAGCAGAGGCCCAGGGAGAAAAGCTCCACAAAGAAAAATTACAGACACATTTAGTTATTTAGACATGATCAGTATACACACAAATTACAAGAGACATGTTTTTACAGTGGTATGCAGCACATAAACAGTTACAGTGGAGAGAACAAACAAAAAAATATTAATTTTAGAAATAAAGGTAATTAATGGATTTGTGGTGTACAACTGAAATTTGGAACATAGGTAGAATACATATATAGTACACAGGTACAGTACATACACTGTAGATTAGCCAGTGTTTGTGAGTAAGATTGAAAACTATTATCAAGTGCTCTAGATTTTGTATGCATGTGTTATCCGCTTTCACTAGCCTGGGGAGCAGTCATGGCACTGCCAACTTTCCTTGAGATGTTGCCTGATGAGGTCTTTAAAGGAGGCTTTGGATGATGTGTTTTGAATGCTTGTAGGGACAAGTTCCATTTTTTAGCCACTGAACTACTATATAGTGCATCTCCAAAGCTATTGTAGCTGTTGGTGACTTCTAGTAGTAGTTTGCTTGATGATCTAAGAGGCCTTTTGGCTGAGTGATGTTGTACTAGGTTTTTGAGGGCAGGACTCTTATTGGGGGGGGGGGTAATAGAATTAAAGAGGCAAAGCTGATTGTAGGTTAGGAGGTTGGGCAGTTCCAGCCAGTGGAGCTGTCTCAAAGCAGTACAGTGATGAGTTCTATATGAGCAATTTGCAGCAAAGCGGGCAATTCTGTTATAGCAGGCTTCCATTTTGCTTAGTTCAGTTTTGTTGAGATTAGTCAGAATGGGAGATGCATAGAGTAGGCTGGATAGAAGTTCGGAGCGAGCAATGGCTGATCTTGTGTTGTTGGTAAGAAATGGTTTGATATGGTAGAGCGACCCCAGTTTGGCATGTACTTTTTTAATATGTAAGTTGAGATGACTATCAAATTTTAGGTGGGAGTCTATGGTTATATCCAATAGCTTAGCCTGTGCCACTGGAGCAATTGGAGTAGCATTAGTGGAGTAGATAGTGAATTTGTTAGAACTGGTTATAATCATAAGCTAAGTTTTCTTTGGATTGAGGATAAGTTGGGCTTTGGTAAGGTAGTTTTCAACGTCAGAGAATGCTAGTTGAGTTGTTTGCAGGAGGGTGAGAATGTTTTGTGCAGCGCAGATTGAGGTAGTGTCATCTGCATACTGAATTATAGATGCATGCTGTGTGGAGGTATTGAGGTCATTTGTGAAGACTATGAATAGTAGTGGGCCTAAGATAGAAACCTGTGAGACTCTTATAGTTATGGGCAGCTGAGGAGAGAGAGAATTTTCCCATTTCACAGCTTGGTACCTGTCAGTTAAGTAGCTTTGGAACCAGGTAAGAGTGGAATTCAATAGATGATATTGGTTTAGTTTGTTTAGCAGGATTTGGTGTGAGACTGTGTCAAACGCTTTGAACATATCCAAAAAAAGAGTTGACACTTGTAAGCCTTCATTTTTGAGATGGTTTACTGTGTCTGTGAAGCAGAGGAGGGCTGTAGTGGTACTATGGGCAGGTCTGAAACCATGCTGAGTAGGTGACAGGATGTTGCTGTCTAGGAGATAGTTTAGCATCTGGGTATGGATGCATTTTTCTAGGATTTTGGCCAGGGGGGAGAGTAAAGCAATGGGTCTGTAGTTATTAAGTTCAGTGGAGGTCCCGCCTTTATGTATGGGTGTAACATAAGATATTTTCCAGAGTTTGGGCACATAGTTTTCAACAATTGATCTGTTTATGAGAGTGGAGACTGGGATAGCAATAGCATCTGCTGTGAGTTTCAAGAAATAGCTGGGGAGCAGGTCGGCTGCTGTTGATGAGGTTTTTAGTTTGGAGAGCATGCTTTTGACTGAAGTGGTGGAAACTGTTTTGAGGGTAAAGCTTGTATTAGTGTTATTTGTGTTGGGGGGGATAGTGAGGAAGGAACTGTTCTGTGATACTAAGGCTAGAACTGAGTTCACAAAGTGGGAGCTGAATTGTGTTTCGATGGGAAATATAGTGGCAGGGGTGGTTGTTTTGGGGGTAGCCTTTTGGGTAGATTTTAGTAGCTGGGTTACATTTTTCCAAAATTTTTGCGGGTTGTGTTGGTATTTAGTTTGTAATGTTGTGTAGTAGGATTTTTTGTCCAGCCTAATGCATTTTTTGCACGGTTGCGCAGTTCTTGGTACTTAGTTAGGCTTTGTGTTTCTTTGTTTTTTTATAGTAAAGCCGGGCAGTGTCTCTGGACTTGAGGATTTGTTTGGTTTCTTTACTGAGCCAGGGGTTTGTATAGGTTCTAACCTTGATTTTGCGCAATGGAGCGACAGTGTCTAGGTGTTGTAGAAATGTTTTGTTGAAATATGCTGCAGCCTGGTCAAGTGGGAGGGTTTTTAGGGGGCTCCAGTCACAGTTACAGAGTAAAGTGTTGAGGACCTCAGGAGATAATTTTTTTGTGTTTCTAGTGGATATATAGTTAGTGGTTTTGCATATGCTTGTTCTACTACATATAAAGTATATTATGTTGTGGTCACTTAAGGTGTCTGGGAGACTGCCTGTATGAGGGTACAATGTGGAGTTGTTAGTTAGGACCCAGTCAAGGATGGATTCCCTTTTAGATTTTTTATCACATCTAGTTGGAATTTGGACTAGCTGCTGGTAGCCATGAAGATTTATTAAATTACTTGGTGGTTCTGATATATAGGTGAAACAATCTAGGTTGAAGTCCCCCAGAATAAGGGTTTCTTGTGAGTATGTGGAAGAACACCAGGATAAGAAGTCTTCAAGGCTAGCAGGTGTATTACCACGTGGAATATAGATCACAATTGTGGTGATGACCTTTTTAGGGTGAAGTTGAAGTTGTGAGATAAGTATGTCCCAATTATTGGGGGAGGGGTAGGAGTTTGGTAATTGACAGACAGTTAAGTTTGACTTGTACAGTAAGGCAGTTCCACCCCCTTTACGAAGTGGTCTGTCTTGTCTAATGATATTGTAGCCGGTAGGGAGAACTTCTGAGTTAGCTAGGTTTTTATTTAGCCAGGTTTCTGTTAAAGCAACTATGTCTGGGGAGTAGTGTGCTATTGTGGCCTGGAGTTCAGGTATTTTATTTTTGATACTTCCAATATTAATATTTAGCATTAAAAGATGGTTGGCTTTGCTGCTGTTGTTGATTTGCCCAGGGATGAAGAAAGTGGGGATGTTATGTTCTGACATTTGTGTTGGAGCAGTTTGAGTTGGACAGGATGGATTTGGGCCTGAGTTGGGGTGGATACCCCCACTTATAGTGAACCTGGAGTTAAAATGGTTATACAGATGTTGGAGTTTGGTGAGGAGTGTGAGAAAGTATTGTGTTTTTTTGGAGTAGGAATGAGAGCATATGTGTTTAGTCCTGAATTGGTCCGTTATGTAGTTCTTGAATAACTGTGGGCAGATATTATTATAATGTGTGGTGTCTGTATACAAGAGTGCATAATGCAGTGTTGTGCTACTAAGTTTAGGGATAATTAGCTTGAGTGGTAACTTGTGGTGTTGTAAAGAATTATGAGAAGACAGACTAGACTTAGTTGCATGATAGTCATGGCTATAAAGTTTAAGTTGTTTCTAGGTGGGGGGGTCTGAATAGGAATTATAGGGTTGCACTATATGTGGATGGGGAAGTAGTGTGGGTGATGTAAAAAATGCCTAGTGGGAATGAGAGTGATTGGGAGTATTTTGTGTGGAGCAAGTTGGTGTGGTATAATGTGATATGACTTGAGGAGCTGTGATTGGTGGAGGTGATGTGAGGGTGAGCTGTGGGTGTGGCTGTGATTACTATAAATGTAGAGGTAGTGGGGGTGGGAGGGAATAGGGGGCAGGAGAGTGGAGAGAGCCCGAGCATTAGCGAGGGCGAACGGAGCGGGGCAGAGCCAACCAAGGCAAAAGAAAAAGTAAGTATTACTTTACAAATCTGAACACTTTTAAAACAAATTCCTGAGGTCTAATGGCTTACCGGCAAGCAGGATGTAATTGCTGAGGAGCACTTGTGTCCTGGTGGGAGACTAGAAATTTAAAGATGGCTCCATGCTCAGCAGGATTCTAATATAGACTTTGTATTGGGGGAGGGAGATAGCACAAGGGGTGTAAACCAGGTGGAATGCAAAGAAACCAGAGAGGCAATCAGTGGAAATCGGTGAAGGCCTCAGAGGGGGTAAGTAATAATTCAAACTACCTGTAAAGTGAAGGAGAGAAGAGACAGCAAAGTTTATTAAGGTTGGGAGTGTGTCTTCACATTGGCTTGCTGATTAGTAACCAGTTCGTGCACATATTAGAGTAGGGAGATACATTAGCAATGAAGGGGAATGTATAGAGATGCAAATAAACAGGTGGGCCTCCAAGTGATACAAACTAATGCTTAACATACACTGATTAGGTTGAGTTTCATTGGACTGGGCACTGGTTATGTTGCTGCAGGATGTTGCCAATGAAAAGAAAAAACACTTGTAGCCAGGCAGGGGACAACTCATAGTACAGCTAGGTGGAAACTTACAGGTTAAGCAGACTAAGACAAGAAGTGGTGAGCACACTATACTAATACTGAGAGGCATGTTTCTGCCCTCTTACTTTGTTTACTTGCTCATAGGAAGTTACTAGGCTAATGGCCCGGAGGCCCTTACAAGCCTAGCCAAATTTACCTGTGTTACCATGATCAGCACCTTTTACCCCTGTCCAGTAGGGACTCAGGTGGAACCCCCAAGGTGAATTTACAGTTACCCATCCAATAACCCAGATTGCATTCGAAGAGGGCCAATGAGGTGCTCTGTTTGACATGAAGTGGGAGTGTATTCCAAAGGTGTGGTAACCTCTGGGAGACAAACCTGTCCCTCCAGCAGGTTCTATTGATGTCACATACCAGGTATAGGTCCTTAGAGCAAGTAACCCGTGTGCCATTTGACTTCTGGATGTGCAGCATTTCCCATAAAGCAGGGTCAGAGATCACCTCTGAGTAGTCTGTATGAAACAGAATAAAGGTATCTGTGATTTCAGCAGATCCACATAGGATAGCTGCTGAAGACCTTGAATTTTTCTTGTGTAGAACCTTTGTGGTCTCTCCATTTGCTGCAGGTACTATGAAAGATACATACCAAAAGGGGGGTTGTACTCAGTTATTATCCTAATGAGTGAAAAGTACAGGGCTAATGATAACTTCTCCTTTTCTTGAGGCAATGCCCTTACGTATAAGATCAGCTATATAGAATGCCCTTCTTACCACTGTGGAAACATGGTGATCAGAGACAAGGTTGCTGTCTACCTGAGTGCCTAGATCTCTCACTACTGAGTCCATACTTAGGGTATAGCCTTTGATGCGGTAATTTGCAGGAACATCACTCTTTCCGAAAGGGACAATAATACTTATTTTGCACTGAGTTTGAGGCTGTGTCTTTGGTACCAATCATTTGTTTGCATAAGACTTTCTTGAAGGATGCTGACATAATTTGGAATTGTATGACTGCACCCAGTTTGCAGTCATCAGCAAACTTTGTCAGCCATACTTCCTTGGTTTTAGCTTGTACTTCAGAGAAATAGATTCCAAACAGTAGAAGTCCCAAGACCAATCCCTGTGGAACACCACTGGTTACGGGTCTACTGTTGGAGGTGGATTCCCCTAGGGGTTCTATCAGTGAGCTATTCCACAACCCATCTTACCATATACGGGTTGATATCTAGCTGGGAGAGTCTGTCAATGATGCTTGAGTGAGGGATGGTGTCAAATGTCTTGGCTAGGTCTAGGTAGGCTGTATGCACAGATTTCCCCTCATCCAGGGACCTGGTGATTGTCTCTAAGAAGTCCACCAGGTTTAACAGGCATGATCTACCCTTGACAAATCCAGACTGGGTAGGATCTAGTGTTTGGAGATTACCTATATCTTTGTTGATAAGGTCCACGAGGATTCTCTTCATGGCCTTGTAGATAAGGCTAGTCAGTCTAATAGGTCTGTAGTTTCTGGGGTCAATAGAAACACCATCTTTGTGCAAGGGGATAACAGTGGCTGTTTTCCATTCAGTTGGGACAAACCAGTGCTTAAACTGTGATTGAAAAGAGTTCCCAATGGTGATGCTAATTCTTGTTTGAGCCCATGTAGGATGCAGTATGGAATGTTATCAGGTCCCACTGATGCTGTTTTTGGCCTTAGAGAGGGTGTTTACAACCTGATCTTTAGAGATAAAAGGTAGGGGACAGGTAGTAAGGATGTCATGAAATATGTGTGATGGGGACAGCAAAGTGACGTTTTCACCAAACCTGTCAGCTAACAGGTAAGCTTTGTCCACAGGCGCAGTATATGTGTTATCATTAACTATCAGTTTGGTGCAAACTGGGCCTTATCTTTTAGGTTACGGATGCAACTAAACAAGGCCTTATGGTTGCCAGGAAGCTAACTTGGATTCAAAATTTGCATTGGAGGACTTCACAAGATGTCTTATTTGCTTATTTAAGCTGAGGAGGAAGTGTCTCCAGTTTAGAGCCTGCTCCTTCTTACTCTTAGACAGCAGTTTCTTTCTTTTATTGTAAAGCCTATTAATGGCGGTTGTCCACCAGGTGGATTTGCTCTTCCTTGAAGAGCTTGTTTTGGTCCTAACAGGTACTGCCGAGTTAATGCAGTTATACAGGTGCTTGTCTAGGGTATTGTTGTGGAGCTCTGCATAGTTATCAGTTCCATCTGAAGAGGGAGGTGCAGTGAAGCTATTTATACCATCCCGTAAGAGGTTGTAATCTGCTTTGGAAAAGTTTTTTAGTTTAGTTGCTGCTTGGGGGAGGGGGTCAGGTGTGATAGTTACCAAATGAGACTGATTTGTGGTCAGATCTCACCAGGGATGAACTCACAGTGGGGATGCTAAAGTGGTCTCCCATATTTGTAAGCACCAGATCCAGGATGTTGGTACCCCTAGTGGGGGTGTCAGCCAGCTGGTCCAGGGCATTGTACTTGAAAAAGTTGAGGAACCTTTGGGCAGGTAAGTTTGAGCACGAGTAATTTACCCAGTCAATGCTAGTGTAGTTAAAGTCTCCCAAAACCATGGTGTTCGGATGTATCTTGATAGACTCAAGTTGATCCAAATAAGCAGAGTGGAATTCCTTATTCATGGAGGGGGTTCTGTAGCTGGCAATGACTTGAATAGGTGTTGTACCAACAGTTAATTATACCTGAAGTGTCTCTAGGGCAGCATACAGTTTAACCAGTCTGGAGGTGCATTTATCTTTGACAAATATTGATACACCACCTCCTTTAATTTTCTTGCCTTCAGTTTGTGGTCTGAACTGTCAATGCCCTCTCCCCACTAAGGATTTACGGTGTCCCATCCACTCATCCAAGTTCCTTTCGAACAGTGTAATAGAGGTGCTCTGCTTCACATAAATTGGCAGCCTATTCCAAAGACATGTCAGTTGCTGGAAGACAGATCTGTCCCTCCAGTATGACCTATTCAAGTCACAGGCCATAGTTAGGTCCCTGGAATGGGTAGCTCTATCCCCGTTTGATTTATGAATGCGCAGCAGATTCATTAGATTTGGGTCGGAGATTGCTGTGTAAACCAGGCATATGTCTCCCCTAAGAAGTCTGTATAATAAAGAGTATAGTGACAGGGAGTTAGGTTGGTCTGTGTAAGGCACATGCTGGAGTCCCTTGATCTTCTTTGTTAGAAACCTCTGAGGTCTCTCCAATTGCTGCAGGTGCTTTGTATGGTACATGCCGAAAGGGACGTTATACTCAATTATGGGCCTGGTTAGTGACAAATATAGGGTTAAAACCTCCTTTGCTCTAGGTGCGATGCCTTTGCTAATCAAGTGTGCTATGTAGAAGGCCTTCCTTACTACAGTAGACACATGGTGGTTAAAGTTAAGTTGCAGTCTACTTATAATCCCATATCCCTTACCACTTTGTTGCTACATAGGGTATTGTTGTTAATTTGATAGTGTGAAGGGACGTTGTTTTTACTGAAGGGAATGATGATACATTTCTTTGCATTTAGTTTGAGACAATGACTAATACACCAGTTGTAGGTCTGCGTAAAACCCTCCTGAAGTATACTGACATCATTTGGGGATTCACTAATTGCACCCAGTTTACAGTCATCCACAAACTTGGTCAGCCACAGCCCCTTTGTTTTGGCCTGAACTTCTGAGAAGTATATACCAGACACTAGGGGGCCTAGCTCTGATTCTTGTGGCATCCCGCTGGTGATAGGTCTGCTAGTTGAAGTGGAGTCACCCACTTTGATAGTGTGTGACCAGTTTGTGAGCCAGTTGGCAACCCATCTTACAACAAAAGGATTTACATTCAGTTTGCTAAGTTTATTAGTAATGCATGGGTGTGGGATTATGTCAAGGGCCTTTGCCAAGTCAAGGTATGCTGTGTGCACAGATCTGCCCTCATCAATGGCCCTGGTCACATTTTCAAAGAAATCCACCAGGTTTAACAGGCAGGATCTGCCCTTGACAAAGACGAAGTAAGTCGGATCCAGGGTTTGGAGGTCGCCTATGTTTTTATTTATGAGGTCCGTGATATGTTCCATGGCCTTACAGATGAGGCTGGTCAGACTTATGGGTCTATAATTCCACAGGTCAGTTGCTAAGCCACCTTTGTGGAGGGGAACAACTGTTGCTGTTCTCCATTCTGCAGGAATAAAGCCTGGGATAGGCTATGATTGAACAGGGTACTTAATGGTGATGCTAGTTCATGTTTTAGTTTGTTTAGAAGACAGCCTGAGATGCTGACTGCTCCCACAGAGGCTGTGTTTTTTTGCCTTAGACAAAGCTTTAATGACCTGCTGTTCAGATGTGTAGGATGGGGGGGGGGGGGTTGAGAGCAATGTTTATAATAAGTTTAGAGGGGATAGGGGAGTGAAAGTTTCAGCAAATCTGTCCACTAGCAGGTTTGCTATCTCTGTGGGACCGTTAAGACAGTAGTTCACACATGCTCGGGTCCTACCTTTTAGGCTACGTACATACCTGTAAAAGGCCTTATGGTTATCCTTGGATGTGATTGCTAGGTTTTTCTCAAAGTTACCCTCAAGAGGATTTGAGATGTTGTCTTGTCTATTGAGGCTGAGGAGGGTGTTTTTCCATTGTTGGGGCCTCACCTTAGTTTTGTTAGACAGCAGCTTTTGGCGTTTGTTGCTGCTGGATGCCCACCAGGGTGCCTTGTTTTTATCTGGGGGTCTGGCTTTGATTCTCTCTGGACCAGCTGAGTCTGTACACTTATACAAGTGACTGCACAGGGCTTCAGGGTAAGCTTTGGTGCAGTTACCACTTCCAGATGGAGGTGGGACTTGGAATCCATTTATACCTTCCCGTAAAAGGGTATAGTTTGCCTCGGTGAAGTGTTTACTCTGAATTCACCCATTGTCGGTTCTGGTGTTAATGCCAGTTGGAAGGTAACTGATTTGTAGTCAGATTCAACTAATAATGGTCTGACAGTTGTGGTAGTGTATCTGCTTGTCTTGTTAGTGAAGACCAGATCTAGTATGTTTGTTCCTCTTGTTGGGGTTTGAATAATTTGTTCCAGGGCCTTTTAGTAAACAAAGTCAAGAACTTTTGTGCACGTGAGTTAGGGCTAGAGTAGATTTCCCAGTTGATGGTGGGATAATTGAAATCCCCCATGACCAGAGTCTTTGGCAATATTTGGATTGACTCTAATTTGGACAAGTAGGCCTTCTGTGCATCAGTGATTCATGGAGGGGGATTTATAACTATGACATGAATGGGGGTTTTACCAACAGTAATCTGAACTTGGAGTAACTCCATGGAGTTGTCCAGTCTAACTAGTCTAGAGGTGGAGTTACCTCTAATATGGATAGAAATACTGCCTCCTGTGGTTTTTACGCATTCATCTTGTGGTCTGAAAGTGTGGAAGTCATTGTAGCTTTGCAAGTCTGGTATACTCTCTGAAGCCTTGAACCAGGTTTCTGTGACTGCATAGACATCTACATCTTAGTGATAAAAGTGCTTCCAGGGTATACTGTATTTGGATTAAGCTCCTATCGTTTAGCAGCATACCCCTTATTGTGTTATGATTTGCAATTTTCACATCCGCAATTTTGTTTTTGAGACCTTCCCTAAAAAAGGCACTATGGAGGAGGCAAAATCCTTTGCCAGCAGCCAAAAGCCTAGGGATGCCAGGTGCAAACTGTCTCTAGCAAAGCAGCAAGATTTGTTGACTGTCATCCCAGGCTGACAGAAACTGCATTCCCTTTGAATGACACCAAAAATTAAGCCAATTATTGAAATTGATCCTTTTTTGTTTATACTGTGGTATCACTCTAGGTGAGGGTAATAAACTTCTCAAGGTTAGGGACATACCTCCCTGGGTCACATACACAGAGAGCGCCATCATGTCTCTCTTCATATAGTCCAGTATGGTACATCTCTGGTCGTTCACTCCAACATGAGGTATAACAGAGTCATAATGGTACTTGTTGTCGAGAGATCTGAGTGCATGCGTGATCTGATGAATCCTGGCACCGGACAGGCAGCTGACTGTGACTTTCCCCTTATCTAACCTGGGAGTGTGATATAAATGTGTCTCACTATGGAGTCTCCACTGAAAAGAACATTTGTTTTTTGAGTGTTACACCTTAAGGGCTTGGTAGGTGAGACACTGGTGTTTCCATGTGTCTTGGGTGCTGTGGGAACTGTGTTAGTTGTAGCAGTCTTGTGTTTTAGAGGTCTCTGGTGTTTTGATAAGTTTTTTGAGAGAACCTCCATGTATGTTAATTTATGTGTTGGATGCGTACTGTGTGTATGAGTAGTGGTGGGTGAGTTGACACCCTCTTCAGTGTTACTGTTTCGAGTGTGAGAGAGCAGGGATTCAAGATTTTTGGTGTAGATACATCTCTCGCACTCTGTACTAGAGTGAGTTATTAGCAGAGAGCTGTCAGTGTACTTGAGGCAATTGCTACAGTGCCTCATGAGACCCAAGTCAACCAGGCTGGCAAGAGAAACAAGGGTAGTCCAACTGTCCATAATGCCAGGATTAAAGAACTGTTATCACAAAGGGGGTGCTTTCAGGACTGATCTAGGAGGTGCTCTGTAGATGGGTAGTTCTGACAGGGTTTTTGGCTGGTGATTTATTAGGTCACAGCTCACTAGCAATACTTCTTAGACCGGAAATGTACTAAAGATGAGGACTACACTAATGTACTACATCTTTATCTAAAGGAAAAATTATTGAACGTGTCTGTCCAGCTATGGCACACAATTGTGAGGCAGTGTGCGGTGCTGAGCAATGTGCAAACAAGGAGAAACCTGCTCAAACACGAGGCATACCAGAAGCTAAAAACTGAAAATAAATAAAAAAACTCAAAATAATCAAGAGGGTGCCTACTCCAAGCCCTAGACCATTCACCCTTCACCAGACAGGGTCCAATCAGCACCTGTTTCATCATGTTCCTTTCTAGCTCAGTTTTCAGTGTTTCTTTTGATTCCCCCATTTGCTGCCTTGACAGTTGTCTTGTCTGTAATCAGTCTCATCCCATGTGCCTTCAGTCTTGCATTCCATTCCCAATCATTTGCTGAAGCTCCTGTTCAGAACTGATAACATTTGAAATATTGGGACCCACTAGATGAAGTCCCAAAGTACAAAGACTAAAAGCCCCAAAAATGGACTTACATATACTAAGTCTGAGATGGCCCCTTCTTGGATATTCCCTTTTTCCTGAGGTATGGTGATCTTGGAGTTGGTATATATAAGTTCAGGGGTGTGGGGGTGCAGGGGAGCTTACCCTCTGCAAAAAAGAATTTGAAGGAAAAAAGCAGTCTTTGAGATTTGATCTTTCCCTGTGTCTTCAGTCTTGGTTTTTTTTCTGCTTGTGGTATATTTCGAGTGCTGACATTTCAACAGGGAGCTGTTCAGAATCTGTAATGCTGCATCATCTGCACACATCAGTTGTGTTGAGCTTTCTCCTCTGACCTGCTGCCACCAGTGTGAACAGTTGTGGGCTTGGATCTGAACCGTGATGCATACCCATTCACAATGGAAACCCCTGTGTGAGTCCAAATGCTGTTTGCACTTGTATCATTGGGTCCTTGTATTTAGCCTGCTATAATTCTTCTAGTAGTGTAGCAAGGGTTGGGAAAGAGAGGCAAGTGCCTGGGCTCAGAGTGTTGGGGGGGGGGGGGCAACCAGCCGATCCAGATCTCTCTTCAGTACAACACTAGCTTTTAAATTGCAGGACTGCATTTGTGGTCAAATGTGAGTGCTGTAGCACTCTGTCTATTGTATAAACTGTGGTAACTGCAGTTGAAAGTAAAAAAAAAAGTAAAACTTGAGTGCTATAATGCTCCTTGCAGGCATGGTAAAAAAATAAAAATGCAGAAGGAGGTTTGGGAACAGGGCACAGAAATGGCACCTGAATAGCTGTGGCAGTAGGGAGGTATGGGGGGCATGTAGGTAGAAGGAACAGCCAATATTTTTTTTTTTTGCTCTTCAGTGGAAGAGCTGGGGAGGGGGCATAGATCTAACTGTAATAAGCCAATCACTAATTACAATGAAATGCTTTCTTTTTTCTTCTTCTTCACTTTAAGAGCTGAGGGGTTAGGGTGCTGGTTTGTGGCACTGGCACAGGGCCCTAGTTGAGCCAGCTATGCTTCTGAATTCTACAAATGTTTTTGGGACTTTAAACCATCACAGGACCTAACAAATCAGGTTTCTTAGGGCCTTGTGATATGCTTTCTCAATGTCTGTTAATGCCCAGTTGGATTCTTAACTCATCTCCAGCTTCTTCTCTGCTGTCTATCTCACTGTAAAAATCTGGGTCAGTTGTGCTACATCCTGATCTGAGTGCAAACTGCTCATCTCTCATCATACATTCTACAACTATGCAAATCCAGTTACCAGTCACCCCCCCATTCATTTTCATGCAGTGTGACAGGATTTTAATACTTATTCACTGCCTACAGTTCTGAATGTTCCCTTCGTTCTTGTACACTGGCAATAGAATGCTTATTCTCCAGTCATCTGGGATACATCTGTCTCTCCATACCATTATAAGTAACCTCAGGAGCTATTGCTCCCCTAACTCACCCAGCATCTTGATCACATTTGTCATGACTTTATCTAAGCCTGCTGTTTTCCCTAATTTTGTTTTCATTAGCACTGTTACTTCTTCTAGGGTGGGTTCTTCCTCTTTCACTGTAAGCAGTGTATGGAGCAGTACAGCTACTGTGGGGTTTTCTTCATTCAAAAGCTGCTGAACGTATTCCTTCTTTCTGGCTTTGATGTCTTGCAGACTGGTGAGCAGATTGCTGCTGGCATACCTTATGGGTGATGTCTGATGACTGTCTTCTTTATTTTTCTGTCTTTGCCTTGAAACCTAATAGAGCTTCTTTGGGTCACCTGCTGAGTCACTTTCCAGAAGCTGGTAGAGTGCCTCTGATACCTTGTTCTATACTATTGGGATTGCTCTTTTTAGCCTCATTGTTAGCCAACCAGTATGTCTTCTTAGCCTGGTCCATCTTTTCTAATACTCATTTTTCCTGCACGCTTTCTTTGTTTTGATAATGTGTTAAACTTTTTATCTTTGCCACAATGGCTTCTGTCATTACTGAAAATGGTTCAACATGCCCATTTAAAAATGATGAATACAAATCAATGAAAAATGTAAATGTTTTATAGTTGTATGATGCTTACAAATGCACAGAAAAATTATAAATCAAGTTGAAATATAAGGGAGAAAAATAAAGAAAAAAAATGATTTGGGGGTAGGTATCTAGAGTTGTACACAGATGTATCTATTATGGCTTTTTACCCCAAAAAGATGTTATATACACAACTGCCTGGTTTTAATGGTGATCCACTGAGTTCCGTTTGGCTGATCGACTTACTTAGAACCATACACTATGCAAGGTAGAGTTGACAGAATCAAACCCAGGTCTGTAGTATATAACTTGTTTACAACTGTTACCTTTATCACTGCTTTAGGACAACTGCATACACTAAAGCATAGTAGGGCAACACATAGTAGGGCAACACATAACTACCTTACCATTATTTAACGTATCGAAGGTCCTCTGATACTAAGGCTGTTGTATTTAGTGTGAAAGAGAGAATGTTTTATAAATATGACACAGTATGCCAAATGTTTAGACACATAGGCTGTAATGGATCTTGTTACAGCCCATTAATATGTTTTGGATGCTGTTTATACTTTATTGAGTCATTTCCCCATGGTAGATGCATATACATTTGGTAATATGAAACGCATGCACACGCTATGATTGTTTAATTGTTCTCCACCTCACAAAAGTCACTGCATGCAATAAGGACAGTAGCGTGTCATTCTTTAGTGACAATGCATTAGGACTCACTATTAGAAACAGCACACACAGCAGGATTCACAGGGAACAGATTCCGCACATTCATATGAAACACATGGTTTACTTTTGCAACAAATGGCATTTCTACTAGAATGAAGTCCTCACTGATTAGAAGGAAGTTTATTTTTCACACCATGTTTATCATGTAATTACTGCAAAATAATTTACTTTTTATAGGTTCATAGGTAGGTACTAGGCTATTGGCCCTAGGGCCTATATAAGCCTAGCCAAAAAATGTACCCTGGCTTTCGCCACCCAAGAAAATTATTTTCCTGTGCCCCTGTCGAGCAGAGCCACAGAAGTGATCCCTGGGGTGAATTTCCCATTTCCCATCCAATCATCAAGATTTTTCTTGAAGAGTGCTAATGAGGAGCTCTGTTTGACATAGATAGGTAGTCTGTTCCAGAGTATGGAAAGTCTCTGGGACAGGAATCTATCCCTCCAGAATGTTCTGTTTATTGTGGTGACAAGGTTTAGGTCCCTAGAGCGTGTAGCTCGGAGGGATTGGGATTTCTTTAAGTGGAGCATGTCCAACAGCTCTGGGTTTGACATAGCTTTGTATGTTAGGCAGAGATCGCCCCTGAGTAGGCGATATGTGATGGAATAAAAAAGCAGTTTTTCATTGATGTTTCACTTAGTGTGAGGTTTACTATTTGACGTGCACATGATGTGTACTGTATTGAACTGACAACTCATATCATAGTGTGTGCAAGAATAGGCACAATGCTGTCAACCCAGATAAGCCTGAAACCAAAGGTATTAAAACCTAACAACTGACTGCAGAATAAGCCAGCAACAGCTCAACTGGGTATTGCCAGTTTTGAATGAAGACCCAGGGAACAATAATCCACAAAATAACAGTTAAATGAATAATAATTACAGCTAAGAAAGAAAACAAAAGTCATGAATAATGATTACAGCTAAGAAAGAAAAAAAGTCACTTATGAAACCATTTTCAAATATAGTAGAAGAAAGTTTTCTTAGCATAGGCAGGGTAGATGCTTTACCAGACACATTTTTAATGTCTCCTTGAATATGAGCATTAGGAATTTTAATGACTATAATGACTTGGCTGTACACACACTGTCATTATAGTTGCCAGCCTGTCGGCAAGGGAACAGCAGCAGTTTCTACTGATAAGCAAAGTTTATTAGACGCGGTTTTAGTTTCACTTATCAAAATGCATCTTGCTGAATCATGTTTTACTCAATTAAAACCTCTGAAAGTGGAATTAGTTGAATCCGAATTTAGAAAACCACCAATTTCCTGAAGTGTGAAAAAGTTTTAAAGTATTCTGAATGTCCATCATTGTATACAGTAAGTTAATTGTGGCATTACTGATATGAAAGTTAATTCTGAAATGCAAACGTTACTAAACTATTTACATTTTGTAAATGACAACAGAAACACAAAATCACTGATGTACAGCAGTCGCATTATACTGGTGTTAGACTTTATATATGCAACAGAAAAAGCATATGTAGCTGCTTCACTGTTTTGTGTGTGTGGGAGGGGGTGGGGGGTTGCAGCCTGCTATACCATCCCACTTATTTATTCTAACAATGATGACAGGGGAACCTCAAGGTTAGAGAAAGTTGAGGTGCAGTTCCCCCATATGGGTCTATTTCCCTGCAAAAAAATGTTTGTGGTAAATATTTTCTATTGTCTCTCTCTCTGTTTGTGTCTTTGGGCTTTTCCCGGTTAGGGGTCGCCACAGCGGAATTCCGGTCCGCTAATGATTGGCAGTCGAGTTTTACGTGCTGGCTTGCCGGGCCTAACGCACAACCTTCAATGAAGGAATGCCCATTCACGCATGTCGCCCCACAGAAGATGCTCTAACTGAGAATCGAACGGACGACATCTAACTGTGAGGCGACAATGCTACCGCAGCACAACCACCACAGTACTTATTCAGAAATAATTGTTATTACTGTTTAATTATGCAGTGTTTTTCATATACAGTAACATACAATAAAACCAATAGAAGCTGCATCTGTAACTGGTGTTATAACAAGGCTATGGCACTCAAGGAAGTACTAAGAAGTACATGCAGTGCAGCAGTGACTACATACAATTAATACGGTGTTCCACCTCACATAAATCAGTATTCATTTGTTGGCAGTATTGTATTTACCTGAAAAATCAGACTAATAAGAAAGTCAACTGCCCCTAGACCATCGTAAGAAGCTATTAACTCTAATGATTGGTCAGTCTTCATAAAAGAACCTAGCAACCAGAAACTAGTTTCTGGCTCCTTGCTACTATGAGTGTCAGACCTGATACTGCAAGTCTCAACATTTCAAAAAAATGAAGTGTGAGTCATACAACAGCGAATTGTAAACTCAGTGTTATACGATTCAGAATCATAGAAGTATGAAAGGAAAATAATTACAGTCATTTGTGACTCAAACTCAAAACCGAAAGCTTTCCAAGCCGGTGTCACTGTCACTGGACTAGCAAGAGCCTTGCGACAAATAGGCATGGGGTTTTCACTTAAAAGTCCTTTTCCTTTCAACTAGAACACTTCTAGCACGGTTAATCTAATTCAGACTAAACACGCACACACACTCTGTCTCTCTTTCTCACACATGCAGACACACATACATACACATATAAGCCCTCTGCTTAAGCTTTGTTAGAATCATGAAAATATGAAAGGAAAAGTCAAAGAGAACCGTATTGTCATTCAGAACTACACAGCAGTGTAGCTGAACAAAATTACAACACTTCGTTCTCAATGCAGGAAACAGTTGCACATATAGACAGAGAAAAATTAATAAAATATCACAGTAGAATTTTAATAAGTAGCAATTAGTAAGTAAAGTAGGGCAGCAGTGACCCACACCCATCCCAGAACAGGACACAAAGAAGACAAGAAACAATATGAAGGTAATACTGTCAAAGTAAAACTGAAACAGTAACAGCATATCTATGATTAGACTGAATTATTGCACAGTCTGTATATTGCACTTTACAGTCCTTCAGAGTGTAGGTGGGCTACCTTAGTATTGCGCTTAGTTGTTGCACATCCATAAAATAACCCCCTTGATAGGCTAGTTATGTAACAGATGTCATAAGATTAACTTTGACTTCACCTCTGCAGTCCTCCACATATTACTGCATCTTTATATATTAATTCCAAGATTACTGTACTTCAGAATGGAGGAAATATTCCTAGGTACCACAAACTAGGACTTGGTGTATGTTTATCTTAATGGAGGAAATATTCCTGGGTACCACAAACTAGGACTTGGTGTATGTACATCTTAATGGAGGAAATATTCCTAGGTACCACAATCTAGGACTTGGTGTATGTACATCTTAATGGAGGAAATATTCCTGGGTACCACAAACTAGGACTTGGTGTATGTACATCTTAATGCAGGAAATATTCCTAGGGTCCACAAACTAGGACTTGGTGTATGTACATCTTAATGGAGAAAATATTCCTGGGTCTCACAAACTAGGATTTGGTGTATATGTATCTTAATGGAGGAAATATTCCTGGGTACCACAAACAAGGACTTAGTGTATGTACATCTTAATGGAGAAAATATTCCTAGGTACCACAAACTAGGACTTGGTGCATGTACATCTTAATGGAGAATATATTCCTGGGTGCCACAAACTAGGACCTGGTGTATGTGCATCTTAATGGAGGAAATATTCCTAGGTACCACAAACTAGGACTTGGTGTATGTACATCTTAATGGAGGAAATATTCCTAGGTATCACAAACTAGGACTTGGTGTATGTACATTTTAATGGAGGAAATATTCCTGGGTACCACAAACTAGGATTTGATGTATGCGCATCTTAATGGAGGAAATATTCCTAGGTATCACAAACTAGGATTTGGAGTATGTGCATCTTAATGGAGAAAATATTCCTGGGTCTCACAAACTAGGATTTGGTGTATATGCATCTTAATGGAGGAAATATTCCTGGGTACCACAAACAAGGACTTGGTGTATGTACATCTTAATGGAGAAAATATTCCTAGGTACCACAAACTAGGACTTGGTGCATGTACATCTTAATGGAGGAAATATTCCTGGGTGCCACAAACTAGGACTTGGTGTATGTGCATCTTAATGGAGGAAATATTCCTGAGTACCACAAACTAGGACCTGGTGTATGTGCATCTTAAAGGAGGAAATATTCCTAGGTACCACAAACTAGGACTTGGTGTATATACATCTTAATGGAGGAAATATTCCTAGGTATCACAAACTAGGACTTGGTGTAGGTACATTATAATGGAGGAAATATTCCTGGGTACCACAAACTAGGATTTGATGTATGCGCATCTTAATGAAGGAAATATTCCTAGGTATCACAAACTAGGACTTGGTGTATGTGCATCTTAATGGAGGAAATATTCCTAGGTACCACAAACTAGGACTTGGTGTATGTACATCTTAATGGAGAAAATATTCCTGGGTCTCACAAACTAGGATTTGGTGTATATGTATCTTAATGGAGGAAATATTCCTGGGTACCACAAACTAGGACTTGGTGCATGTACATCTTAATGGAGAATATATTCCTGGGTACCACAAACTAGGACCTGGTGTATGTGCATCTTAATGGAGGAAATATTCCTAGGTACCACAAACTAGGACTTGGTGTATGTACATCTTAATGGAGGAAATATTCCTAGGTATCACAAACTAGGACTTGGTGTATGTACATTTTAATGGAGGAAATATTCCTGGGTACCACAAACTAGGATTTGATGTATGCGCATCTTAATGGAGAAAATATTCCTAGGTATCACAAACTAGGATTTGGAGTATGTGCATCTTAATGGAGGAAATATTCCTGGGTACCACAAACTAGGATTTGGTATATGCGCATCTTAATGGAGGAAATATTCCTAGGTATCACAAACTAGGACTTGGTATATGTGCATCTTAATGGAGAAAATATTCCTGGGTCTCACAAACTAGGATTTGGTGTATATGCATCTTAATGGAGGAAATATTCCTGGGTACCACAAACAAGGACTTGGTGTATGTACATCTTAATGGAGAAAATATTCCTAGGTACCACAAACTAGGACTTGGTGCATGTACTTCTTAATGGAGGAAATATTCCTGGGTGCCACAAACTAGGACTTGGTGTATGTGCATCTTAATGGAGGAAATATTCCTGGGTACCACAAACTAGGACCTGGTGTATGTGCATCTTAAAGGAGGAAATATTACTAGGTACCACAAACTAGGACTTGGTGTATATACATCTTAATGGAGGAAATATTCCTAGGTATCACAAACTAGGACTTGGTGTAGGTACATTATAATGGAGGAAATATTCCTGGGTACCACAAACTAGGATTTGATGTATGCGCATCTTAATGAAGGAAATATTCCTAGGTATCACAAACTAGGACTTGGTGTATGTGCATCTTAATGGAGGAAATATTCCTGGGTACCACAAACTAGGATTTGGTATATGCGCATCTTAATGGAGGAAATATTCCTAGGTATCACAAACTAGGACTTGGTGTATGTGCATCTTAATGGAGGAAATATTCCTGGGTACCACAAACTAGGACTTGGTGTATGTACATCTTAATGGAGGAAATATTCCTGGGTGCCACAAACTAGGATTTGGTGTATGCACATCTTAATGGAGGAAATATTCCTGGGTACCACAAACTAGGACTCGATGTATGTACATCTTAATGGAGGAAATATTCCAAGGCATCACAAACTAGGACTTGGTGTATGTGCATCTTAATGGAGGAAATATTCCTGGGTACCACAAACTAGGATTTGGTATATGCGCATCTTAATGGAGGAAATATTCCTAGGTATCACAAACTAGGACTTGGTGTATGTGCATCTTAATGGAGGAAATATTCCTGGGTACCACAAACTAGGACTTGGTGTATGTACATCTTAATGTAGGAAAATATTCCTAGGTTCCACAAACTAGGACTTGGTGTATGTATATCTTAATGGAGAAAATATTCCTGGGTCACACAAACTAGGATTTGGTGTATATGCATCTTAATGGAGGAAATATTCCTGGGTACCACAAGCAAGGACTTGGTGTATGTACATCTTAATGGAGAAAATATTCCTAGGTACCACAAACTAGGACTTGGTGTATGTACATTTTAATGGAGGAAATATTCCTGGGTGCCACAAACTAGGATTTGGTGTATGCGCATCTTAATGGAGGAAATATTCCTAGGTATCACCAACTAGCACTTGGTGTATGTGCATCTTAATGGAGGAAATATTCCTGGGTACCACAAACTAGGACTTGGTGTATGTACATCTTAACGTAGGAAATATTCCTAGGTTCCACAAACTAGGACTTGGTGTATGTACATCTTAATGGAGGAAATATTCCTGGGTACCACAAACATGGACTTGGTGTATGTACATCTTATTTACACTGGCAGTTCAGCTATTCCAAGGATTGCAGTTCAGATCCTCAGAATTTGTACAGAGACTTAGAACTCAGGAAGAAAATTTCCATGCAATGGAAAAAATATACATGATTACTCTTTGGAGTGCATTGTGGATTATCCTGCCAAAAAACTTCAAATCCATTGAGACAAAAGGCAACTCTTGATGGCAGTTTTAAACTCACCTGTTTTCTGAAGGAACCAGTTCTGAATGACAAGTTAATTTCAGGCTATATACATGGATAATGCGTCATGTGCACTCCCACTTTTGCAGACCTCTATCTAGAACGCATTTGATAAACATTGTTCCCTAAGTGAGTCATACCATGTGAGTGGCTTGAAAATAAATGAGACACATGCACTTATCTGGAACCTTCTGTTAAATCAGACGATGTGAAAAGATGAGTATGCTTTGCATTTCCAGTTGTCTCAACAGACAAAATGAAGGCCCATCATAATCTGGGATCAACACCATATTTAACACTATCATGATACGTTTGTCCTAATGTGACAAGTAGTTTTCCTATAGTGTTACTATGTAACATTGATTCTGTCAAAAAACGGCATTTTGGCAATGTTATTACAGGACACAGTGGGTATATAGTGTTTCATCATATGCAATATCCCACCCTGCTGACTGGCTGTATTCAAGGCAACACCCAAAACAGACCTCCTGCACGTTGGCAATTGCGCGCCACCAGAAAAACACAATAGTATCCAAAAAAACAGACAGAGCCAGCAAACTGTGATCCAAAAATGCTTTATGTTAAATAAGTAACATAGAAAAAAGAAGAACAGACCGGTTTTGGCTGGCAATAACACACAGCTGTGTTATTGCCAGCCAAAACTGGTCTGTTCTTCTTTTTTCTATGTTACTTATTTAACATAAAGCATTTTTGGATCACAGTTTGCTGGCTCCGTCTGTTTTTTTTTTTTTTGTATTCAAGGCAGCCACTATACTTTCTTGAAGCCAGAGATGTTGGTGCAGCCAGTTAACAGGGTAGATTACACATCTGTATTCTCAGGATTGGTTCAAAGATATGCACTTTATCTTGTCTTCCTTCACTGCACCTCCTTTGAACACACTGACCTTGCTGATAGTAGTATTATGCAATAGTCCCAAGTCTAACAAAGAGACTTCAGACTACTCAAACTCACCTGCTAATGATGTGACTGTGGATGCAGTACACTAGAATCATCAGTGTACACTTCCAGGACAGCATTATCGCAATGTAATGCTGCTTGTGTTCCCAGCACACATCAGTGCAAAACTCTCTGCATACTGTACCAGAACAGTGCCACCACAACATGTGTTCCCTGGACAATGTCTACAGCACACAGCAGTGCAGAATTATCTGCATACTGTACTGAGACAGTGTCATCACAATGTGTGTCCCCTGTACAATGTCTCAAGCACACAGCAGTACAGAATTCTCTGCATACTGTACTGGGACAGTGTCATCACAATGTGTGTTCCCAGCATATTGTCTCCAGCACACAGCAGTGCAGAACTATCTGCATACTGTACCAGAACAGTGCCACCACAACGTGTGTTCCCTGGACAATGTCTACAGCACACAGCAGTGCAAATTCTCTGCATACTGTACTGGGACAGTGTCATCACAATGTGTGTCCCCTGTACAATGTCTCAAGCACACAGCAGTGCAGAATTCTCTGCATACTGTACTGGGACAGTGTCATCACAATGTGTGTTCCCAGCATATTGTCTCCAGCACACAGCAGTGCAGAACTCTCTGCATACTATTTAATATGTGTTCCCTGCACAATGTCTCCAGCACACAGCAGTGCAGAATTCTCTGCATACTGTACCAGGACAGTGTCATCACAATGTATGTTCCCTGTACAATGTCTCCAGCACACAGCAGTGCAGAACTCTCTGCATATTTTGCCAAGACAGTGTTGTCATAACGTGTGTTCCCTGCACAATGTTTCCAGCACACAGCAGTGCAGAACTCTCTGCATACTGTACCAGGACAATATCATCACAATGTGTGTTCCCTGCACAATGTCTGCAGCACACAGCAGAGCAGAACTCTCTGCATACTGTACCAGACAGTGTCATCACAATGTGTGTTCCCTGCACAATGTTTCCAGCACACAGCAGTGCAGAACTCTCTGCATACTGTACCACGACAATATCATCACAATGTGTGTTCCCTGCACAATGTCTGCAGCACACAGCAGAGCAGAACTCTCTGCATACTGTACCAGACAGTGCCATCACAATGGATGTTCCCTGTACAATGTCTCTAGCACACAGCAGTTTAGAACTCTCTGCATACTGTACCAGGACAGTGTCATCATAATGTGTGTTCCCTGTACAATGTCTCCAGCACACAGCAGTGCAGAACTCCCTGCATACTGTACTGGGACAGTGTCTTCACAATGTGTGTTCTTTGTACAATGTTTCTAGCACTAGCACACAGCAGTACAGAACTCTCTGCATACTGTACCAGGACAGTGTCACTACATGTGTTCTCTGTACAAAATATCCAGCACACAGCAGTGCAGAGATGTCTGTATACTGTAAAAGGACAGTGTCATCACAATGTGTATTCTATGAGTAATGTCTTCAGCAAACAGCAGTGCAGAGGCATCTGTTTATTGTACCGGGACAGTATTACCACAAAGTGTGTTTCCGGAATAATGGCTCCAGCACACAGCACTGCAGATCTCTCTTTATACTGTAATAAGACAGTATCATCACAAGTTGCATTCCCTGAACAAAGTTTCTAGCACACAACAGTGAAAATATGTCTGTATATTGTACCAGGACAGTGCCATCACAGCGTGTGTTATCTGAACAATGTCTCCAACACACAGCCCTGCAGAGATGCCTATATATTGTACTGGACAGTGTCATCACAAAGTGTGCTTCTTGATCAATGTCTCCAGTACACAGCAGTGCAGCGATGTAGGTATACTGTATCAGGACACTGTCATCACAATGTGTGTTCCCTGAACAATGTCTCCAACCAACAGCAATGCAGAGCTGTCTGCATACTGTAACAGGACAATGTCACCACAACTTGTATTTCCTAAACAATGTCTCCAGCAAACAGCAGTGCATAGAAATCTGTATATTGTACTGGGAGTGTATCATCATAATGTGTGTTCCCTGAACAATGTCTTTAGCAAGCAGCAGTATGCAGGGATATCTGTATATTGTTCTGGGAGAATATCATCACAATGTGTGCATCCCATACAATGTCTCCAGTGTACAGCAATGCAGAGCTCTTTGCAAACTGTACCAGGACACAATCATCACAACATGCACTCCTTATACAATGTCTCCAGCACACAGCAATGTGAAGGTCACTGCATACTTACAATATACAATTAGTGAGCCTCATGGTACCGCAGAGCAGAGTAAGGGATGAAGCAGTGAGCCTCATGGCACACAGGAACAGAGTAAGGAGCCAAGCAATGGGCCTCATGGCACACCGGAACAGAGTAAGGGGCCAATCAGGGAGCTTCATGGCTCACTAATACTAATGTCAGAAAGTGAAAGTCATGCCACTCCCCATCTAACAGTTCACATTCTGCCTCTTGCAGATATCTAAATGCAGAAATCTGTTGTGGTGACTAACAGATGGTTGTAGACAGTATCAAGATTTTCATGGTGGTGACTTTCTTTTATTTTCTATTTTTTAACATTTGTTAACAAGGTAAGAGAACTGGTGCAGGGACCATTTTCAGCCATGACCCAAACCATAAGGGCAAAGACAGCATACAGGCAAAAATGAACAATTTAATCATCTGTCAAAAATGTTGCACCTTTTGTAGCGAAATGTTATTAGAGACTGCCATTTAATAATCTAAATAGACACAGTTTCAAAGGTAGAAAGGACACGTATGTTTTAATGATCACAAAACAAATTATATGAAGTCTTAAAATATGGCATCAGAAGTAAAATATGTAAATTGTAAGAATATAATAGAACATTTGCAAATGACGCTAATTAACAGTATACAACAGTAGGAGTTAAAATGATAACAACACTACCCCCACAAAAAATATGTATATAGAAATAATTTCACCTCACATTGACATATCAGAATTAAATCACTAGAGAGCAGCTGTGAACCTGTTTACAGAAATTACAGACAGCATGAAAGACATTTGGTTTTGGAAATATCTGCCACTATCTTTAAAGCATTTGCAACTGTTTTTATCACAAAGTTATGCTTTAAGAACCTTTTTTGAATGAATGCACTTGATCAGTTCTGATATATTCAGGGATTTTGTTGCAGTGGGATGTTGCTCTTTTTGAAAATGCTTTTTCTCAAGCAGCAAGACTGTAAGGTGACCTAACTAACAGAATGCAGTCAGTGTCCCTCATGGAATAACTGTGATTTCTAATGTGTAACTTGTTATGCACGGGGGACCAAGATCTTTTACTCAGAAGTTTGTCTGTGAGAGTGATGAACAGAAGAGATGCTCATAACAAGATGGTCAGCCAGTTATATTTGTTTAATGTGTTGCAATGATTTTCTCTGCAATTTAAAGGATTAAAAAATCTGAGAATTTTATCTTTGGATGATTGTATTAATGATGCACTTTGAGCAGATCATAGTGCTAGAATTAGGAGTCCACAGTCTAGCCACTAACACTGGAATGAAGAAGGGAGATTCCACCGATAGGAAATATTGCAAGTTGAGGTATAGAAAATATGTAAGAGGGGGCTGGAATTTACTGGAGAAAATTGGCAAAGGAACCAAGGTATTGTGAGCAAGTAACTGGAGGGGAAAAGACAGTGGAGTGAAATATGTCCGAGTTTGGACTGCAGGTTAGAGACTGCCTTCCATACCAGGGATTGATATCTGAAAATAGGCAAAGAGAAAGAGATATGGGAGTACTAAATGTAAGTCCAGAAACCAAAAATGAACAAGTAAAAGAGATCCACAATAGCACAAACAGGATCATGACCAGAGGTGAAGTCAAATACATCAAATCCAAATAGTAGACCAAACAATAGCCAAAATTAACAGTCATGAAACATTCATTAAAAAGCTAAAACCATTTATTCAAAACTCTAAGTTCTTTCATCCCTTTGATACACTATGACTTCTTCAGAGTGGCAAAACTTTCATTCAGTCCAGCATCTATATATCCACTTCCTAAGGGAACCGTCCCCAGTAATACAATTATTCACCAGTGTACCACTTAATAAGGAAACAATAAACCAACATTCCTTTGAAAATAAAAGCAATAAGACATAGAAATGTGTATATCAATAATTTAAAAACAATTTTAAGGAAACTATGAAAAACAAGAAAAAGAAAGAAGCATTTTACATATAAACTAATATGTACAAACAAGTACAAATAATACCTGACACTTTAATAGTTAATAATTAAATACTTTAATGCCTTCATTTTCAACCAACAGGAGAAGGATATGGACTCATTTAATCCATTAGGACCCATGGCATTGATCTTAAGTTGCCGTGGGTCCTAACATTTGAGTTTAATCTTCCAAGGTAGGGATATGGACTCATTTAATCCATTAGGACCCATGGCATTGGTTTTAAGTTGCCTTGGGCCCTAACATTCAAGTTTAATCTTCCAAGGCCCTCCCCTGGGGGTCTTGATCTAGTGTTTCAATAACAAAAATCCAGACTCATGCCCTTCATTTTTCTGAATATGCTTCCATGGGGCACTTCTGGTATCTTGTCTTTTAATATCCCTTAAATGTGCATAAATCCTGTCTTTCAGATCTCTCTCTCTGTTTTACCAATGGAAAAGAAGGTGCATTTCTTAAATACAGCAACATAAACAAATATCCTGGTGTCATAATTGCATCTCCTTGGATATTTTATTTTAGTAAACCCCTTTACCAAAACACAGCCCCCTTCCAAAATAAAGGGTTCTAGGAACACCTACCACATTTTAACATTTTCTTACATCAGTTCATAGTTTTTAAGGATCCCATGCCTAATTTCAGGAAGTTCTTAATATTGTGGTCTCTCCTACAGATCTCTATTGATTCCAAACCTAATTTCTCCATATCCATCCCACATATATCAAAAACATTCCAGTTATTTTTCATTATATCTCTTATGACTCCTGTGTCAGCATTACAGGTAACAATAAACCCCATATTAAACTTTTGGTTGTTTTTAGCACTAGTAGTTACCCCTACACTATGGGAGCCCAAAAGGGAATTATAATATCCATTCATCCTTTTTTCTTTTGAAAGACCTCACTAAAAATTCCTTCTAAACATGCATAAGGCTACCCCCATTTAATAACATGAGCCTCAATTTTTCACTTTCCTGAAAAAAAACATTCCCAAACCAGATCCCGTTCTTGCTAGCCTTACTAGCTGACCCTTAACAAAATCTTTTTTTCCAGTGTGGAGGATAACAAATGTCAAAGTGGAGCAACATGTCAGAATACTTAGGTTTCCTAAATAAATCAGATGTAAAACATTTATTAATATGGTCCACTTTTAATTCCACATCCAAATACCAAATGGTGTCAAGGGATGTATTCCTAGTAAAGCTAAGAAATTCAGTAGAGTTATTTATATAATTAAATAATTCCATCATTCTGTAGTCAGTATCCCTCCAAAAGATGACTATGTCATCTAGAAAGCACCCATATAACATCCAACCTTTCTCAAAACCAGAGTTAAAAATTAAATGATGTTCCCAATATGCTAAAACAATGTTAGCAAAGATAGGGGCACATGTAGCCCCCATCCCGACTCCATTTTTTTTTTTTGCAGATGCAAACCAAATGAAATTACTGTCCAAAACAATCTCCAAAAATGTTGTTAAAACCCCTGTTATTGAGTGCATTGTTTCAATCTGGATACTGGGTAAACCAATCTATACCACAGTCATGGGGTTTAACTGAAAAGAAGTCCTTTACATCAATCATTACCAAAATAAGTTTTTCTGAAAAAAATCCTTCTGAAATTTTCTTTAAGAAATCCCATAAATCCTTCTAAATATACCCCTCATTACTCACTATGTCCTTTAACTTTAGAATAAACTTAGCTATACCATGGGTTTTTGAACCTTTGGCATCGACAATCGGACACAAAGGGCGATACAGTGTATCTTTATGTATTTTTGGTATTCCATAAATGAGGGAATACAGGGATATTCATTCCTCAAATAATTATATTCAATTTTGGTAATTTGTCCCTGTATTAATACATCATAAATAACATCAATCTTGGTGTAGGCTATATTTAATTGGTTTCTGGATATCTCCACTAAGTGAAAGACAAGCTCTGGTAAAGTTTAGTTGAGTCTAGAATAGAACCTGGTGTTTAAAAAGGGCATAGTTATTACAACATATACAATATTGCCTGAAAACTATAAGAATCAATCAGAAGAGGCCAGAAAATATTGGGAAGAGAGACTGATAAGGCAGTATACTAATTAACAGTGAGAGGACATCTACATGCCTTCCAACTATGCAATAAAGTACAGAAGGTTTATCATCTTTGCTTGAAAGTGTTTGCATTGGTATTTTTATACCCCAGGTAGACTTCAAAGAATTTTTTCTCAGGTAGATAGCAAATGTTGGAGGCGTGATGGAGAAGAAAGAGGTAACTAGGAACATGTTTTTTGGGAATGTAATATGTTAGAAGAGTTAAAAAATTGATAACCAAAATGAAAACACTGAAAATAAAAACTAACTGAAAGACAAAATGTCCAAAAAGCACCATCAACGAAGCAAAACTTTTATTAAAGGAACTTAGCGTTTTTGTCTAGCATTGAGTTAGACTTCATCAGAGTGAAGTCTAACTCAATGCTAGACGAAAGCACTACGTTCCTTTAATAAATGCTTTGCTCTGTTCATGCTCGTTGGACTTTGCTTTTCACTTAGATTTAAAAAATTCTCTACACAGTATTTTGTTAAAAACATTGGGTGAGCAAATTGTTGTAGCTAAGGGAATTACTCTTTTGAGCTGAGACTCAGAAATGTTGGGGGAGCATATGGTTGTAGCAAAGGGAATAACTCTTTTTAGTTTGAACATTGGATCTCAATCGACCAGGTATAGTAAGGCCTTATTAAGTTTAATGCCATTAGCTGCCAAAAAGCAATGACTAAAAAATGAAAATTAAAATTGAAACCAATCATAACTGAAGAATTGAATATTGTAAAGAAGATAAAAGAAATGGAGATGGGAATATTTAGAAAAGGAAATAATCTAATTACAAATAAATAAATGGAATTTGTTTGCAATATAATGTTCAAGAGGAGGGGGAGTGAAAATTAAGGGAAGGCAAAATTTGAGAAATTTACGTAATGTTGGATTGAATGATAATTGTTAAAAAATATATATGTATAATGCATCAAGTTAATGAAAATGTTTACAGTGTTTTCTTTTTACAGCTGTACATGTATCCATGCCATTGTTGGAAATGTATGAAGTTACTAAAGGTGTTTCAAAAAAGGAATCTTGTTTGTAGGGCATATGAAGAGAATAGTCACAAGTTAGAGCAGCTGGTAGAAGTAACATCTTTATGAAGTGGGAAGGCAGTCCCTCCTTTCTAGATCATTGGGACATAACCCACTCCAATGCATTTACAAAGAGTACTATCACCGGACTGCCTAAGTGTATCAGCAGGAAAGTTGAGAAGTTTAGGCAACTGTTTGTCAGGTGTTGGTGAATTATAAGCCTTGTTTTTTTTTTTAAGTTGTTTTTGACCAGTACTTGACACCCTGAATAAAATGAATTCATACTGAAAATCAAGACTGCCCGTGTTATCAATAGGAGAGCTGTTCACAGTATTAAGTCTGAGTACAGTATTTTTCAGAATACAATCTGAAATATTTACTATTTTTTTAAATCACATGTATTACTTAGGAAAATGACTCTGTGTCATATTGGAGCATGGAGGATCAGTTTAATTACATAAGCCATCCAATAAAATTGTACATTTCTCATACATACTCATCTACAGTTTAATTGTAAAACCATAAAAGTAAGAAATATTGTGTTTTGTTTTCTTTGTCAGTCCCTTCTACAGGGACAGGAAGCAGAATGTCTGATGCTTCACGGGTTATTTGCAGCTAGTATCTCTCTTCAGCATTTTCTTTCATTTAGTTAAGAAGTGATCCAAGGCTGTAATTCCACCTCTCAGTTTATCTTTGTAATGCATATGGAAACCAGAGAGTCCAGCAAAACAACAGCTCATGAGCAAAGTTTCAGTGAGTCACCATTTGTCTGAGGTGGGGGTTAGCTTTTACTTCAGGTATGAAACGTGTGTCAAGGTGGGGTGAGTATAGGTAAGGGCCACAATAGTGCAAGAGACTCAAGGAGGGGTGGGGGTATCTAGTAAGAGGTGGGAACAGGCTGGAGTTGGTGAGGCTCTGCCTTTTCTTTACTAAGTTCACTGGACAGCTGTTACCCAGTTGACCCACCTCCTCATAAAAGCAGGGGTATTGGCTCAAGAATTACAGTATGGAGAGATCAGTCAATAGTTAGGCTACCCATTGACCCTTTGGTTGTTGAGAAGGAATTTCCTGCTTGTTTTTTTTTTCACATTGTGTTTTTCAGGTCTTTGTCTTCTCCCACAGATTAGCTATGCAGATCAGGTTAGGTTGCAGCAGTCATCCTATTACAGCAGGAAAGGTAAGCAAGGCCAAAGGTATATGGTCGTGGTGAGGTTACTGGACTTGCTAGCTGGGCCTCCCAAAGAGCAAGTGGCCTCAAAGTAGGGGTTGCCTGGGGATTCTCTAGCCCACCACCCTTCATTGGCAAGGTAAGGTAAGGTAACCCAAAGAAACTGATGAACTTGAAGTTCTATAGATGGATCTAAATGTTGAAGGGCTGGATATCAACAGAGATACCTACTTTGTAGTACTTAGGTGATCTCTCTCTCTCTCTATATATATATATATATATATATATATATATATATATATATTAATATGGCCACTGGAAAGTTCACCAGAATAAAATCCACTGCTTTATTGATCGTACACAATATTAAAAAAAAAATGTAAAGCACATCCAGAACGCATTAACTGTATCACCGCATTTTCGTCACAAAAACTTCTTCAGATGAGCATGCCAACTTCTGAAACCCCTTTATATACAGAAATATCCCCAATTAATCAATTAACAAACTGTTATACTTTTAAAAACACAGTGCAAAAAAACTATATACACAAAACAATGAAACACAATAAGTACAGAAGTACACAAAACAATGAAACACAATAAGTACAGAAGTGGATTTTATTCTGGTGATACAGTTAATGCATTCTGGATGTGCTTTACATTTTTTAATATTGTGTGCGATCAATAAAATAGTGGATTTTATTCTGGTGAGCCTTCCAGTGCCTTATTTTTGGTTATAAGTTTACTTTTGTGACTTTTTCCACTTTCTTTGTTTATATATATATATATATATATATATATATATATATATATATATATATATAAGCACACATATGTATGCATTAAGATGTTCTCCCTGAAATTCCTGCCATGTGCACATCTCTTGCAATAATTGGTTTTCAGTCAGTCAGTGTAACTGGCAATGAACACATGGCTGTGGTCATTTAACTCATCTTATCGGTCTGTGTCTCTTTTATTCATAGATGTTGAAATGGCAAACCTGCAGTGTGGTAAGTGGGATAAAGGAATTGATGTTGAGCTACAGCTGAGGTGCTGATCAACCCGAGGAATGTGAACATGGAAGTGGTGCAGACAACAACAGGTAACTGCACTAGGAGTACCAGCTAGCTGTAACAGGAAGGGTACCAGGTGAAAACATAGTCTGTCTTATTGGATTCGTTTATCAGGAGAGCTGTACTCAATCTTGGACGGACAAATCGTGTAAACAAGAGAACATGAAAACTTTACAGAGAAGTTACCCCAGCTGAGAATCGAACTTGTGAGCCAAGCACTTTGAAGGCAGCAATGCTAACTGTGACACCACTGTGCTGCCCATAAAGCAGTGCAATCAGACAGAATATTCCCACCAAAACCTATGATGTTTAAACAACTCAGAAAAAGACATAACTTTAATCTTGACAACTTCCTAGCTGACCTACAAAGGTGCAATTGGACTCCACTCAAATACCTTGACCTAGATGATGCAGTGAACCACTTTAATAAATCTTTCTTAGATATAGTAAATGCACATTCCCCTGTTAGAACCATCAGAGTAAACTCAAACTATGCCCCCTGGCTAAGCAGAGAAACTAGGGCCCTTCTGAAAACTAGAGCTAAATCCTGGGAACTATGGCGTAAGACTAACACAGTAGTTTCTAAACAACAGTATCAAGAACTTAGAAATAAGGCAAAAAAAAAAACAAATAAAACAGGATAAAATAAAATCTGATGTAAATCTTTATTCATTTCTTACTGATAGGACTTCAGTTACATCCTCGGAACTGACACGGCCGTTTTCAAGCTCGCGCCAGCCAAAAACTCTCAGCTAAGACCTACCCATAATGCCCCTCTCATAGTCTCTCCAGATCTCGTTTGCCACGTTCCTCGTCAGACGTGCCTAGCCTCTCTCTCGCAAGCTAAGTGAAAAATTTTTATTTTTTGTGCAGTTTTCTCTCAAAACTTTGTTCTTTCTAGTCAGTTTCAATGTTTTCTTTCCTCGCCTGTAACCTGCTTCTATTTCCTACCCTCTACCTTTGGTAGTTAACCTTTTACCATCGTTGGTACTGTCCCTCTCTCCTGCCTTTGGTAGGCCCTCCTTTATCACTTGTGGTATTTCTAAATACCATTGTTGGTATTGTCTCCTTTTCCTCTTTATCCTCTCAAAAAAAAAAACCCTCCCTTTTTCTTTTCCCTTGTTGTTGTTTCCTTCTGGATAGCTCTTTGTTGTCAGTACTATGTCAGACAAGGTTAAGTTGGGGTTTAAACAGTGAGACAAGTGTGGGTGAAAGATGCCCAACTCGGACAGTCATGCTCACTGCGTTTACTGTTTGGGCGTGGACCATATAAATGCTGCTTATGACATCTGCTCTAGTTTTAGCAATCAGACTCTAACAGAGCGCAAAAACAAGTTAATTTTGAAAGGTTTAGTCAAAATGCCTTTTTCAAAGTCTCTCACTGGGTTGGAGGTCTCACCACCTCCTAAAACCAAGAAACACAAGGAAAAACGGAGTCGCTCATTTCCTACATCCACGACAGTTACAGAACCGAGTCGGCACCATGCTTCTCTGGCGCTCTCGGCGCAGACCTCTTCTGCACCAGGCCCTGTGTCTTCCCCCTCGGTGCCATCTCTGATGTTGACTCCTATTTTGGTTCCAGCTTTGGTACCAACAGCTTCGGTGTCATCCTTTGTTCCGACACTGGCTTTGACGACCATACCCTCTTCGGCACCATCCCTGGCCATGGTGCCAGTAGCTTATTCAGCTCCACAGAGTATGACCTTGGTTCCTAAGTTTGAATATCTCCCAAGAACCAGATACTCTTCAACTCACGACCCATTTTTGGGGCACCAGTTTAGCCCCTTTCTTGAAAGACCTGACTCTCCTTCAGCAGCCTCCTATAGATCCACCAGGAGCCTTTCTGAACAAGATGTAGTACGGGGTGTGGACCAGCTTCTGGCAGCTAGGGGATTGCCCACCTTGGCAAGACCTTCCGTTCCCTTTGGCTTGGAACCCTTCATGGCATACTCACCTGTTTATCCTTCGCCAGCCTCTACCCGGGCCCCGGAGATCTCGGTACTGATGACCACCCTGTCTCGATTCTGACTGCAGAGTTTTCCCTGTCAGCACTGACCTCCCTTGCTGCATCAACTCCATTGGAGCTGGTACACTCTCGAAGCAGTGTTTGGATAGTCGGCAACTTGGTACCTAGCCTGACGCCTATTTTTTCACTGGCGCCATCTATGTCCATGGCTCTGACAGCTTCCAGTCCTCACGGAGCTCCTCACCTGGAGGCAGGCTCATCAGGGTGGGGTGTGACGCTGGTTCCAAGGTTGTCTTTCTTGGTTCCAGGCTCCCATCCCTCCTCGGGTGGGCCTCTGCTTTCCAGGTGATGGAGAGGGTCCTTGCCTCCACAGGCTTGCAGTCAGCACCAATGGCATTGACACCAGAACCCTCCCTCTATCATGCAGCTGTCTCAACCCCCTATTTTGGGATCCCAGCCATGGGAGCTGCAAGACCTCCCTTTGAAAGGAACTCTTTATCCAGAGTCCTCCTCAAAAGATCCCACTGGGAAGCCACCCCAGAAGAAACAGTAAAAGAGGAAGCACCTTGATTTCCCTGAGGAATCTATCACTGAGGACACTGATTGCGATGAGGGAGAAGGGTCCCCTCTGTCTCCCCCAGATGACGTCTCATTTGGAGACATTCTCAAAATCCTCTAGCAGCGGGGAGACTGGAAGTCCTCTAACCCTTCTTCTGAGAAATCAGTGTTCTTGCAGGCCTTCTTTGCCCGGCCATCTACTTCCTGGGTGACCCTACCTGTGGATGAGCTTATAATGCTGATCATGCAGCATGCCTGGAAGGCCCCAGACAACATAGAACCTGTCACCTGGAGGCCGGACAAAATTCTATCCACCCCCGAAGACCAGCCCAAGTGGTCCAAACAGTTGATTGTTGATTCCATGGTTGTGGTGGCGGCCAACAAGTGGGAACTGGCAGAAGATAGTTCCACTGTCCATCCTCTGAACAGGGAGTCTCAGGCCATGGACAGACTAGGGAAGCAGACCTATGCTTCAGTGACCTTTGCCATTCGGTTGCTGAACTATCTGGCACACTTCACTCACCTCCAAAGAGGCCTAATTTCTGAAATGTCTTCCTCTTTCGTGGGGGTACTTCCTGATGACATGCGTGACACTGCTGCCTTGCAGCTAGCTACCCTTAAATCCATCTCGAACTCCTCAATGTGTTGGATATCTCACACCACTGAGGGGGCAGCTCGAGTGGCCACATCAGGCATTGTCATGAGACGTCATGCTTGGATGCGTTTGTGTGATTTCGCAGACCTCTTTAAATCTTCCTTCGTCAATGCGCCTGTCAATGAATCTGCACTTTTTGGCCCCAAAGTATGAGACATACTAACACAAAGTGAGAAAGACAGGAGGACCTTGTCTGCTGTGGGCATACGTTTTTCCACCCCCCCCCCGAGGTCCTACTCCAGGAACCAGAGGGGAGGGAAATTGTGGTTCAAGAAATCTCAAGGTTCTTTTTGTGACACTTGTGGTGAGCAATCCCCCAGGGCAGAGGGGGCAACTCATCTGGAAGATGCCCCTTTCAAGGAAGAGGGGGTCTGCTTAATCAGGGAGCTAGAGATTCCTTCTCTGGCCGACCCTACCAGCGCTTCTGAGCAGCGGCCCAATTGCTTTCCTCTGGAAGCAGTCGGGGGTCATTTTTCTCTGCACCTACCAGCCTGGCAACTTACTACTACCGATGTTTGGGTGCAGAGAATAATATCCAGAGGCTACCAGAGACCACTTGATTTAACTCCCAGACCCATCAAATGAAGCCCTGATGTACCATCCAATCAGAGGGAGGTACCAGTCTTAGAAATAGAAAAGCTGCTAAGAAAAAGAGTCATCCAACCAGTCCCACCAGACCAGAGAGGATTCGGATTTTACTTGAGGTTCTTTTTAGTGCCAAAAAAGACAGGGGACTGCAGACCAATCCTGGATCTCAGCCTATTGAACAAATTTATCAAACCTCAAAAATTCCGGATGGTCAGGGTACAGTCCATTCTCCCCTTTCTAGAGAAGGACAACTGGATGTGTTCTATAGATCTCCAGGACGCGTATTACCACACAAAGATGGATCAGCGCTCCTGGAGATTTCTCCGCTTCTGGCTGGGAGCCGATCTCTACCAGTTCAGGGATCTGCCATTCAGTCTCTTGATAGCCCCCCGAGCGTTCACCAAATGTATGGCAGTAGCTCATCTTTGACTTCAAGGATTCCAGGTGTTTCCGTATCTAGACAATTGGCTCCTTACCGCCTTGACCAGGAATCTTCTAACCCACAGCCTCTCTTACACTCAAGGTCTCGCTCATTGCTTGGGGATTACGATCAACAAGGACAAATCTCAGATGTTCCCAACAAAAACACTGGAATTCATTGGAGTGGTCTTCGACACAACATCATGTCAAGCTTCCATCCCTCCTCACAGGCTTTTGAAAATAAGACACCAAATCCAAGCCCTCCTTCCACAGACCTTTGTACCAGCACACCTTGTACTCCAACTCTTAGGCTCCATGGCAGCTGCTATTACCCTAGTACCACTGGCAAGGTTGCACATGAGAATATTACAGTGGCTCCTTTCTTTACAATGGTTGATCTTAACCCATCCACTCAACCACATGATATGTCTTACAAACCTTTGCAAGAAAGAAATGCTATGGTGGATGAGGCCAGAATCAAATTTTTGGTGTAGACCGTTCTGTCTCCCCCAGCCCAGGGCCACAGTGACCACGAATGCTTCCCTGTTAGGGTGGGGGGGGGCATTTCCAGGGAAAGACAGTTCAAGGCACCTGGTCCCCCATGGAGGCTAATTTGCACATAAATGCCCTGGAATTGAAGGCAGTTCTGTTAGCATTGCAAGCTTTCCATACATCCCTCCCTTCTGGGACCATTGCAATTCAATCGGACAACATGTCAATCATCTGGTATATCAACAAACAAGGCAGAAACCAGGTCTTACCCCCTGTGTCAGGAAGCCATGAGGATTTGGCACTGGGCGATAGCTTCCAACCGTTTTCTTATAGCAATGCACATTCCCGGGAGTTCCAACCTTATTGCGGACAATCTGAGCAGGAACATCCTGATGCCTCATGAGTTGTCCTTCAATCCTGTAATTGCGGATCGGATCTTCCGCCACTGGGGCAGGCCTTGCTGTGATCTGTTTGCTTCCCCTTTAAACAACAAATGCAGAAGCTATTTTGCCCTGATCCCCCCTCAGGGGGAATCACTGAGGGACGTTGTGACGCACGATTGGCCCCCGGGTCTACTGTATGCATTTCCCCCATTTCCCCTCATCCTGAAATTCCGCCAGAAAGCTCAAAGTTTGGGAAGCAAGGTGATCCTCATTGCCCCTTATTGGCCCAGTCAAGTCTGGCTTCCTTTCCTATGGCTTCATCTGATTCATAGCCCATGGATCCTGGATCAGTCTCAAGGTCTGTTGTCTCATCCTCAGGGATGGATTCACCCCAATCTCCACAGCCTCAAGCTCACAGCTTGGTTCCCCCCACTTCCAATGATTGCCAGGCTGCCTGATATCTCATCTCCCATTTGTGAGATTCTTCTGGCTTCACACAAACCTTCCACCAGGAAAATTGATTCTAGTAAATGGACTAGGTTCTCTACTTGGGCCAAAGATCAGAACATAGATCCCTTCTCTATGCCTATTCAAAAGATCCTACAATACCTGACTATTCTTTTACATGCAGGAGCCTCAGCATCGACAATCACTGTCCATTTAGCAAATTTTCATAATGGATTTGATAATTCTTCTGTTATGTCACACTGTCTGTGCAAAACCTTTTTGAAAGGAGTATTACATGTTATACCTCTTGTCAAGTCCTCCATAGAACCCCGGGACTTGATGTTGATACTTCAGTCATTAACAAGCCATGCTTTTGAGCCTTCTGTTTCATGTGATATAAAATTTTTATCATGGAAGACTCTACTTCTAGTAGCACTTACCTCAGCAAGAAGAGTATCTGAGGGTCAGGCCTTGAGTGTCAAGAGACCTTACTTGAACTTCCACAGGGATAGAGTGCCACTTCGTACTGACCCTTCTATCTTGTCCAAGGTCATTTCTGGATTTTCCATTCACCAATCCACTGACCTTCCGGTTTTCTTCCCTCAGCATTCAAACAGAGGGGAGTATCTGTTGCACACCCTTGATGTTCATAGGCAGCTTCATTTTTATTTGGACAGGACTAAATCTTTCAGGAAAATGGATCAATTGTCTGTAGCCTTTGCAGGACCCAGATTGGGTAAACCTGATTCCAAAGTGACTTATCCTCCTGGCTTAGAAACATCATTACCTTTATCTACCATCAGAATAAACTATCCTTACCTTCCAGAATAAAGGCTCATTCTACCAGATCTATGGCTACTTCTGTGGCTTTTCATTCCAGAACCTCTATGGATGATATCTGCACAGCAGCCACTTGGGCAAGACCTCATACCTTTATCATTCATTACAAATTGGATTTGGCCTCCAGGGGATGAGCATCTTTTGGTTCTATGGTGCTCAGGAATATCCTTCCTTAGGACCACCCAGGACTCAAGTAGCTGGGGACTTGGTCCTATCAGTAAGGAATGAATAAAGATTTACAACATCAGATAAAGAAGTTATGTCTTACCATAACGTTCCATCTGTGTTGTCGATCTTTATTCATTCATTACTTCCCACCCTCTTTCCCCTTGCCTGGACTCCTGGTGGACTTTAGGAACTCCTGGTTAAGGTATTTGCTCAGACAGAGCCTCCTACTGTTTCTCTTACTATCTCTATAATATAGGGGCAGAGAGACTATGACAGGGGCATTATGGGTAGGTCTTAGCTGTGAGTTTTTGGCTGGCATGAGCTTGGAAACGGCCATGTTAGTTCCAAGGATGGAACCAAACTCCTATCAGTAATGAAGGAATAAAGATCTACAACACAGATGGAACGTTATGGTAATACATAACTTCTTTTTTCTATCATAACATACAAAACACATATCAAAAATCCCTAAAAAATTCTGGCCAGCTATAAACTCAATCCTTCACCCATGAAAATCTACTACACCAACGCCAAACATCCACAATAATCCCAATAGCATAGCTACCATTTTTAACAAACATTTTACTGACTCTATAATTGCCCTTTCCAAACAGCAAACCCCTACTCTTGATACAAAACCAGCTAAGTCTACAATACCTCATTCTCTTTCTCCCCTGTTCCTACAGCCACTATAAAAAAACTATTACAGAAACTAAAACCTACTATACTTGCTGTAGATAACTTACCCAGTGAATACCTCAAAATTACAGCTGAATCTATAGCCTTCCCAGTATCAATCCTTATAAATAGATCCATTCTCAAAAACAAGGTCCCTCAACTGTGGAAAATTTCCCATGTAATCCCACTTCATAAAGGAGGACCTTCCACAGAACTGACAAACTACCGGCCAATTGCTATTCTTTCACCCCTTTTTAAGCTACTCGAAAGGTGTATTAATCTCTAGGTCATGAAATTCTTACTAACAAATAACCTTCTCCCAAATACTCAGCATGGGTTCCGCATATCACATAGTACCACTACAGCTCTCTTATCCTTCATTAATACCGTAAACAATCACAGGAATAGCAACAACATTGTATCTGTCATCTTTCTAGACCTATCAGAAGCTTTTAATATGGTCTCCCATTCCAAACTAATAGACATGCAAACTGAACTATCCTTCTCACCATCTGCCACAGCATGGTTTCATAACTATTTATCTGGCCATCAACAATTTGTTCTATGGCAGGGTGACCTATCTCCATGCCTTCCTTTATCCATTGGTGTCCCCCAAGGATCTATCTTGGCCCCTCTCCTTTTCTCCCTCTTTACTAATAATCTAAACACACCTACCCCACATGGTTCTATAATACAGTACACAGATGATCCAACACTTATCTGTGACTAATAATCTGCACACACCTACACCACATGGTTCTATAATACAGTCTACAGATGATCCAACACTTATCTGTGACTAATAACCTACACACAGCTACTCCACATGGTTCTATAATACAGTCTGCAGATGATTCAACACTTATCTGTGACTAATAACCTACACACAGCTACTCCACATGGTTCTATAATACAGTCTGCAGATGATTCAACACTTATCTGTGACTAATAACCTACACACAGCTACTCCACATGGCTCTATAATACAGTCTGCAGATGATTCAACACTTATCTATGACTAATAATCTACACACAGCTACTCCACGTGGTTCCATAATACAGTATGCAGATGATTCAACACTTATCTGTGACTAATAATCTACACACAGCTACTCCACATGGTTCTATAATACAGTCTGCAGATGATTCAACACTTATCTATGACTAATAATCTACACACAGCTACTCCACATGGTTCCATAATACAGTATGCAGATGATTCAACACTTATCTGTGACTAATAATCTACACACAGCTACTCCACATGGTTCTATAATACAGTCTGCAGATGATCCAACACTTATCTGTGACTAATAACCTACACACAGCTACTCCACATGGTTCTATAATACAGTCTGCAGATGGTTCAACACTTATCTGTGACTAATAACCTACACACAGCTACTCCACATGGTCCTATAATACAGTACGCAGATGATTCAACACATCTATGACTAATAATCTACACACAGCTACTCCACATGGTTCTATAATACAGTCTGCAGATGATCCAACACTTATCTGTGACTAATAATCTACACACAGCTACTCCACATGGTTCTATAATACAGTCTACAGATGATCCAACACTTATCTGTGACTAATAACCTACACACAGCTACTCCACATGGTTCTATAATACAGTCTGTAGATGATCCAACACTTATCTGTGACTAATAACCTACACACAGCTACTCCACATGGTTCTATAATACAGTCTGCAGATGATTCAACACTTATCTGTGACTAATAACCTACACACAGCTACTCCACATGGTTCTATAATACAGTATACAGATGATTAAACACTTATCTATGACTAATAATCTACACACACCTACTCCACATGGTTCTATAATACAGTATGCAGATGAGTCAACACTTATCTGTGACTAATAACCTACACACAGCTACTCCACATGGTTCTATAATACAGTATGCAGATGATCCAACACTTATCTGTGACTAATAACCTACACACAGCTACTCCACATGGTTCTATAATACAGTCTGCAGATGATCCAACACTTATCTATGACTAATAATCTACACACAGCTACTCCACACGGTTCTATAATACAGTCTGCAGATGATCCAACACTTATCTGTGACTAATAACCTACACACAGCTACTCCACATGGTTCTATAATACAGTCTGCAGATGGTTCAACACTTATCTGTGACTAATAACCTACACACAGCTACTCCACATGGTCCTATAATACAGTACGCAGATGATTCAACACATCTATGACTAATAATCTACACACAGCTACTCCACATGGTTCTATAATACAGTCTGCAGATGATCCAACACTTATCTGTGACTAATAATCTACACACAGCTACTCCACATGGTTCTATAATACAGTCTACAGATGATCCAACACTTATCTGTGACTAATAACCTACACACAGCTACTCCACATGGTTCTATAATACAGTCTGTAGATGATCCAACACTTATCTGTGACTAATAACCTACACACAGCTACTCCACATGGTTCTATAATACAGTCTGCAGATGATTCAACACTTATCTGTGACTAATAACCTACACACAGCTACTCCACATGGTTCTATAATACAGTATACAGATGATTAAACACTTATCTATGACTAATAATCTACACACACCTACTCCACATGGTTCTATAATACAGTATGCAGATGAGTCAACACTTATCTGTGACTAATAACCTACACACAGCTACTCCACATGGTTCTATAATACAGTATGCAGATGATCCAACACTTATCTGTGACTAATAACCTACACACAGCTACTCCACATGGTTCTATAATACAGTCTGCAGATGATCCAACACTTATCTATGACTAATAATCTACACACAGCTACTCCACACGGTTCTATAATACAGTCTGCAGATGATCCAACACTTATCTATGACTAATAATCTACACACACCTACTCCACATGGTTCTATAATACAGTATACAGATGATCCAACACTTATCTGTGACTAATAACCTACACACAGCTACTCCACATGGTTCTATAATACAGTCTGTAGATGATCCAACACTTATCTGTGACTAATAACCTACACACAGCTACTCCACATGGTTTATAATACAGTCTGCAGATGATTCAACACTTATCTGTGACTAATAACCTACACACAGCTACTCCACATGGTTCTATAATACAGTATACAGATGATTAAACACTTATCTATGACTAATAATCTACACACACCTACTCCACATGGTTCTATAATACAGTATGCAGATGAGTCAACACTTATCTGTGACTAATAACCTACACACAGCTACTCCACGTGGTTCTATAATACAGTATGCAGATGATCCAACACTTATCTGTGACTAATAACCTACACACAGCTACTCCACATGGTTCTATAATACAGTCTGCAGATGATCCAACACTTATCTATGACTAATAATCTACACACAGCTACTCCACACGATTCTATAATACAGTCTGCAGATGATCCAACACTTATCTCTGCTGCCACTTCTCTATCAGCTCTTCATTCTCAAACACAGGAATCTTTCACTTTTGTTGAAACATGGTTAGCCAATGCCCATCTAATCCTGAACCCAAACAAAACTAAATTATTACTCTTCCAACCTAACAAGGCATCTATCTCATGCCCAACATTTAACATAATAGCCAAAGACAATACTGTGATCTCCCCGACAACCCATACAAAGCTTTTTTGAGTGGAAATAGACAATATCCTAAAATTTGACTTGCGTGTCTCCCTAACTATAAAAAAGTCCATAAGAAACTTGGAAGTCTATATAGGCACAAAAGGTTCCTGACCACAATGGCCAAAATTACATTAGCACAAACCCATCTGCTCTCCACTCTGCTATATGCCTTTCCAATTTTAACTAATCTAAGGAAAACTGACTTATCTAAGCTAGAAACATGTTATAATAAAATTGCTAAGTTTGCATCTGACTGCCCATATAGAACACATCATTGTACAGCTTTATGGACACTAGACTGGTTTGAGCTTCCCAACATTATTCTATACAACCAACTCTCTCTAACTCACAAAATTGTAACACAACCAACTAGAACCCCTGCACTACAGAATCTCATCCAGACCACTTCGCTCTGACAATAAGAACTTACTCACCGTCTCCAAGGCCAACAACACTACAGGAGAATCTTTATTTTCCAACTATGTATCTCGTATATGGGACTCCCTTCCTAAATCTATTCTCTCAATCTCATCCACTAACCACTTTAAGCCATCACTTAAAGCTTATCTAAAATATAGGTGGCTACGTTCCTGCACTAACCCCTCATGAATGCTCTGATACATCACAGTATACCCCAACCATATCCAACTTCTTCCCCGGTGTTAATCCTTTGTTTCTACCAACCTGTAGTAACCTTATATCTTGACAGAAGTCATACCTACAAATAGTACCAAATATGTTCAAAACCTAGGTTTTGTTGTCAAGATGTAACAAATTTGTATGTTCTTATGTATACTACATTTTGTTTACTTTATACTTTATTGATTATTGTAATGTGTGCATGAAAATTTACTGTTACTCATGGAGATTTTCTCCCTGGGCCTTCACTGAAAAAGGACCTGTGTCCAGTCGGACTTTAACAGTAAACAAATGTTAAATAAATAAATAAATACATTTTATTAATGCTGTTTTTCAGACTTTTTGATTTCGTGAATGTGAATATAGCTGATGCTGAAAATTTTACATTTAGAATAGATCCAGCATGACCAGAATGACAGGAAAGAAGATCCTGTAACTGTATCAAGACAAACAGAGACAAGAGAATCTTCACTTTCTAGCTCTGTGAAAAAAAAAGTCTTAATGAGTCATGACAGTTAACCAGCAAGAAACTAAGGGAAAAAACTAGCATACCTCTGGTGAAATTAACGATGTGTGATTCCTGAATCTGCTGTTGGAAAACAAGAACCACTGATCTGATAGACGAAGGGGTCTGCACATCAAAAGACGTGATGTTGCAGCCAAACAAAGGGATATGGGAAGGAGAAGTAATGCATTCATTTAAAACAGACACAGTGATGTGGGTAATGCTGGCGTTAAATTAATAACTTGAAAATCTTGTTCCTTTATTTATGTTGGTACCTGTCTACCATGAAGATTCAAATTGGCAGCCCCTTTCTCTTTTTCTGCATATTTTAACTATGTGGTATAGATTTCATTCTGCATTTCAGTTTTATTATGCTTATATGAAAAGTTTGTTTATATGCTTAAATGTATTCTGCAATAAATCAGAGTTGCTAAAATAAAAAAAAAAAGACAGAAAATGCATTTGTACATTAAAATTCGGTCTTCTACCACCTACAGCCCAGTACCTACCTATGAACCTATGAACCTACAGCAATTACAGGAACTGTCCCAGTTTCATTTGTACATTAATATTCGGTCTTCTACCACCTACAGCAATTACAGGAACTGTCCCAGTTTCATTTGTATATTAACATTCGGTCTTCTACCACCTGCAGCAATTACAGGAACTGTCCCAGTTTCATTTGTACATTAGCATCCGGTCTTCTACCACCTACAGCAATTACAGGAACTGTCCCAGTTTCATTTGTACATTAACATTCGGTCTTCTACCACCTACAGCAATTACAGGAACTGTCCCAGTTTCATTTGTACATTAGCATTCGGTCTTCTACCACCTACAGCAATTACAGGAACTGTCCCAGTTTCATTTGTACATTAGCATTCGGTCTTCTACCACCTACAGCAATTACAGGAACTGTCCCAGTTTCATTTGTACATTAACATTCGGTCTTCTGCCACCTACAGCAATTACAGGAACTGTCCCAGTTTCATTTGTACATTAACATTCGGTCTTCTGCCACCTACAGCAATTACAGGAACTGTCCCAGTTTCATTTGTACATTAACATTCGGTCTTCTGCCACCTACAGCAATTACAGGAACTGTCCCAGTTTAATTTGTACATTAACATTCGGTCTTCTGCCACCTACAGAAATTACAGGAACTGTCCCAGTTTCATTTGTACATTAACATTCGGTCTTCTGCCACCTACAGCAATTACAGGAACTGTCCCAGTTTCATTTGTACATTAACATTCGGTCTTCTACCACCTACAGCAATTACAGGAACTGTCCCAGTTTCATTTGTACATTAACATTTGGCCTTCTACCACCTACAGCAATTACAGGAACTGTCCCAGTTTCATTTGTACATTAATATTCGGCCTTCTACCACCTACAGCAATTACAGGAACTGTCCACAGTTTCATCTGTACATTAACATTCGGCCTTCTACCACCTACATCAATTACAGGAACTGTCCCAGTTTCGTTTGCACATTAACATTCAGCCTTCTACCACCTACAGCAGTTACAGGAACTGTCCTAGTTTCATTTGTACATTAACATTCGGTCTTCTACCACCTACAGCAATTACAGGAACTGTCCCAGTTTCATTTGTACATTAACATTCGGTCTTGTACCACCTACAGCAATTACAGGAACAGTTCCAGTTTCATTTGTCCATTAACATTCAGTCTTCTACCACCTACAGCAATTACAGGAACTGTCCCAGTTTCATTTGTACGTTAACATTCGGTCTTCCACCACCTACAGCAATTACAGGAACTGTCCCAGTTTCATTTGTACATTAACATTTGGTCTTCCACCACCTACAGCAATTACAGGAACTGTCCCAGTTTCATTTGTACATTAACATTCGGTCTTCTACCACCTACAGCAATTACAGGAACTGTCCCAGTTTCATTTGTCCATTAACATTCGGTCTTCTACCACCTACAGCAATTACAGGAACTGTCCCAGTTTCACTTGTACATTAACATTCAGTCTTCTACCACCTACAGGCTTGATAGTTGTTGCTGAAGCGCCTACCAAGAGTAGAAAATGCTGAGAGAAGAACGGAGCCACTTTTGCGATTTTAAGTATTTTCTTCTGATTTATTTCTTAGAAAAACTGCATTGCCGCCTACTTTTCAGCATTTTCTTGCTTGCAAAAGTTGATATATGTGTTAGAAACAGTATATAGAACATACCTAGAGCCTGTGTATTGCATTTTTTGTGTTGCACTTAATTTAAAATCGTTTTTTCTTAAAATTGCATTTTACCTGCCTCTGACCTAGCACACATGTGTTGGGGTCATTTATTGCACTGTTCTGACTAGTTTGCTACTTGTGTGTTTCTGCTATCCTTAAACAAAAACAAAAAAATCTTGCTATTTTGCCACTTTGTATAATTAAAAAAAAGTTCAGTTACAGAGTTGCTGTTCTGAACTGTTTGTAAGTTTCTTGGAGGCCAGTGCTTACTTGGGCTAAAGGGAAGTCTCTGTGTTCACCAGTGGCAGTGATTAACACTGAGCAGCCTGCCTGTCCCTGTAGGAGTGGTTACTGCCTAGAAACTGTAGTTTTATTGGCCATTTTGGGTCATTTCCAAACTCCTTGATCTCTCTCTCTTAAAACCCTGCAACTCTCTTTTTGCGCGGTCTTGCGCACAGAGCAGCGTCGGGCAGCGTCAGTTAGCTGGGGTATACTATTCCTGGCTCCACAAAGTCTGCACTGCAAATTTTCCCTTAGAACTAGGCAAGCCTCAACTCAAGTGCTTCAGATCAACTGCTCTTATTGCAGCACTTGCATAACCCAAATCAGCACTTGTCCAAATTTCCTAGACAGCAGTATTATTTTCCAAATCTCCTAGACAGCACTATTATAATACAGCATAAGACCCTCGACTGTCCACAAGACAAGTGAAACTCACTCTTCCAAGCATGTCCAGAGGCCAGCTTCAGGTGTACTCTCCAGTTCATCTGGTGGAGTTGGGCATCCTGAGACAATGTCACAACTACCTCATGTATACAGACAACCCTCTCCTCTTACCTCTAGACACAAACACTTGTGAGAGATGCAAATACACAGCCAGACTGGAGGCTAAGCACTCTCAACCCATGACTGTAACAGACAGTCAAGAGGAGAAGAGACACACTAGCATCACACCACCAGTCACACATGGCGCTACAAAACAAGCACCGGCAAAACATACACATAAATACACAAAAACATATTCGGAGGCACTAGGTACCAATCTGAAAAAGAAACAGTGCCCTCCAAAGCAGACAAGCAAGCAACCTGCACCTCCAAACACAAGCCGGAAAACACATAATTCACCTCAGCAGTGTGTCTCACGACAGCCCCTAAGGCAAAACACCATACCCAACATGCTAGTAAAAAGAGACTCTATAGTAAGCCACACAGATGTTCCACTCACCAGGCTGAACAAGGAGAAGGTTACTGTCAGCTGCTTGTCGGGTGCTAGGATCCACTACATAACACAGTCACGTAGGTCACTCCAGAACAAGCACAAGTATGACGCTGTCATTGTACATGTTGGTGTGAATGATCTAAGACGTATCTTCCTGGACTACATGAAAAGAGACATTGAGGAGCTCTCTGATCATGTAGCCCAAGCTGGTATGACCCTGACCTTGAGTAGCATACTACCTTCACCTAGAATGATATCACAATACAAAGACAAAATGATCAATTTCAACAATTGGCTAAGCGTCTGGTGTCACTCTAAGGGGATCCAGTGTCTGTCTGCCTGGGATGACATGATAGACAAGCCTCACTGTTTCACCAGAGATGGTTTGCACCTGTCACCCCTAGGCTTTCGAATACTGGCCAAGGCTCTTGCCGTCCCCATAGTGCCTTTTTTAGGCAAGGCTCAAAGGACAAACCAACCACCTTAACCAGCACAGGTAACCAAAAACTAAGGGTAATGCTACTCAATGCCAGAAGTCTCAACCTCAAAATGCACGTACTCGAGGCACTCCTCAGTATGGAGAAAATCGATGTTTGTGCAGTGACGGAAACCTGGTTCAAGGCTCCAGAGAGCACCCCAGCACTACCAGGTTACAATTCATATCATACCTTCCGGCCTCAGTTACCAGATCGCAGTACAAAGGGCGGAGGTGTATCCATATTCATCAAGGATACCCACATCTCCAGGTTAGTGGCGCAGCATGATGCCCCAGAGATCATCCATGCGCAACTATCAGCAGGCTAAACCACATTTCAAGTCATAGCCTGTTATAGATCACCCACCATGTCCCAAGATGCTCACTCAGCATTCCTTGAGGCATTGGAAAATATAAAGGTCCTACCCAACACCATAATTTTGGGTGATTTCAACTACCCTGGTATAAACTGGGCGAACTATCAAAGTTCTAACTCCTATGCCCAGCAGTTCATAGAATTTATAAATTCAAATGCCCTTGAACAACTGGTATGTTCTCCCACTAGAGGGGACAACATATTGGATTTAGTCATCACAACTATGGGTGCCCATTGTACCACACCCATTATCACTCCCTCTCTGGTCAGATCAGACAACAAACTAATAACCCTGAATGTCCTCACCCCTCCACCTCCCCCAGTCAAAGAAACCATTGTAAAAAACCTTTCCAAAGCAAACTTCAAACTACTTGCATCCGAAGTGGAAAGCTTCACTATTCCCTTGGAGAAGGATAATGATATCCAGGATGCGGAGTCCTACACCAAGGCACTCTATATGCATCTTCAGGATTGCATGGACCATGCTATCCCAAATAAAACCAAGACTCCTTCCTCAAGCAAGAAGAAACCAGTCTGGTGGACCCCGGCCATAAGCAAACTATACAATAAAAGGAGGAGACTTATACAAAAAAGGTCAAATCTCAAGTAGAAAAATCATCCCTGATCAGCATTAGTAAGAAATTGAGGGCCCTCATCAAGTCAACTAAAGCTAATTTTGAAAAGAAGGTTGCCAAGGATGCCAAGGATAACCATAAGGCCTTCTATGGTTACATCAAAAACCTAAATGGCAACGCTCAGGTCTGTTCTGAGCTAGTACAAAATGGAAAAAAATACACTGACCCTTCTGACATTGCCAACATCTTGGCTGATAGGTTCAGTGCAAATTTCTCCCCCCACCACCATCTACAGGGCCTATTACTATTCTAGGGGATTGTGTAACTCCAATTATTACTGATACGTTGGTTAATAAGGCTCTGTCTAAAGCTAAAAACACTGCCTCCATGGGACCAGATGGTGTCCCGGGCTGTGCCATACGCGAGCTCCAAAATGAATTAACCCCGCATATGAATACCCTGTTCAGTCTCAGCCTCTTGACAGGATATGTGCCCATAGAATGGCGCACAGCAAGGGTGGTTCCACTGCACAAGGGTGGGCCCACAACCGACCCTGGGAACTACCGACCAATAAGCCTGACCAGTCTGATCTGTAAGGCAATGGAGCGAATCATTATGGAACTCATAAATGGAGAGATTGGGAACCTCCAAACACTTGACCCCACACAGTTCGGCTTTGTCAAGGGCAGATCATGCCTCCTGAACCTGGTGGACTTCTTTGAGACAGTTACTCAGGCTATAGATAAGGGAAAGGAGATACACACGGCTTACCTTGACCTTGCTAAAGCATTTGACACCATTCCCCATTCAGGTATTATTGATAAACTCACCAACCTGGGCATAAACCCTTACGTCACAAGATGGACCGCAAACTGGCTCTCAGACAGATCCCACACAGTAAGAGTAGCGGGATCTATGTCCGAATCCAGACCAGCAATGAGCGGTGTGCCTCAGGGCTCTGTCCTGGGGCCCCTCCTGTTTGGCATATACTTCTCAGAAGTACAGGCAAGCACTGAAGGGCTGTGGCTGACCATGTTTGCAGATGACTGCAAACTGGGTGCTATAATAGAGTCTCCAGCCGACATGGATATCCTCCAGAAGAGCCTTAATGAGACTAATGCATGATGTCAAAGCCATGGTCTCAAGCTAAATGCTAAAAAATGTGTAGTAATCCCCTTTTGAAAAAACAGACTACCCGTGAACTACCACATAGGAGGTAACCCCCTGAAATCAGAAGAAGTAATAAGGGATCTAGGGACCCAAGTAGATAGTCAGCTTTCCTTTGATAACCATGTTGCCAAGGTGGTTAGAAAATCCTTCTATGTGACCCATATGATCACAAAATGGTTTGCATCAAGATCTAAGGATGTAGTGGTGCCCCTCTACTCTTCCCTCATCAGACCCATTATTGAGTACAATGCACCAATTGGAATGTACCTGGCTAGGCATCTCCAGCAGCTGGAGAGACCACAGAGGTACCTCACTAAGAGGATTACTGGCCTCAAACAGTTGCCCTATGCAGCACGATTGAAAAAACTAAGGCTTTTCTCTGTTGCATACCGCCTTCTCAAAGGCGATCTCTGTTTAACATACAGAGCCATGTCCTACCCAGAACTGTTGAACATGCTCCATCTTAGCAAAACAAAATCTACTCACGCTACACACTCTAGGGATATAAACCTCAGCACAACAATGAATAGAACGTGCTGGAGGGATAGATTCCCTTCGCAAAGACTTCCCTTGCTGTGGAACATGGTCTGGATCTACATAAGACAGAGCCCCTCACTATCACTCTTCAAGAGGAACCTTGATGAGTGGATGGGTAACAGAAAGTTCACACCAGGGGTCATACCAACAGCTCTACTAGATAGGGGCCAAGGGTACTAGCTGCTGGATCAAGGGCCTAGGGAACTAACCAAAGGGGCGGTGAATACCGCACAATGTGGCTGGGCTAATATATATCTTCGGGCAGATAGCCCAGTACCTACCTATGAACCTATGAACCTACAGCAATTACAGGAACTGTGCCAGTTTCATTTGTACATTAACATTCGGTCTCCTACCACCTACAGCAATTACAGGAACTGTCCCAGTTTAATTTGTACATTAACATTCGGTCTTCTACCATCTACAGCAATTACAGGAACTGTCCCAGTTTCATTTGTACATTAACATTCGGTCTTCTACCACCTACAGCAATTACAGGAACTGTCCCAGTTTCATTTGTACATTAACATTCGGTCTTCTACCATCTACAGCAATTACAGGAACTGTCCCAGTTTCATTTGTACATTAACATTCGGTCTTCTACCACCTACAGCAATTACAGGAACTGTCCCAGTTTCTTGCTCCTTAATTTCTAAACTGGGTCCCTCCCTAGAGCTATTGTGGACCCCTAGCAGCACAACAGCTGTCCCATTGTCACCGCCGTGAGACTGCCTTTTGTGTCTCTGACTATCAAACTTTCATGCATGAGTAGCTGTCTGCTTCTTAGGCTTTGAGTGTCAGCTCAGTGAACAATGCTTTTTTTAATACAAAGTTTTAGTTTCTTCACACTCATTTTTATTCCATGCACTGAAACAATGATACTGCTCTAAAAATGATGTATAACAACTCAAAATGTAACTTTATTTTTAACAAATGCAGTCAGCATTCCCATTTAATTCCATGGTGCTTGAAACCATGCTTCCTTATTTGTCTTGTTTTTCTTTCAGATTGGTCAACAGTGGATTTAGCCTTTCGGTAAGCAAAGTATAAAGTCCTCACACTCGGATGCATGCAGAAGCTCCTGCTAGTTTTAACATTTCTGTAAATCTGTGAATTCTGTTCTTAAAAACAGTCAGGTGACAGCTAGTAAACATACATTAAAACAAATTCTACTCTGAAATTTCAGACAGGATGCACAGCTCCTAGAAAAAGCACCTATGTGAAAATACCTTTGTCAGCATAGAAAAAGATAGATTGAACTGGTAGCTTTATCAGAGAATTCTGTAAACCTTAGCTAAATATAACTAAGGGAGTGTGCTTCCTCATGAAGAGATGTCTGACATCACTACAGGGTAAAATGGAAAATGGAAAATCAAGGACATACATTTACGTTTACCATATTAGAACAAGTTTGTACAGGTGAGAGAGGTGGTCCAGTAAATGATTTTCTAGAATTAAAAGAACTAAAGTGGCAGTTAAGAACCAATGCCAATGTTAACCCTGGACTTAATAGTACCCTATCTATTAGTTCGGTACTTAGGTTGAGGTCTGAGTTCTTTTTATAAAAATGTATTCCCACTGTTCTTTTTGGTTCTTTTTGTGTTTTGTTGTACTGTTATATAGTTGGGTCTGGGATATTTTTTGGTATTGTTTTCTGTGATTGTTGAATATATTTATACACATATATATATAGTTATATATATATGTTTTTTAGAAAGACAAATTTACTCTATTTTATACTAATTTATTAATTATATTGTTTATAGACATACATATATATTGTTTTGTATTTAGAAATAATAGGATGGATATTAATGTGTTATTTATTATTGTGTTATTGGATGGAGGTGGAAAATTCATAGTTTCTGTGTTTTTTAAAAATGTATTTAAAATGCATGTAGCACTTTAAATTGTTAATTAGGGGGAGTATTTAAGCTGGGTAATATGCACTGTTTGCCATTTTCTGTTTCTGATGAAGTTTCTCACAGATGAAATGAAAGCGCTTAAATAAACTGTTGGATTCGTTTTTGGCTTCTTTATTTTTTATCAGTTTGTTTGGACCTGTGTTCCACATGTTGTATCACTACAGGGTATCCAGTCACACTGTCAGACTTCCTTTTCTATTGGTAACTTCTTCTTCTTCTTCTTCTTTCGGCTTTTCCCAGTTAGGGGTCACCACAGCAGATCACCTGTCCACTCATGATTGGCAGTGGAGTTTTACGGTGTCGAGTTGCCATCCCGGCGCCCAAACTTCCACGGAAGGCACACACATGCACACACTCACACCTAGGGCCAATTTGGAGGGTCCAGTCCACCTACAGCATGTCTTTGGGATGTGGGAGGAAACCGGAGCACCCGGAGGAAACCCACACGACCACAGGGAGGACATGCAGACTCCACACAGATGGCACCCCAGCCGAGGATTGAACCGGAGAACCTCTTGCTGTGAGGTGACAACGCTAACTGCTGCACCACCATGGCCGCCCTCCCTTTCTATTGGTAACTGCATCTCCCAATTCCTGGAAATAAAACGAGACTGGTTTAGTGCCTTGGTCCCTTTACTGCTCAGTTCAAGAATTACAAATAACTACTTCTTTTTCTTCTATTACTCTGGAGCAGCTATTTCTGGAGTCTGGTAAGTACCTAGCTGCTCATTAGATCAGATGTTATAACGTGCTTGAACTTCTAAGAGTTGCTTTTTTATCACTGTTACGTGCCTCAGCCATCCCTGCAATTGCTTGCAGCTACACATAGGAAAATCAAATATTTCCGCAACGAGCAATGCTCTGCATTCATGGTAACTCTTCATTTTGCACTGGCAAATATGGTCTGGCCAACACATCTGCTACATGCAGTTCCATGCCTTCTCTGTATTTCACTTTCATGTAATACTTTTGCAGACTGGGCTATGTATTTTGTAATCTTGAAGCTGTGTTGTAAAAAATGTCTCAATATTTTTTTAAGGTTTATAATTTGTCTTACCTTGGACCTCTTCACTATAAATTCATCTGTGGAACTTCTCACATCCAAATACTCTGAATGACAAATCTTTATGTTTCTCTGCAAATGTATTTTCTACAACTGCAAATGATTTTCACTCAGACCTAACCAATCCATTTTCTTGTAAAATCACTACTCCTTTATCATTCTGACTGGGATACACTTGCAATTCAACAGTCATATCTAAATCATATTTCCACATAGGTGCTTGTATTACTTGTCCCCTACCTCTAATAATGTGGAACACTTTCTACCTCTAATAATGTGGAACACTTCAATGTGGAACACTTTCTACCTCTAATAATGTGGAACACTTTACTAACAGTTTTTTAAGAACTAGGAGACTCACAAGATGGTTGTAATGTGTTAAATTACACTCTCTAAAAAGTTATTTTGATGAATTAACAAGATTTAATATTATTTACCATGGACATCAGTTAAAAAGAAATCTGTGCCTCTGAATGTGTTACAGACCCTTTCAATAAAGAACAGTGAGGAACATGAACTTTTTATGTCTTAAAATGAGGAACGTTACTCGTAATGAGGTGCATTTGAGCTATGTTTACCCCTTTAGTATTTCAAGCTCTTTTTCAGTTTGTAGGTCTATTCCTAGGCTACATCTAGCACCACCGACATCCTAAGAGGCACAGTTATGTCAGACACATTAAGTATAAACTTTGAAAAATACAGTGTCATTCATGTTATTATTGGTGTCTGTGAGTAAAATTACAGATCAGTATATGCTTTTCTGCATGTTTTCTACCAGTAGTAAAATTAAAATTCTTTGCTTCTATGCCTTCATTTAAATATTTTTAAAAAGAGCTGTGGTAACTGGATAAGTGCATGTGTGTAAATGTTTTCTTTAAAAATGGGTAAGCAGAGCTGTATTTATTTATTTATTGACATTTGATTACTGGGAAAGGCTGACTGGGTAGAAGCCCATTTTCAACACAGGCCCAAGAAGAAAAGCTCCAAATAATTACAAAATATTTTAAAACAATAGTTTTACAATCTTCAAAAATAAAACAAAAACATATGTGGTTTAAATAATTATATCAGAATAGACATAATATAAAAGCACTGGTTAAAAATCGATACTAGGTATATGACAATCATTTAATATTTAGAGACATTTTAGACAGTTTGTAGAGAAATTAAAGGTAAGTTAGTTAATACAAATAGGAATTGCAATACGAAGCAAGGGAAAACAGGCTTATGGTATATTTAGAGAGAAAGTCATGGAAGAGAATTAGATAGCAGTAAGGAAGTAAGTGAAGAAGGGAGACTAAGGAAATGTAGCAAATAAAAAGTACTTGTTCACATTTAGGGATATAGTTTATCCTGGATTTGAGCAAGAACAGAGCCAGATTTTAGCTAGGAAGTCTTTCAGAGTGGTTTTGAAAGCTGGGAGGGAGAGTGTAGACCTGATGGATACAGGTAAGGAGTTCCAGGCTTTAGCAGCAGATCTGCTACGTTTGTAGACAGGCAGGGGTGTTTGATCATTGGATTGCAATGGCCTCCTGGGAATACAGTTGTGTAGAATGTTTTTTAGTGCTGGGCAGGCAGATGGATACTGGATCATTTTATACATGGTAAGAATAAATTGTGTAATAAAGCAGAATACTAAGATTTTCTTTTGGGGGGGACTGGTAATAAATTACCAGTGAAATGAAACATGCCGTATAAGAAGAAAAGTAAAAGAATGTCTACACTGTGGGGAACAGAAAAGGACTGAGCACGTGTTGTTAAACTGTAGAAGAGTCGTGAAACTATGGGAACATTTATGTAAGGAAAATGTCTTCGAAGATATAAAACGTGGATAAGAATAGAAATAAACAATATTTCAAAATAACAGATAAAAAATGTTTTTATATGGATTATATGGAATCAGAGGATAAGTGAACTTGTGTTCAATGGAAAATGGATTTTGGGTAAGGAAAAAAGAGTGGTGGTCCAATAAGGATAAAACTTGACATAATAAAGCATAGGTTCATAGGTAGGTACTAGGCTATCTGCCCGAGGGCATTTATAAGCCTAGCCAGAGTGTGTCGGCTTTCGCCGCCCCATTGATTAATTAACTGAGCCTCTGTCAAGAAGAGCCAATGAAGTGATCCCAGGGGTGTATTTTTTGTTACCCATCCACTCGTCAAGGTTTCTCTTGAAGAGTGTTAGTGAGGGGCTCTGCCTGATGTAATATGGAATTTTGTTCCAAAGCATGGGGAGTTTCTGTGACAGGAATCTATCCCTCCAGCATGTTCTATTTATTGTTGTGGTGAGGTTTAGCTCACTAGAGTGTATGGCTCGCAGTGACTTGGATTTCTTTAGGTGGAGCATGTCCATCAATTCTGAGTTGGACATGGCTTTGTAAGTCAGGCAAAGATCACCTCTGAGTAAGCGATATGCCACTGAGTACAGCCGGAGTTTTTTCAGTCAGGCTGCATAGGACATATGTTTGAGGCCAGTAATCCTCTTGGTGAGGTACTTTTGTGGTCTTTCCAGCTGTTGGAAGTGTCTTGTGAGATACATCCCAAATGGGGCATTGTACTCTATGATGGGTCTAATGAGTGACAAGTAGAGGGGCACTATAACCTCTTTATTTCTAGATGCGAGCCCTTTAGTAATTAGATGGGCCACATAGAAGGATTTCCTAACTACTTTGGCAATATGATTGTCAAAGGAGAGATTACTATCTACCTGGGTCCCCAGATGTCTTATTACCTCTTCTGTATTAAGGGGGCTGCCATCTATGTGGTTATTTGTGGATGTTTTGTTTTTCCCAAATGGGATGACTATGCATTTTTTGGCATTTAGTTTGAGGCCATGACTTTGACACCAGGTGTCCGTCTCAGTAAGGCCCTTTTGGAGGATGTCCGTGTCAGCTGGAGAGTCAATTATGGCCCCCAGTTTGCAGTCATCGGCGAACTTGATTAGCCATAGTCCTCCTGTGTTTGCCTGTACTTCTGAGAAGTATATGCCGAACAGTAGGGGTCCCAGGACCGAGCCTTGCAGGACACCACTTGTGACTGGTTTAGAGTCGGACCTGGAGCCTGCTATTCTTACCGTGTGAGTTCTCTCTGTAAGCCTGTTGGCAACCCATCTCATGACGTAGGGGTTTATGTTCAGGCTGGTGGGTTTTTCTGTAATACCCGAGTGGGGAATGGTGTCGAAAGCCTTGGCGAGGTCAAGGTAGGCTGTGTGAACCACCTTTCCCTCATCTATGGCCTTGGTGACTGTCTTGAAGAAGTCAACCAGGTTTAGTAGACATGATCTGCCCTTAAAGCCGAACTGGGTCAGATCAAGTGTTTGGAGGTTCCCAATGTCTTTGTTAATGAGTTCCATGATGATACACTCCATAGCCTTGCAGACCAGGCTAGTCAGGCTTATGGGGTGATAGTTACCAGGGTCAGTTGTGGCCTCTCCTTTGTGGAGAGGAATAACCTTGATGTGCCCCATTCTATGGGCACATAGCCTGTGGTGAGGCTGAGGTTGAACAGCGTGTTTAGGTGGGGGGTTAGTTTGTTCTGTAGTTCATGCAAGACGCATCCTGGGACACCATCTGGTCCCATTGATGTTGTGTTTTTGGCTTTTGAAAGGGCTGTTCTCACCTGTGCGTCAGTGATTTTTGGGACACTACACTTTTCCAGTATTGTTGTAGGCCCTTTTGGTGGTGGGCGGGTGAAGTTTGCACTGAATCTATTTGCCAGGATGTTGGCAATATCAGTAGGTTCAGTATATTTTGTGCTATTTTGCACTAGTTCAGTGCATATCTGTGAGTTGCCACTTAGATTCTTGACATAGCTAAAGAAAGCTTTGTGGTTATCTTTTGAATCCTTGGCTATTTTTCTTTCGAAGTTGGCCTTGGATGATTTTATGGGGGACCTCAGTTTTTTACTGATACTGATCAGGGATGTCTTTCCTTCTTGGGATTTGCTTTTTTTCTGAACTAGTTTCCTCCTTCTATTGTATAGCCTGTTTATTGCAGGGGTCCACCAAACTGGTTTCCTTCTCTTAGAGGAGTGAGTCTTGGTTTTGCTAAGGATAGCACGATCCATGCATCCTTGTAGGTGCTCATAGAGTGCATTTGTAAAGGTTTCTGCATCTTAGGCAGTGTTATCCTTTAGCGTGGGGGCTGTGAAACTTACCACCTCTGTCTTAAATAAGGTGAAGTTTGCTTTAGAAAAGTTTTTTACTGTGGTTTCCTTAGTTGGGGGTGGTGGTGGGGTGTGGACATCCAGAGTGATTAGTTTATGGTCTGATCTAACCAGTGACGGGTTGACCTCCAGTGTGGAACACCTGTCGCCCATGTTGGTGATGACCAGGTCCAATATGTTTTCACCTCTGGTAGGGGAGTTTACCAGCTGATCCAGGGTGTTTGAGTTGATGAATTCTAGGAAGCGCTGGGCCTGGGAATTTGTACTTGAGTAGTTTTCTCAGTGAATGGTAGGGTAATTGAAATCGCCCAATATCAGGGTGTTCGGTAGGATCTTCATGTTTTCCAGTGTCTCCAGAAAGGTGGAGTGGTGGTCCTGGGTCATGGAGGGTGATCTGTAGCAGGCCACAATTTGCATTGCAGATTTGCCTGATGTTAGTTGCAGATGGATGATCTCAGAGGTATCATGCTGCGCCACTAACCAGGAGGTGTAGGTATCCTTGATGAATATGGATACACCCCCTCCTTTTGTGTTTCGGTCCGTGTTCTGTGGCCGAAACGTGTGGTATGAGTTGTAGCCCGGTAGTGCTGGGGTGCTCTCTGGAGCCTTGAACCAGGTTTCCCTTACTGCACAGATGTCAACGTTCTCCATACTGAGGAGTGCTTTGAGCGCATGCATTTTGAGATTTAAACTCCTGGCGTTGAGTAGCATAACCCTCAGTTTTTTGTTAATTGTGCTGTTTATGGAGGTGGGTTTGACTTTTGAGCCTTGCCTAAAAAAGGCACTATGGGGGCAGCAAGAGCCTTGGCCAGTATTCAAAAGCCTAGTTGTGACAGGTGCAAGCCATCTCTTGCGAAGCAACGTGGCTTGTCGAGCATGTCATCCCAGGCTGACAGACACTAGATCCCCTTTGAATAACACCAGAAGCTTAGCCAATTGTTGAAATTGATCATTTTTTCTTTATACTGAGGTATCATTCTTGGTGAGGGCAAGATGCTACTCAGGGTCAGGGTCATCATACCAGCCTGGGCTGCATGATCAGAGAGCTCTTCCATTTCTCTTTTCATGTAGTCCAGGAAGGTATGTCTCAGGTCATTCACACCAACATGGACAATGACAGAGTCATATTTGTACTTGTTCTGGAGTGACCTGAGTGCTTTTGTTATGCGGCGGATTCTGGCTCCCGACAGGCAGCTAACAGTAACCTTCTGCTTGTCCAGCCTAGTGAGTGGGACATCAGTGTGCCTGACTATAGAGTCACCTATTACTAGTGTGTTAGATATGTTATTTTGCCTTAAGGGCTGTGATTGTGTGGCACACTGATTTTGTGTTTTATGTGTTGTCTGGTTTGTGACAGGAAGTGCAGGTTGTTTGAGTGTCTGCTTTGGAGGTCTCTGATGCTTTTGCAGGTTTTTATTTAGAGCCTCCGAGTATGATTTTGTGTATTTATGTGTATTTTTTGCCAGTGCTGTTTTAGTAGGTCTGTGTGCAGCTGGAGGTGTGTTGCAAGTGTTAACCTTCTCCTCTTGGCTGTCTCTTCCACTCTTGGGTGGAGACAGCTTAGCTTCCAGTTTGTCTGTATAATTGCATCTCTCGCATATGTTAGTGTTTTGTGGTAGGAGGAGAGGGTTGTCTGTGTACATGAGGCAGTTGTAACATTGCCTCAGGATACCCAGATTCACCAACTGGACTGGAGAGTGCACCTGAAGTTGCCCTTTGGTCATGCCTGAATAGTAAGGTGAGCTGCTTAGTTGCTTGGTTGGTGAGGGGTGAATAAAGAGCCTTGCCCTGCTGGGCAATCAGTGTCAGGGTATATTAGTGCTTGCTATTAGGTCTGAGCAAGTGCTGGGCTGTAAGATGCTTTTTGAGTGCTTAGGTTGAGAGTTAGACTAGTTTCAAGGGAAAAACCTGAAGAGGAGACTTAGTGGAGGTGGGAATAATTTAATTGTAGCTAACTGGCACTGCCCAGTGTGCAAAACCATGCAAACGCGGTTTTTATAGTAGGGAAATGAAATAGATAGAAATTAGCCCAAAATGGCCAATAAACTACTAATTTCTGGGCTGGAACCACTCCTCCAGAGACAGATAGGTTGCTCAAAGCTCCCCTCTGTCACAGGTGAACAGGAAACTTCCTTCTATCCAAGTAAGGTATGGGCAACTCAGAAACTAGTATCACAGTCCTGAATTCAGCACTAGCCTGAAAACTGGACTATACTAGCTTAGAAAGGCGGGAAACAAGGATTTTTTTGTTTTGTTTTTTTGAAAAGATAAGGCAAAAACAGTAAAGAAAATACACTTAAAACAGCTTTAAGTGACTACAAACAATCAGAAAAGGCTATCACACTTTAGTGTGTAGCCTACAACAGTTAAACAAATTATTTAAACAAAAAACAACTTTTTAAAAGTGCAGGCAGTCAAATAAGTACAATATGTGAAAAAAACAAGCTTTTAAATCACAATGAACTCTGGAAAATCTGCGTTTAGGCAGAGAACAGTTAAGTACAGCAAGAAAGTACAGAAAACTGATACTTAATCACTCCAAAGTCTCTCTTCTAAGCTAGAAGGTTTGTATCAGTTTAAGGCTTTCTAGTGCTACCCAGTAGGTTAGATACAGGAAAGATGGGAAACAAGCACAGATGTGGTCTTTTAAACCAGAAAGTTGAAACAGATGGACAAACTGTCCAAATGGTCAATAAACTACAATTTCTGGGCCAGGAGCCTCTCCTCTCATGGTGGACAGGCTACCTAGTGCTTACCACTCTCACTGATAAGCTAGAAGGCTTTCTTCCAACACAGAAAGGCTTGCAGGGCTCAGAAGCTTACCAACAGTCCTGGATACAGCAACTCTGTATCTGGACTAGGCTAGTTACAGGAAAGGTGGGAAACAAGCGCAAGTGTGGTTTTTAAACCAGAACATTGAAAGAGATGGAAAAAAAACTGCCCAAACAGCCAATAGCTACAATTTCTGGGCCAGGAACCACTCCTCTTGTGGTAGATAGGCTACCTAATGCTTACCACTCCCACTGATAAGCTAGAAGGCTTCCCTTCAACACAGAAAGGCTTGGGGGGCTCAGAAGCTTACAAAGAGTCCTGGATACAGCAAATCTGTACCAGGACTAGACTAGTTACAGAAAAGGCGGGGAACAAGTACAAACATAGGCTTTTAAGCCAGCAAGTTGAAAGAGATGGAAAACTGCCCAAACGGCCAAATAAACTACAATTTCTGGGACAAAACTCACTTTTCCCATGGAAGATAGGCTACCTAGTGCTTACCACTCCCACTGATAAGCTAGAAGGCTTCCCTCCAACACAGAAAGGCTTGGGGGGCTCAGAAGCTTACTAACAATCCTGGATACAGCAACTCTGTAACCGGACTAGGCTAGTTATAGAAAAGGTGGGAAACAGGCACAAGTACGACTTTCAATCCATAAAGTTGAAAGAGATGGAAAAAATACTGCTCAAACAGCCAGTAGCTACAATTTCTGGGCCAGGGATCACTCCTCTTGTGGTAGATAGGCTACCTGATGCTTACCACTCCCACTGATAAGCTAGAAGGCTTCCCTACAACACAGAAAGGCTTGGGGGGCTCAGAAGCTTACAAAAAGTCCTGGATACAGCAAGTCTGTACCTGGACTAGACTAGTAACAGGAAAGGCAGGAAACAAGCGCAAACACAGACTTTTAAATCAGAAGGTTGAAAGAGATGGAAAAGCTTCCCAAACGGCCTATAGACTATAATTTCTGGGCCAGAAACCACTCCTCTTGTAGTAGATAGGTTACCTAGTGCTTACCACTCCCACTGATAAGCTAGAAGGCTTCTCTCCAACACGGAAGGGCTTGTTGGGGCTCAGAAGCTTACCAACAGTCCTGGATACAGCAAATCTGTACCTGGACTACACTAGTTATAGGAAAAGCAGGGACCAAACACAAAACGGGCTTTTAACCAGAGAGTAGAAAGAGATGGAAAAACTGCCCAAATGGCCAATGAACTACAATTTCAGGGCCAAAACCTACTCTTCCAATGGTAGATAGGCTACCTAGTGCTTACCACTCCCACTGATAATCTAGAAGGCTTCCCTCCAACACAGAAAGGCTTGAGGGGGCTCAGAAGCTTACCAACAGTCCTGGATACAGCAAGTCTGTATCTGGACTTGACTAGTTACAGGAAAGGCAGGAAACCAGCTTAGAATTTATTTTTTTTGTTACAGAAAAGCAGCTAAAACAGCAGTAAATACAATTCAAATTGTAGTGCAGGCCAGCATACCCGAGTGTGTAGCAACAGTACGGCAAATACAGTTCAAATAAATGCAATTAAATTAACAAATGACTAAAAAACAAGTGCAGAAGGCAGTAAATTAGCATGGATGTATAATAAGTAAAAAAGAGGGAAACAGAGAATTGCAATTCTGCAGCTATGGAAACATTTTGTAAATAATGTCTTCTTTGTATGAATAAAGGGCCCCATGTTCTTTTTGATAGGTGTCATGGGATCTTTTCCATCCACCTGAGCCATCAGCTCAGGCAGATGGAGTCTCAGTTTAATGTCTCATTTGAAGAAAACACACTCTGGAGTACAAGATCCCCCTTATGCCACAATGTGGTGTCAGTGATCTATCTACCTGAAGTGGGAATAGATCCTACAGCCTTCTGCACCAAAGATAAGCATGCTGCCCCCTGTTTCTGACAACAGTTCACTATTAGTACATTTCAAGATACTGTTTTCCAGAGCAAGGAAAATATATTAAGACCTCACCTAAATAAATAAAAATACATAGGTCCTACCAAATTTTAGGCAGTTTCACTGATACATTGGAAATGGGTATAGAATTTCAACCAACGCAAATGCTTATATGTTTCCTCATTTGACCATATTAATGGAAATAATGTCGGTGTCTGTGTAAATTAATCCAATTAATTCTATTAGTAAATTAATAACGTATCTTTTCTCTATTCTCTTTAAAGATACTATGCCATTTTAGCTTGACATTTTTCTTTGTTGACTAACAGTGCTCTCACTATGACATTATATTTTGAGATTTTTGTTTGTTGACTAACAATGCTCTCAGTGGCTAAGTTTCTTGAATACCAGACATCATGTAATCACTCCAGAGCCCAATGTCATCAGGGATGCCATAGGAGCAGGCTAGCTGTTGAATAACAGACAACACCAGCCACATGAGCTAAATAAAAGCTTAAATAAACATTGGAAAATACTATGGATCAATAATAAAGCTGATAACTGACTTTACATGTATACCGCAGTTTAGAGTGCATGTACAGTAAAGCAGGTGAGGTGTTTATTCATCCAGTTTCCCTGACAATTGTACAGAGTAATAATGATCACGTGGTCTTTAGCACTTAAATTAATAAATATAAGGCATTTTAGTTTAGAAAAACGTTCAGATTCAAAATGTGCAATATCTCTCTTAATAATTCTGTTTCATTAAAGCTCTTATTAAACTGAAAGATATTTAAGCAGTGCTAAAATGATGTCATTAATAAAGACACACAAGACTGGTTTTGAAATATTCCTTTTGTTGGTTTATTAAATCAAATTACATTATTGCAGAAAATACAAAAAAAAGCAGCTCTCTTGGATGAAAAAGTGTTCCAAAGGTATAAAAAAAAAAAAAAAACAAAAAAAAAACACACAAAATAAAACCAGGCACTCAATGTCTGAAGATTTATTCCACAAGCAGCAGTAAAAACATCAAAGCTTTCAGTAGAACTCTTTGCCAATGCTTAATAAAAACAGTTGCATGCTTTGAATTTATATACCAAGCCAGACTATCAAAATCTAATTAAGGTCACAGGACTAAAGTAATTAAAACTTAATAAAATCATCATAAAGCAGAAAATCAAAAATACTTAAAATGACTTGTTATATCTATTATAGTATTGCACAGCCCAAGCTATATATCATAAACATTAGTTTGCTTACAAAAACTCGTTTAATTTTTAATACAGGTTTTATGCTATTTTGATTGTTCAAGTCAGGTAACAAATCAGTCCTGAAATAATTTATCCATTTGTATTCAGCCATTTCAGTTCTAGTAACTAGATCATCTCCACGTATATCACGATAGATTTTTTGAAGAACTCCAAACTTAAATTTATGTTCCCTGTCCACAGATAAAATATGCTTACGTAGGGTGTTTGTCTCAATACCTCTACATATGTCTGATAAATATGAGCTAATCCATTCCTTTAACTTCTAATTGGTTTTCTCTATGCAGAAGTTATCACAGGCTACACACTTTGCAAGATACATAACATTTTCAGTATAATATTTTTCTCATGAGCTTTTCTCCCTGGGTCTCCACTGAAAAAGGGCTCTGTCCCAGTTGGATTAACCCGGTCAGCAAATGTCTAATAAATAAATAATAAATAAATAAAACATGTAGCATATGTAGTAAATGTAAAATATTGTTTAATGATAGGGTGACTAAAGAAAAGTACTGTATTAATTTCACTGCAGAAGATACAGCTATGACATGAGTTTTTGTAAACAAACTAATATGATCAAGTTAGCAGTGCATATGTCAGCTCGAAGAGCTGAACTGGATGCAGTACTGCATGTGTTAAAGTATTACAATCCTTTTTCTCAGACAGTGCTTATGTAGCAAATTCTTTAAAACTGTATATGGACACCTGGGTAAAGTGAGGATTTGTGGACAGTGCAGGCAAACCATTACAGCATGCTGAAGTATTAAAAGACATACATAAATACATAAAGTTGTAACAATGTCAAATAAACAGGGACAGTACAGCATCTTAAAAGTAAAAGCACATCAAAATCCGACACGTGAAACTTTCAGGTTAAATGCATTAGCTGACACATTGGCAAAACAAACAACACAAGACAGAAAGGAACTTCCAGAATATGTGTGCATCAGTGTAGAGTTAGTGTCTTAAAAGAGCTAGATGAAATAGAGGGAGATCTTGTAAATATTCAAACACAATAGGGCTTGAAAGAAGAAACTGATCAGTGCAGACGAGTGAGAATACCACCAAGAGAGTATTGTGCATACACGACCTCTAAGGGACTACAGTGGCCATATGTACCATTTCAGTTGGTACAGCAGCTGGTCAAGTTAAATCACCAAATACTGGGTCATGTAGGAGCTAATAAGCTATGGGCAGCTGTAAAGGAAATATATTGGAACCCAAGTTTAAAAAAGGTCTGTAGGCTAATTGTAAAAGAATGTCTAAGCTGTTTGCAGATAAATGCTAAAAGCAAAAAAAACTCAGTTACATCAGGTGCAGCCAGTGGATGGGCCATGGTATGCAGTTCAGCTAGATTATGCAGATCATTTGCCAAGAACAAAGGAAGGTTACAGATACCTATTAGTAGTGGTGGATGTCTTCTCAAAATGAGTAGAAGCAACTCCTACCAAAACAATGACAGCAAAGGTACCTGCAGAGGCTTTATGTATTTTTTTTTTTTATTGCCATTGGGGGTGGCCACATGTCATAGAATCAGACAATGGTCCACAGTTTGTTAGTGATCTCATTAAACAAATGTGTAATTTGTTAGGCATATAGCAAAGGTTTCATGTACCATACCATCCACAATCCAATGGCATTGTAGGCTGTATGAATCGGATGTTAAAAGAATGTCTAAAAAAGGCATGCCTGGAAAAAGGGAATACTTGGGTACAGCATCTACCTTTCATTTTAATGGGTCTCAGAGCGACACCAAATAGCAAAACAGGTATCTCCCCATATGAAATAATAACAGGTCACAAAATGCCTATACAATTGCCATTTGATCCAGATACACCTAATGGTAGACCCATGTTAGAAATCAGCAAACATGAAGAATGGGGAAAGCAACTTACTGAAGTATGTGACTATAATGCAAGGGAGAAAGTGTTCCATCTATGGAAAAAGGTGCCAATATTACTGCTTGAAGAAAACCTTCCCTGCGGAGCAGAAGTATTGGTAAAAACATTACAAACAGAAGGCTCATGGGATAGCAATTGGCAAGGCCATTTTGAAGTAGTGTAACAAATTCAACCATTAGTGTACAAAATTAAAGCAAAAAAGAAAAACAAAACAATGTTGGTACATAAAGATCAGTTAAAAGTTGTTAAAACTAATGAGCAATGTAAATCTAAGTGTATTCTGTTGTAAGTTCCTCACAGAGAAAACATAATGAAATTGATATGGTTTAAAGTGCATCCTTTTAGAAATCCAGTTTCAGATGATCAAAGGCAAAATGATTCAGCAATGGAATTTTTATTTAAAGGATGTTTTTTAAAGTAATTGCAGCTATCATACTAGTTATTGTATTGCTTAGCATTAAATTGTATTTACAACCTGTTAATAAAACTGTAAAGTTACACAAAAGAGAGAGTAAAGATATGTGGAAAAATGAGCAAGATTGGTCATCATCTTTTAATACATTTTTGTCAAGACAATGCTGGTATGCAAAAAAAGCATGAATGTTTCTAACTGCTGGGTAAGTAGTTTAATACCTAAAATAACATGGGTTATGCCCCTGGTGCCAGTTCCACTAGATACTATTAGTAGTTGTAGGGTATTAATAAATGAAACAGGAGACCAAGTTATAAATGTACAACTACATAAAGCAAGAGTACAGTTGTATGCTATAGTACAGGGAATCACATGTTTTCAACAAAATGGAACCATCCCAGTGGGTAATAGTAATTGTACTAAAACAATTGAAATGATAAACTTTCATAACCACATACCAGTACATGGGGTATTTTTTCATGGTTTTCTATTCTAATACCAGCCGAGGGTCAGTTAATATTAAGTGACACAGTGGTATTTCCTTTTTTTACAAAACAATAAAAATGAGTGTAACACCAACGTTACATGTTGGCAAAGTAAAACAAATAAAAATTTTATGGTTATACATGACAAAACTTCTATTATGGGGCAGGTAAATGGCAGTGTAGTAAATAGCAGCGTGGCTCTCTCGGATGGGTTATAGTACATTTGTGGTAAATATGCTTATAAATTGTTACCAAAGGGATGGGATGGTACCTGCTATATTGGATTAGTAATACCAGCAATGCACCATGCAAAAAAGTTACCAAATGGAAGCATTAGCAATGCAAGAAGGAAAAGAGACATATTACCTATAAACGAAAGTCCAGAAAATCCACTAAACACCCTAGATATGTCATGTATTTACCACCAAAATCTTGATTACTTAAAATGAAAAGATATGGTTGTAGGAGATTATGTAATTTAAGGAGCAGTCATATTCCCATGATATGGAGCAGCAAAAGCCATTTGGGAATTAAGAAAACTAAACTAGTTGAAGTATTGGCAAATGCCACTTTCAATGCAATTTCAGACATTACTGTTGAAATGACAGCCATACAAACTATCGTTTGACAAAATTGAATGGCATTAGATTACATACTAGTGTCCCAAGGGGGTATATGTGCCCTAATAGGAGAACAATGTTGTACATTTATTAGAGATAAAACATAGTCTCTAAAAATGCATTTAGAGGTCATTGGGCAAATGCCACAACATACTAGAAAAAAATGGAATGACAATTGGAGAGAGTGGTTTAGTAATTTATTTACAGGGTGGACAGGAAAAATCATTATATTTTTAATTGATATTATTGTTATTGTAGTGCTTGGTTGCATAGTACTCATATGTATTAAAGTTTGCTTAACAAAAGTTAGTCAACAAGTTACTATTGTCAATTGTCACAATGAAAATATATTACCAAACAATGATGAATGTGTCTTCCTGGTTTAAAATAAAATGGGAGTACTGTTACAGTATGTTAAACAATGAATAAAGGTTGAAATCAATGTTGCCATAAATATGCAAAAAAATAAAGCATAAAAAAGTTTGCTTGAATGTAGGAATAGAGCTTAGCAGTATATAATGAGCATCCATACAATGTGACATAACCTTGACAGTGTTTTGAAAAAAAAGGAACATCTGTTAATGGACATGTTTCCTTACAGAATCAGCAGAAACTCTAAAAAACAATTCTGTATGCTTTCTCACAAGATGTTTCCTTAAAAACACCTCTGAAAACACAATATCAGCAAGGAAATTTGATGTGCATTCGTACAGGTGAATGGGCATGCTTTTTACAAAATCAGCAGAAAAAAACATCTATACATGCTTTCTCACAAGCATCAGCAGAAGTGTTTCCTAACAGATGCTTCCTTGCAAAGTCTAAAAAGAGATACCAAGAGGGAAAAAAAAGGATCTAAAGTGCATGAGAAGAACAGTATAAAAAGTGTAAAACTAAGCTGTGTTAGAGGTATTTCTAGGAACTACTTGTTCCAAGGTATTTTGTAGGATAATTATTATCCATACTGATCATGAAGTACACATTGTATATTAAAGCTAAAAGCTGTAACAGTATAGTATGTGTCATCTGTTATAAAGATGTTATTTATTAGTAACTGTGCTAGAATTAAAATAGTATTGTGCTGCAAAATATATTTTCTCATCAGCGTGCAGCTTTCAAGGCTTTGTGGTTTAAACGGACTGCAAATGCAGTTATGCAAAACTCTGTGTTATAACCAAACTTTGATTTCAGCAGTAGACAGCCAACAAGATTTTGTGTCTTAAGAAGACTTTGGTTCCAGTACAGCAGTGCCTTCTTAAGTAAAATTTCACCTTCCCTATCAGGGAATGATAAAAAGAAGTTATGTACTTACCATAACGTTCCATGTGAGTTGTTTATCTCGCCTTTATTCTCACTGATGGGTTCGGAGCCGATCCCCGGCTCCGACACGGCCGATAGCAAAGCTCAAGGTTTGCCAGTAGCTCGAGACCAAGCCCCTTATCCCACAATGCACTGCTGGAATTACCTCAGATCTTGTTTGCTGTGAGAAGCAGTATATATATATATATATATATATATATATATATATATATATATATATGTATATATTTATAAATACCCTTTTATTTATTTTTACCAAGAACACTTCCCGAGGGGGAAGAAGAAATACTGAATAACCAGGATGATACTACTAAGTCAACAGTCAGCCAGGAGGGGGAAGGAGGGAGGGATGTGAGAATAAAGGCAAGATAAACAACTCACATGGAATGTTATGGTAAGTACATAACTTTATGTGAAGTTGTTAAATCTTGCCATTTATTCTCACTGATGGGTAGCATCCCTAGCATCCTCAATCTTGGGTGGCTCATGTGAGTATGTTCTTCAGTACCGTGGAACCAAAGGAAGACCTGTCCCTTGAAGCCTTATCTACTTTGTAATGTGTGATAAAGGTATGAGGCTTAGACCAAGTGGCTGCAGCACAAATATTGTCAAAGGGCAATTTAGCTTGAAAAGCAGAAGACGTAGAGATGGCTCTGGTAGAATGAGCCTTAGGTTTGTGTGTTAATGGCATGCTCGCATTTTCATAAACAAAGGATATACAATCGGATAACCATTTAGATAAGGTTGTTTTAGCCACTGGATTGACTTTTCTGGCTTCTGAGAAAGATACAAAAAGTTGATCTGATTTTCTAATATCTTTAGTTCTGTAAAGATAAAATCTGAGCTGTCTGTGTACATCAAGTTTGTGCAGCATGTATTCCAATTTGCTAGAGTGGTTGGGAAAAAAGACTGGCAGCTCAATGACCTGATTGATATTTGATTCAGAACAAACTTTAGGTAAAAATGAGGGGTTTGTTCTGAGAGATACTCTATCAGCATGGAAAATCATATAAGGCGGTCTGATAGATAATGCTTGAAGTTCTGACACTCTGCGGGCAGAAGTAATGGCCACAAGAAAAGTGGTTTTCCACGATAAATATTTGAGATCACAAGAAGATGCTGGTTCAAAAGGGGGAAGAATAATTTGAGACAGCATAAAGTTTAATTTCCAGGGAGAATAGGGAATTTTGATAGGTCTCATGTGAAGAACGCCTTTAAGAAAAGTCTTAGATAATTTATGGCCCATAACATTTGAGCCACCAAACCCAATGTGAAAATTTGAGATGGTAGCTAACTGGACTTGAACTGTAGCAGCTGCTGACCCTTCCTTAAAAATCTTTGTGAAGAATTCTAAAATAGATGATAGTGGAGCTTGGAAAGGGTCAATCTTCTGCGTGTTGGCCCAAATTGAGAACCTTTTCCATTTACTGCCATATAATTTCCTGGTAGATGGTTTGTGAGAAGACAAGAGAATTTGTCTTGTATCTTCTGAAATTGAATGATGCCTGGCAATTAGGGGAAGTGGATTAACCAAGCAGTCAGTTTCAGGGATTGCAGTGAAGGATGGAGGTCCCCTGACGGGTGCGTCAGAAGGTCTGGAACTGGGTCCAGGATCCATGGATCTTCCAACAGATGATGGTGGAGAAACAGGAACCAAATCTGTCGAGGCCAATAGGGGGCTATGAGAATAACAGTCCTTCCCAGTGATTTTGCTTTCTGTAAAAATCTGGGTATCAATGGAAAGGGTGGAAATGCATAAAGGAGACCCGGGGGCCAATAGTGTAAAAGTAAATCTCTTGGGGGATGACCTGGAGGTGGTATTAGGGTAAAGTAGCTACTGCATTTTGAATTGATGTGGCTGGTAAAGAGGTCGCAGCAAGGCTGGCCCCATTTGCAGAAAATCAACTCAGCAACCTGTTGTTTGAGAGACCACTCATGAGAGAGCAATATCTCCCTGCTTAGCTTGTCCGCTATCACGTTGGATTTCCCCGGGATGTGCATTGCTAACAGAAAATGCTGGGATGACACAGCCCATTGCCAGACCCTGAGGGCTTCTCGACAAAGGGGGTAAGACTTGATTCCACCTTGCTTGTTCAAGTACCAGACTACGGACATGTTGTCTGTCTGAATTGCAATAGTTCCTAGAAAGAGTCCTGAAAGTACTGCAATGCCAGAAGTACAACTCTCAACTCTAGAACATTGATGTGCAGATCTGATTCTTGATTTGCCCATGTGCCTTGGGCAGTCTTTTCCTGAAAATGCTCCCCCACCCTATCAGGGAAGCGTCTGTGGTCACAATGGCTACTGGGGGGGGGGGGCAAAGGATCTTCCGATTGTGACATGAAGAGATGTCAACCACCAACGAAGGTCTCTCTTGCAAGAATTCATGATGAGAATCCTGTGGTGCATCGGTAGTTTCTGGTACGACCACTGAGCAAAGAGGAGCCATTGAAGAATTCACATATGCATCCTTGCGAGTGGTATAGCCAGGATTGCTGCTGCCATCAAACCTAGTACCTTCAATACCTCTGCTGCTGTAGCTTTGTTCTCTGACACCAGTGAGCTGACATGTTGGCGGAGAAGTGAAACTCTTTCGATAGGAAGACGTAGAGTGGTAGTTGAGGTATCTAACTCTGCTCCTATAAAAATGGTATGCTGCGATGGTGATAAGGCAGACTTTTCAAAGTTGATTGTAATGCCTAATTGATGGCAGAGTGTCAGAGTGTATTGTGTTGCCTGAGTCAATTGATGCCTGGTGGTAGCGGTGAGGAGCCAATCGTCTAGGTATGGAAACACCTGGAATCCTAGACGTCTCAGGAGAGCCATGACCACTGCCATGCATTTGGTGAACACTCTGGGGGCTGTAGTGAGACCAAAGGGCAGGGCTCAAAACTGGTAATGATTGGCTCGCAGCCGGAAACGCAGATGATCTCTGGAGAATCTGTTCATCTTTATGTGATAGTATGCATCCTTGAGATCTATGGAGCACATCCAATCACCTTTCCCTAGGAAGGGAAGAATGGACTGAAGCGTGACCATTCGGAACTTCTCTTTCTTTGTGAAATGGCTGAGTCTGCTGAGGTCCAAGATAGATCTCCAGTCCCCTGTTTTCTTTGGTACCAAAAAGAATCTTGAGTAAGTTTCGAATCAAACTTGGTCTGCTGGGACTGGTTGGATGACTCTTTTTTCTAGCAATCTGTGGACCTCTACGACTGCTTGTTCCCTGAGATTGGGTGGAACATCTGGGATTCTCTTTACAGGAATGGGAGGGGAAGAGAACGGTATGAAACATCCTCTGGAAATGATGCTTTGTACCCATGTATCTGTTGTTATGTTTAGCCAGGCTTCTGGGAACAAAGACAAGTGACCCCCGACTGCCTCCAGAGTCGAACAGTCAGGCCCCCTTTCAGGGGCGCTGGTAGGGTTGACCACAGAACTGACCCCTGTCACCCTGTTACTGTGGACCCCCTCTGCCATGGGGGCGGCATCTTCCGTTATAACCCCCTCCTCTGCCTCTAGAGGGGGTTTCTCCATGTGTGTCCTGAAAGGCTCCCTGTGCTTTTCAGAACCATATTTTCCCTCCCCTAGGGCCCTTGGGGTAGGGTCGAGTAGGGATAGAAAAACGGACTCCAACGGCAAATAAGGTCTTGCCTTCCTGCTCAGACCTGGTTAAAGTTTCCTTTACTTTGGGCCCAAACAGTGATGAGCCATCGAATGGGGTGTTAATAAAGGAAGACTTAAAGGGCTCTGCAAAGGAACAGAGACGTATCCAGGCTTGTCTTCGAAGAGCAATTCCTGAACTAGCGGCTCTACTCAAACCATCAGCTGCATAGGATATGAGACACATGGACGAGTTTACCACTGAGTTTAGGGTAGCGAGCTGGGCGTTGACTTTGTCGGCCACCCCTGCAGCTACCGTACCCCGGAGAGTATCTCCTAGCTCTTTCAGGAGATCTCTTTGTAGTCTCGTAAAGTGGGTTAACTAGTTCAGTGATCGCAGAGAAAAAGTCGCTGAACTAAACATGCGTTTCCCATATCTATCCATGACCCTAGAATCTCTGTTAGGATGATGGATTGATGTGGATGTCTCAGACACTTCCTTTTTGGTGGCTGCAGCTACCACCATGGCATCAACAGGCACTCCCTTTGTCAAAAATGGCTTGTCCACTGGGGCAGACATGAATTTATAGGGCTTACGAGGAACAGGTTCCATGGCCTCCAGTGACTCACATGCCTTACGAGAGATCAGTTCCATGAGCTCATCGTAAGGCGGAGACACCCAAGAAGTGGAAGGTTAAGACCCAAAAGCCTTCAAGAGCATGGGCTTGTCCTCAGTAGGGGTCTTGGACTGCCAATCGCCCCTCTGACTAAGGATCTCTAGTATATCTGCAAAGGAGATATCCTCAGAGGGGGATCAAGGGGACCCTTCTGACTCATCCAAGTCCATGTCAGATGTCAAAGACTCCTGCGGGGAGTCTAACTGCCTCCTTTTGCACAGTCTCTTCCTGGGCACCTCCTCAGTGGGAGGATCTGGGGAGGTCTCAGAAGAGCAGGGGACACCCTGTGGGGGTACTTGAGGCTCAGGGTCTCTACGCTTGGGGGGACCGGTAGATGAAGAAGCAGACACAGGAGTTTGAGGGGAGAGGGAAGGCTGAACCGATACTGGCATTGTCTTTGGAGACAAAACTCTCCTCATAGCATTGAAGGCACCATGGCTCCGACAAGAAGGAGTGGACGGACCCAAGAGTACCGTCCGATCCTCCCGCACCAAAACCCTGGGCTCCGAGCCCAAGGTAGGAGCTGAGCTCATCTGAGCTGAAGCCCTGAGAGGAAGAGTTGGCGCTGACAAATCAGTTCGACTATCCTCCCCGGACCCAATGGGAGAGCGTAGACTCCTAGAGTCCTCGGTCGGCACTGAGGACATCCGAGTAGATGGAGCTGATAACACCTGTATGGGTATCGGTTCCAAGGGTTCGACAATCATCGGTTCAGTATCCTTCGGCTCCGAGAGTCCAGTATGGCTCGGAGGAGGAGTAGACAAATCCGGTTCCATGGTCTTCGGCACTGATGAGCTGGTCGGGGCCGACATCAATTTGGCAAGTCCTGGTGCCTGTAAAAGCTTCTGCACTAGCCGATCCATGTCCAAATCTGAAAGGCTGACTGAGGACTTAGCTGAATGCACCGAAGGTGCTGACTGGAGCAGAGGAGAAGAGGGAACGTCAGAGACTGGCTCCAATACTGAGAGCTGGCTCTGAATCAAAGGTATACTCGGTTCTGAGGTCTGTGGAACCGATGAACCTCCCTCTGAAGTATTTGCCTTTTTTGTCACTTTAGGATCTGTAGATGTTGTGGATTTTGAGGATTTGGAGGACGTGCTAGTACCCACATGGCTACTCAACACCTCAGAAAAGGAATGCTGTAATAATCCCCTGTCTATAAGCTTCCTCCTTCTCTCCAAGAGGACTCTTGAAGAAAAGGAATGGCAAATGCTGCAAGTGTCTTGGAGGTGTTTAGCCCCCAGACAATAGACACATTGAATGTGTCCGTCGGTGACGGATCTTTTCTGCCAACAATCTGGGCATTTTTTGAATCCCGATTTAGGATGGGATTTCTCCTTTTCGTCAGACATAGTCCAGTAAAACAAAACAGTAAACTGCAAAAAGTAAGGCAGTAAAAGCCCTTACTTAACTTGTAAAGACCCACAAAACAACTAAGCCCAATCCGGGCACTATCTATAACAAATAATTATAGATTACAAATAGGCTTAAAAACCTCAGCTTTGGCCGGCTAAGAACTTGCTGTATTCAACTGGACGTATAAGAGAATTTAAGTACCTTTATCTGCACTTTTTTAAAAAAAATACAGTATTTAAATTGATTTTAACTGTGTTGCAGGAATATTAACTGAACTGGAAGTTAGTCAGTGTTTGCTGAATTTTGTTATTTGCTAGTAATTACAGGTGTGGAGGTAGCCACATTCTTTGATTTCCTGTCCTTGCCTATTTAAGTGGTACAGTGTAAAATATTTTCTGCTTAAAAACCTCAGCTTTGGCCGGCTAAGAACTTGCTTTATTCAACTGGACGTATAAGAGAATTTAAGTACCTTTATCTGCACTTTTTTTTTCAAAAAATACAGTATTTAAATTGATTTTAACTGTGTTGCAGGAATATTAACTGAACTGGAAGTTTTGACTCTGCTCTTCAGTTAGTCTCACCCTCCCTGTTTTTATTTTGGTGTTAATCTTAGTGGCCTTGAAACTGCCCGCCCCTCTTGTAAATTTGTGTTTGGATACTCCTTCTGGGCCCATCTCATTTGCTCACTCAACTGAGTGCAGTGAGATCATATTCTGATTTCAGGCACTCCTACTGTGTACAAAGAGAGCATCTGGGAAACAGAAAAAAAAAAAAAAAAAAAATTTAAGCTTGTTTCCTGCCTTTCCTGTTAAGTGGTATAGACTATTTGTAGGCTTCTGAGCCCCCAAGCCCTTCTGTGTTGGAGGGAAGCCTTCTAGCTTAGTTTTTTTTCTTATAACTAGCCAGTTTTCTAGTTTCAGCACTCAAATCTGTTTCTTTGATCTCAGCACTTGTTCAGAAAAAAAAAAAAAAAGTTTCATCTGCTTTTAGTGTACTTGTGTTTCTACCTACTTTATTTTACTTTTGCATCATCTTAAAAGTACTCAGTTGTATATATTACTGCTTGGTGTAAATCATTCTAAGCCTTTTGGTTTAAACACTTGGGCTTCGGACCAGTTGTTTTGCACTGAGAGGGTTTGTGGTCTGCACTGTAGTGGCAGAACAGGTAGCTTACATCCTTCTAGGTTGGGAACTGCTGATTGAGGGCTCAGTGTCTGTTATTCTAAAAGTGTATTAATTCTGATTTAAGCACTTGGGCTTTCAGGCCAGTTATTTTACATTAAGAGGGTTCGTGGTCTGCACTCTTGTGGGAGGAGAGGCTGGACTCTGCCCTTCTGTGCTGGGAATTTCTGGTTAAAGGCTTATAGTGCATGCATATCTGAACTGCTTCTTACTGAAGTTGGTGCAACTTGTTTGCTGTGGCATAGACTGGATTCGGGCCTGCTGGATCTAGCTTTGTTTGTGTAACTTGAGCACTAATCCAGGCATTCTCTAAAGTATTCAACTGTATTTATTACTGCTTGGTAGTAACTTGATTAAAGTGTAGCTATCATTCTAAGTCTTTTGGATTAAGCACTTGGGCTTCAGACCAGTTATTTTACATTAGGAAGGTTTGTGGCATGCACTGTGGTGGCAGGACAGGTAGCTTTCATTCTTCTAAGTTAGAAACTGCTGATTGAGAGCCCAGTGTCTGTTATTCTTAAAGTGTATTAGTTCTGGTTTAAGCACTTGGGTTTCAGGCCAGTTATTTTATATTAAGAAGGTACGTGGTCTGCACTCTTGTGGGAGAAGAGGCTGGACTCTGCCTTTCTGAGCTGGGAATTTCTGGTTAAAGGTTTATAGTGCCTGAATATTTGAACTGTATCTTACTGAAATTGGTACACCTTGTTTGCTGTAGCATAGACTAGATCCAGGCCTGCTGAATCTAGCTTTGTTTATATGCTTGTTGTTTGTTTGCTTATTATTTCTTTGGAACGCTAATTCCACCTAATACGCAGCTTCTCAGCACTTCTGTGGATCACTAGTGATATCTGCATTGCTTACTGTACTTATTTCCTTGTTTCACTTGAAAGAAAGTTACTGTTTGTTGTTTTTGCATTTAAGTTACCTGTAACACATTGCACTTAAGTTACCTGGCACTTGCTCACTAAAGCAATTATATAAGTCAGCACTAAAAATTAAAAGCACTACACCCTCACTCCCCACTGGCCCTTGTTTTCAATTATTAAGGAATTCCCAATATTATTCTAGCATGCCAAAAGGTCAGTTGTCAATCTCCTCTCCGGTCCAGCTGGTGAATCTGGGAATCTTGAGGCAATGTTACAACTGCCTCATGTACACAGACAACCCTCTCCTCCTCCCAACAAATTCCAACATATGTGAGAGATGCAACCATACAGCCAAACTGGAGGCTAAGCTCTCTCAACTCAGTACTGGCATAACCAGTCAGGAGGAGAAGGAAACCACACTCACTACAATTCCAGTCTCACATAGACCTACCACAACAGCAAACCAAACACATAATAACACAAAAACATACTCGGAGGCTCTAAATAAAGATCTGCTTAAGCAGCAGAGACCTCCAAAGCAGACACCCAAGCAACCGCTACCCCAAAACAAAACACGTGCAACACATATCTCACAAAGCCAGTGTGCCGAACAGTCACAGCCCTTAAGACTAAACAACACACCTGATACACTTGTAATAGGTGACTCTATCATCAGGCACACTGACATCCCGCTCACCAGGCTGAACAAGGAGAGGGACACGGTGAGCAGCCTGTCGGGCGCTAGGATCCGCCACATAACACAAGCACTCAGGTCACTCCAAGGCAAGTACAAATATGACTCAGTCATTGTCCATGCTGGTGTGAATGACCTGAGACATACCTCCCTGGACTACATGAAAAAAGACATAAAGGAGCTCTCTGAGCATGTAGCCCAGGCTGGTATGACCCTGACCTTGAGTAGCATCTTACCCTCACCAAGAATGATGCCACAATATGAAGACAAGATGGATCAATTTCAACAATTGGCTTAAGTACTGGTGTCATTCAAAGGGGATCCAATGCCTGTCAGCTTGGGATGATATGCTCGACAAGCCACGATGCTTCGCTAGGGACGGCTTGCACCTGTCACCCCTGGGCTTTTGGATATTGACAAAGGCTCTTGCTACCCCCATAGTGCCTTTTTTAGGCAAGGCTCAAAAGACAAACCCACCTCCATAGGTATCACAAGGGATAAGAAACTAAGACTAATGCTACTCAATGCCAGAAGTCTAAACCTCAAGATGCACGCACTCGAAACTCTCCTTAGCATGGAGAACATCGATATCTGTGCAATAACAGAAACCTGGTTCAGGGCTCCCGAGAGCACCCCAGCACTACCAGGTTATACCTCATACCATACTTTTCAGCCCCAAAACTTGGACTGAACCACAAAAGGAGGGGGAGTATCGATATTCATCAAAGATACCCACACCTCCAGGTTGGTGGCAAAGCACAAAGCATCAGACACTATCCATGTGCAACTAACAGTGGGTAAAACTGCCTTCCAGTTTATAGCCTGCTACAGACCACCCTCCCAAACCCAGGAACCCCACTCGGTCTTCCTGAGAACATTGGAAAATATGAAGGTCTCTCCAAACACCATTATACTGGGCGACTTCAACTACCCAAACATAGACTGGGAGCATTACTCTAGCTCCAACACCCTAGCCCAAAGGTTCCTAGAATTTATAAACTCAAATGCTATGGAACAACTTGTTACCACTCCCACAAGAGGGGAAAACATACTGGACCTGATCATCACCAACATGAGGACTCTGTGCTCCAGACCAGAAGTGTATCCCTCACTGGTAAGATCAGACCATAAACTAATCTCACTGGATATTCACATCCCGACCCTACCCCCTGCCCAGAAAACCACAGTGAAAAACTTCTCTAAAGCAAATTTCACACTCCTCAAAACTGAGGTGGAATCCTTCAAAGCCCGCGGACCTGTGGAAAATACAGCCCAGACCACAGAATCCTTTATAAACGCATTCTATGAACACCTTCAGGAATGCATGGATCATGCGATCCCAAATAAAACCAAGACCCAGTCCTCCGAAGGCAGACGTCCTGTCTGGTGGACCCCAGCCATAAACAAACTATACAATAGAAGGAGGAAGCTACTAAATGATAGAGCAAAATCCCAAAAAGGGAAGGCATCACTGATCAGTATTAGCAAAAAACTACAGGCACTCATAAAATTGTCTAAGGCCAGTTTCGAGAGAAAAATTGCACAGGACACTAAGGATAATCACAAGGCTTTCTTTAGTTATGTTAGGAACCTGGGTGGTAATTCCCAGATATGCTCAGAATTAGTCCAAAATAACAAAAAATACACTGAACCCACAGACATTGCCAACATCCTAGCTGACAGGTTCAGTGCAAACTACCCCCGCCCCCCCCCCCCACGAAAAGGGCAAATATCTATCCCAGCAGAGTGCTGCCCCCCTGACATCTCAGATACTCAGGTAAGAGCCACCCTCTCCAAAGCAAAAAACACAGCATCAATGGGACCAGATGGTGTCCCGGGCTGCATCCTACATGAACTCCAAGAAGAGCTAAACCCAAACATAAAACTACTGTTCAATCTCAGCCTTACTACAGGATATGTGCCCAAAGAGTGGCGTACAGCAACAATGGTCCCTCTCCATAAAGGTGGTGCCTCAACGGATCCTGGAAACTATCGCCCCATAAGCCTGACTAGCTTGGTCTGCAAAGCTATGGAAAGGATCATCATGGACCTCATAAATAAAGATATTGGGGACCTACTGACACTGGATCCTACCCAGTTTGGCTTTGTTAAGGGCAGATCCTGCCTCTTAAACCTGGTTGATTTCTTTGAAACAGTCACCAAGGCCATTGACGAGGGGAAGGTGGTCCACACAGCCTACCTGGACCTCGCAAAAGCCTTCAATACAATACCCCACTCGGGCATTATAGATAAGCTCACCAGCTTAAATATAAACCCCTATGTCACTAGATGGATTGCAAACTGGCTCAAGGACAGAACCCACCTGAGTCCCCAGATCCCAGAATTGCTGGAGCCATGTCAGACTCCAAACCAGTTACAAGTGGTGTCCCACAAGGCTCAGTCCTGGGACCTCTCTTGTTTGGTATATATTTCTCGGAGGTACAGGCCAACATGGAAGGACTGTGGCTGACCAAGTTCACAGATGACTGCAAACTGGGTGCCATAATCGACTCTCCAGCCGACACAAGCATCCTCCAAAAGGGCCTCATAGAAACAGACAACTGGTGCCAGAGCCGTGGCCTCAAGCTAAATGCCATAGTCATCCCCTTTGGCAAAAACAAAGTGCCCACAAATTACCACATAGGTGGTAATCCATTAAGTACAGAAGAAGTAATTAGGGACCTGGGGACCCAAGTTGATAGCAATCTCTCATTTGACAACCACGTGGCCAAAGTGGTTAGAAAAACATTTTATATAGCCCACCTAATCATGAAGGGATTCACATCTAGATCAGGGGAGGTCATCGTGCCTCTTTACTCATCCCTCATCAGGCCCATAATTGAGTACAATGCCCCTTTTGGGATGTACCTTACCAAACACCTGCAGCAACTGGAAAGACCCCAAAAGTACCTCACCAAGAGGATCAAAGGGCTCAAACAGATGCCATATGCTGCCCGGTTAAAGAAACTCCAGCTCTACTCAGTGGCATACCGCCTGTTCAGAGGCGATCTGTGCCTGACGTATAAAGCCATGTCCAACCCGGAATTAATGGACATGCTCCACCTCAGAAAATCCGAATCCCATCGAGCTACGAGCTCGAAAGACTTGAACCTCAGCACTGAAATAAATAGGACATGCTGGAGGGACAGATTCATAACCCAGAGGCTCCCTTCACTCTGGAATAAAATCCCAGTCCAGGTTAGGCAGAGTCCCTCATTGACTCTCTTCAAGAGGAATCTTGATGAGTGGATGGGAGATCATAGGTTTACCCTGGGTATCACTTCTGTGTCACTGTTAGACAGAGGCACAGTATACTAACCTCGAAAAAGGGCATAGCAAAATAAATTTAAAATGGGTGGCGAAAGCCAAACACATTCTGGCTAGGCTTATAAATGCCCTAGGGCGGATAGCCTAGTATGAACCTATGAACCTATGAACCTATAGGGCTAAAGAGGACCACAGAGAAAAACCCTGACTATTAGAAAAGGCTAATAAGTGTAAATAGGGCTAAAGGCCCACACAAACCAAGTCAACAGGGCACTAACTATCTAAAACTGTAGATTCTATTATCTAATTATCTAATACTAACACACAACTATCTTAGAAACAAAAAAGAAAGTTTTTTTTATAAAACTTGCTGGGTTTTTTTCCCACAAATAGTCCGAGCTAGCTGGATCACCGAGATCTCTCTTACAGCGGCAAACTAGATCTGATGTAATTCCAGCAGTGCATTGTGGGATAAGGGGCTTGGTCTTGAGCTACTGGCAAACCTTGAGCTTTGCTATTGGCCATGTCGGAGCCGAGGATCGGCTCCGAACCCATCAGTGAGAATAAACAGCGAGATTTAACAACTTCACATCAGAGTATTTGCAAAGAGAATGAGATATGGAAAAGTAAGTGAAAAATCTGCTCTGGTAAAGTTTTTAGGTGAGTCTAGAACAGAGGTTGCTGTTAAAAGGGATAACTAGTAGGATATATAAAATATTGCATGATAACTATAATAATTGATCATAGGCTTTTAGAAAAGATTGGAAAGATAGGTTGAAAAGGCAATTTACAGAGGAACAATGGATCTGTGTGGCTCATAAGTATACAACAAAGTCCAGAAGGTTTAGAATTTTTGTTTGGAAGTAAATGCATAGGGATTTTTATTCCCAAAGCAGACTTCAGACCATTTTCCCTCAGGTGGATAGCAAATGTTGGAGGTGTGATGGGAAACAGTGAGACAACTGAGAACACTTTTTTCTGGGAATGTAAAGTGTTTGCAGATGATAATTCCTACAAGAACACTTTATCAGAAATGTTTGGTAAGAAAATCATTGTAACTAAGAAGATTTTTAGGATCTGAATTGCCTAGACATAATAATGCTTTACTAATTTTAATAATACTGATTTCCAAAACAGCAATTACTAGAAAATTGACAAGAAAATTTAAACCAGCTATAAATGTAGTACTGAATATTGATAATGGGATAATAGATCTGGAGGTGGACTGTCTATGAAAGGGGAAGGAGGAAATTACATGGAGATAAAATGAATTTGTGAGAACAGTACATGCAGAATAATGTTCAGGAGGAGTGAGATTTAAGGGAGGGTAGGAATCAACTATCGTATGTAATGCTGGAGCGAATGATAATTGTTAAAAGGAAAATGTATATATATGTATAATGCATGAAAATTAATTAAAAAATGGCACTATGTTTTTGTTTTCTACTCATGTATGTGTACCTGTGATATTATTTAAAATGTGATTTAATAAAGCTGTTAAAAAAGAAACGCAGAGGTGTATCTAGGACTATGATTAATAAGAAGCAAATGCTGTCTGTTGAAGTGGAAAGTGTGTGGTGCATTGAATGAAAAGTAAGCACAGTGTTGACGCGTTTTAACTGGGGAACGATTACACTCTTGTACCTAGAGGGGAATTTACAAGTCAAAATATCCTTGTGACACTCACAGAGGTTACTGTGAGGAACTGTGAAATCCTGGTATCCATACTGAAATTACTTCTGGAAAGGACGCTTGTGGCAGTGCAATGAGGAGTTTCCTGAAGGAAGAGAGATTTATATTCTGGTTGTATACCTTCCGTTGAACCTAAAGCCCTCTGTGTTCTGATGTGTAACATCTAAGCCTTTGCAGAATGGAAAATAAAATACTTGAGACCCTGGTTCAAAGGGGTATTCCTGTGTTAGCAAGCACCTACTCAGCCTGAAGCAACAGGTTGCTGTAATCGTACACCAGCAGCCCACCTTCCTTGATGTACCAAAAGCCAGCAGCCCTCTAAAGAATTTAAGCAACGAAGATGACGTGGAGGCCCACCTAATGGCCTTGAAAAGGTATGCAGCTTACGATTTGTCGCCCCAAGATGTCATGGTCAGGATTCCATCACCATATCGGACTGGGGATTTGCTGAAGGTATGCATGGCCTTAAAAGATGCTGATGCTCATGAGTACTGCCCACAGCATAAATAAGAGGTTCCGGCAGTGGCTGAAGCTTCTCCTTACATTAATTCCCTTAAATTTCATAACTGGACATTCAGGGTGGACATACCGGTACAGTCAGAAGTGGCTGACTTAATGCATGATTTAAAATTTCCACTAGAACCTCATGTAAATAGTACAGTAAAATTTTAGAAACCTTAGCTATGGACAAGTTTAAAAGGGTAGCCCCTAGAAATTAAAAAAGCAGGTATTTCAGAATGACATTGACTTCTGAGCAGGTAGCAGTATTATAAATTGTTTACTGTCAACCAAACTTGCGCATGCTAAGTTAGACTTGTAGGCCTGAAGGGCTAATAACAAGCCTTCATCTAAATATGTTGCTTAGCCTGCAAACAAGAAAAAAAGTCACCATCTGAGTTGGATTGTTTTAAATGTTCTAGAAAAGGACACATAAAGTACTGCAATTACTAACAGCAATACTGTAGTTTTAAAAATATTTATAGTCATCAATCTGCACATACAATCATGTCTATAGAATCTAAGCCTATGGAATGCGAGAATGACAGACTTTTAAGTACTAAGACTATATAGTCTGCTTTTTCACTCTGCTGTTGTTAAACTTATTAAATGTGTTAAATGCAATATGGTGGAAGGGTGTGTGTGTGTGTGTGTGTGTGTGTGTGTGTGTGTGTGTGTATATATATATATATATATATATATAAATATATATGTATATATATATATATATATATATATATATATATGTATATCTGCACACACATTTGTACAGACCCACTGAGCGGTGCAGAAGTTAACATTGTCGCATCATAGCAAGACATTCTCCAGTTCGATTCTCAGCTGGGGTGCCTTCTGTGCAAGGTCTGCATGTCCTCCCTGTGTTCAAGTGGTTTCCTCCCACATTCCAAAGACATATGTCTGCAGCGTTTCTCCCCAGACCTCCACTGAAAATCGGATCTGTCCTAGTCGGACTTTCCCAGTCAACAAATGTTAAATAAATAAAAAATATATGTGTGTGTGTGTGTGTGTGTGTGTGTGTGTGTGTGTGTGTGTGTGTGTGTGTGTGTGTGTGTGTGTGTGTGTGCATATATACATATATATATATATATATATATATATATATGTAGAAAACCTTAAATCTCCAGTAATGGAACCCCATTGGGATATATGCAAATGACCCCTTAAGGACATCAAATGATTCAGCTACATGGTTTCCGAATATTTAAGTCTTTATGGATACATTTAAGCCAATAAAGCCAAATCCCACTAACGTTAGACCTGTATGTTCCTGACTTCTGACCTCATGAGCACATAAGGGGATTGTTTGGCTATACTTTGGAAACACAGAGTTTTTAAACCAAGCTGATGCTCATAAATATTATGGTGTCTGCAAAATATTCCAACTAACGTGCAAACTGAAGGGTAATAAGGTCATACAGATAAACTATACTAACAACTGCAAGAAAACCCAGGCAAGGTGGAGTTTTCACTGTGTGATACCTTAAACGTCATGTAATGGTCAGAAGGTTTACGGTATTACACAGTGAAAACTCTCTCTGTGCTTACACACACATACACACACACACACACACATATATATATATATATATATACATAGTATACATAGATACAAATACCTCACACACATGCGGGCACGGAGACACACATATTATATATATATATATATATCTACACACACACACACACACACACACACACACACACACACACACACACACACACACACACACACGTTATGTAAATATATATATATATTAGTGTAGGTATGTACAAATACACACACTGTGCTGTAAAAGAAACTGTGCTAATACTATTTGGGTGCTGTTTTGTCTTACATCATTACATTCTAAAAAACAAAAAGTCAGTCATGAGGGGACACGACAGCCAAAAATAGTGAGTAAATCCTTTCAGCCTGTGCTAGTTCCCCTACTCTGCCCTCAGTAAGTAGCAGATATGTCTGTCTGTCAGGTCTGGAGCACTGTGTCATCTCTGCGGTTAATACTGCATTCCGGAAAACTCCAAACAGCTGATGAGGAAGCAAGATTGGAAGTGATGTCAGCAACAGGAAGTGGAAGCAGAGTTTGTAAACATCTGAAAAAGCAGCTTAGCAACCTGTGTCTTGCTCTGTGCCACTTTTGCACTGTAATGCACTCAGCAAGGGCTTAGAGGTGGTCACACATGCGGTTCAGTGTCGATTTAGAATTGCAAAACATATTTGAAACAACCAGCAGTGATCTCCACTCTTGTGAATGATACACAGAATGATTAGTGCAGCGAAACAATTAAGCAAATTATGTTTCTACTACTCTTTGTGTTGTTTGCCTTGACACGTGATTACATCTGTGTGCAATTACATGCATCTGACATGTGCACTTCTGTCAGCAGCATTTTATACAAGGAAATACTCAAGTAAATTACCATTTTATTAAAATGGCTGGGTAACAGCCACGAAAGGTTTCTAAACTTTTAACGTTTAATTTCCCGTTTAAATGTTACCTAAAAAAAACGTAAGAGGTAACAAACATATAGTAATTTATAACGAAAACAAAATAGTGGAATCCAAGTGGTAAGTCCTCCGTTGTTAAGTAGAAATAAATAAACCAAAAGACTGCTGTAAACTAACAACGGATGGAGCCAGGCATACAGGAAACTCAAGTTCCAAGCAAGAACTCAAGAAATAAGGCAGTTCAAATGATTCAGGTAGCAAGCACAAAAAGTCCAAGTATATATAAAAGCATATAAAATCTCATTTATTGTAGTCAACAAAAGGTAAGCGCTTTCACTATCTAGCTTCATCAGACCATAGAACAACTACTGACACAGCCACTATTTAAACTAAACAAAGAGCACATAGCAGCCAATCATCAAATCACATCAATCAAGTCATTAATTATACAATCAAACAATGAAACAGTTCAGAATCAGGCATAGAATAAAACAAAAAGAACATAAGAAACTATTGACTTATGTAGAGTAAATATATATGCATGGCCTTAGGAAACCGAGTAGTTATGTTCCTAATAATCATCCTCTTGTTGAAGCATATTTAAAGTTAACTGAAGATCAGGTATTTAACTTTTATGATACTCGTGATGCTCACTATACACACTATAAGAATAATTTGTCTTATGTTGAAAGGGCAGCCCTGAGAGCCCTACAGGATGATGAGCGCATAGTAATTCGCCCAGCTGACAAGGGTGGCCTCATAGTTGTAATGGATAAGTCACATTATGATCGGGCTATGTGCTCAGTGTTGAGTGATGGCAGTTTTAATGAGAGGATCACTCTTAATGATGTTCATGAAGTGATGTCCTTGGTCAGTCAGTGCATATTAGATATTTTTTGACTCATCTTGTTACAGAGGATGTTTTTTAATTCTTGAAGGTGGTTAATCCCTTAATTCTATTGATACAGGGCCTCCTTAAGGTTCATAAGCACCCCACTAACCCACCAATGAGACCAATAGTGGCGGGTGGTGGTTGGGTTACAGAGACACTTTCTTTATACGTTGAGAAGGTGTTGAGACCGGTTATTAATTTGAATCCTGTGGTCCTGAGGGACTCTAAACAATTTTTATTAGATCTTTATCAGTGCATTTCTTTTACAGCAGTCTTTTGGTTTATATAGTAATTTATAGTTCAATGGGTCTACTTTGTTCCATTGAAAGCTCATTTCACTGAATTTCAATTCACCCTGACAAAATCTCTGAAAGCTCAAATTACTGAAAGCTCATTTCACCGAATCTCATTTCACCGACAAATAGTAATGGCACTGTATTGAGTACTGTAAGGCAAGTAAAAGGTATATGCCCTTTTCCCCATTGTAGTGCGATTCTGGAGTTAGTATATATAGTTAGGGGGAGAGTGGGGGTTGTAGACCCCCCACCTAGTTTGGTTTTATATTATATTTCACCAAAAGCTTCAAAACAATACATTTTAAACCATAGACATGCATACTTATAACATCAGTGACTAACTTTTTCCAGAAGACAATATATACCCAAACTAAGTGGGGTGGGGGGCTATGGCTACCACCCCCCCAATGTGGGGGCTGTGTCCCCCACACAAACCCCTAACTATATATACTTACTCCAGTATCGCACTACAATGAGGAAAAGGGCACATACCTTTTACTTGCCTACAGTACTCAATACAGTGCCAGTACTTCACCTCAGTGACATGAGATTCGGTGAAATGAGCTTTCAGAAATCTGAGCTTTCAGCGAGTTCGTCAGGGTGAATTCAAATTCAGTGAAATGAGCTTTCAATGAAACAAAGCAGACCCATATATATATATATATATATATATATATATATATATATATATATATATATATATACATACACACACACACACACACACACACACACACACACACACACACACACACACACAAACCTATATATATATATATATATAGCCCATTTGACTGACAACTCATTTGACTGACAACTAGTACTTCAGTTCACTTTAAGGCAAATAACATGGATTTCTCCCCTTTCCCAATGTAGTGGACCCTGGAGTTGATATATATAGTTGGGGGCGCGAAGCCCCCCACCTAGTTTCGTTTAAAAGAAGAATATAATACAAAAAGTACAGAATTTAAACCAAAATAGGTGGGGGGCTTCACCCCCCCACACTCCTCAATGTGGGGGGCTGTGCCCCCAACTATATATATCAACTGCAGGGTTGCACTACACTGGGGAAGGGGACAAATCCCTGTTATTTGCCTTAAAGTGTACTGGAGTACTAGTTGTCAGTCAAATGGGTTTCAGTCAAATGAAGGTAACCCATATATATATATATATATATATATATATATACACCTATCTATCTATATATATATATATGTATATATATATATATATATATATATATATATATATATATATATATATATATATATATATATATGGGTCTACCTGAAAACACCGAAAGTCCACAATGCCGACAATGAGAACACCGAAACCGGAAAATCAACAACGGAGAAGACCAAAAGTTGAGAATCCCGACGCTGAGAACACTGACATGTTAAGGGAAGTGTGCGATAGGGATGGCTGTTAGGGTCAGGGTGTGGGTCAGGTAAGTGTGCGATAGTGACTGACTTTAGATTTAGTGGGCGGGTTAAGTGAGTTAGGGTTAGTGTGCAGGTGAGGTAAGTGTGCAATAGTGACGGACTTGAGGGTTAGGGGCGGATTAAGTGAGTTAGGGTGCGGGTAAGGTAAGTCTGCAATAGTGACAGACTTAAGGATTAGGGGTGGATTAAGTGAGTTAGGGTTAGGGTGTGGGTAAGGTAAGTCTGCAATAGTGACAGACTTAAGGATTAGGGGTGGATTAAGTGAGTTAAGGTTAGGGTGCGGGTAAGGTAAGTCTGCAATAGTGACAGACTTAAGGATTAGGGGTGGATTAAGTGAGTTAGGGTTAGGGTGCGGGTAAGGTAAGTCTGCAATAGTGACAGACTTAAGGATTAGGGGTGGATTAAGTGAGTTAGGGTTAGGGTGCGGGTAAGGTAAGTCTGCAATAGTGACAGACTTAAGGATTAGGGGTGGATTAAGTGAGTTAGGGTGCGGGTAAGGTAGGTTCATAGGTTCATAGGTTCATACTAGGCTATCTTCCCAAGGGCATTTATAAGCCTAGCCCAGAGTTTTTGTGGCTTTCGCCACCCCTTTTTTTTGTGGCTTTCGCCACCCCTTTAGTTTGAAGAAAACTATGCCCATTATTTTGCTGTGCCTCTGTCAAGCAGAGACACTGAGGTAATCCCTGGGGTATATCTGCGATCTCCCATCCATTGGTCAAGATTTCTCTTGAGCACGGCCAGCGAGGTGCTCTGCCTCACATGTATCGGGATTTTGTTCCACAGCATAGGGAGTCTTTGGGTGATGAATCTGTCCCTCCAGCACGTCCTATTAATAACGTTGTCAAGGTTTAAGTCTCCCACCCTTGTAGTTTTGAGGGATCTAGATTTTTTGAGGTGAAGCATGTTCATCAAATCTGGGTTTGACATGGCCTTGTATGTCAGGCACAGGTCACCTCTGAGCAAGCGGTAAGCGACTGAATAGAGCTGAAGTTCTTTCAGTCGGGCAGCATAAGACATATTTTTGAGACCCTTTATCCTTTTGGTGAAGAACTTTTGGGGCCTTTCCAGCTGCTGCAGGTGTCGGGTCAGATACATTCCGAATGGGGCATTGTACTCAATCATTGGTCTGATGAGTGATGAGTACAGGGGACGATGACCTCCTTGATCTAGATGTGAATCCCTTCATGATCAGGTGGGCAATGTAGAAGGTCTTCCTAACTACTTTAGCAACGTGAGTGTCAAACGAAAGGTTACTGTCAACCTGAGTCCCCAGATCCCTGATAACTTCTTCTGTGCTCAGTGGATTGCCACCTATATGGTAGCTAGGGGTAACCTTGTTTTTCCCGAAGGGTATGACTATGCATTTCTTGGTGTTTAACTTTAGGCCATGGCTCTGGCACCAGTTATCCGTTTCTGTGAGACCCTTCTGAAGGATATCTGTGTCAGATGTGTTTTCGACTATGCTGCCCAGTTTGCAGTCATCTGCAAACTTTGTCAGCCATAACCCTCCTGTGTTTGCTTGTACTTCAGAAAAGTAGATGCCGAACAAGAGTGGGCCCAGGACTGAGCCCTGTGGGACCCCACTTGTGACAGGCTTTGAGTCTGACATGGCGCCAGCAACTCTGACCCTGTGGGTTCTGTCACTTAGCCAGTTTGCAACCCATCTTGTGATGTATGGGTTTACATTTAAGCTGATGAGTTTTTCAACGATACCTGAGTGGGGTATTGTGTTGAAAGCCTTTGCCAGGTCGAGGTAGGCTGTATGGACTGCCTTTCCCTCATCAATGGCCTTGGTGACTGTTTCGAAAAAGTCGACCAAGTTTAAAAGGCATGATCTGCCTTTGACAAAGCCAAACTGGGTTGGATCCAAAGTCTACAAGTTCCCTATGTCTTTATTTATGAGTTCCATTATGATCCTCTCCATGGCTTTGCAGATCAGGCTTGTCAAGCTGATGGGACGGTAATTTCCAGGGTCGGTGGAGGTACCGCCTTTGTGAAGTGGGACCACAGTTGCCGTGCACCACTCCTTGGGTACGTATCCTGAGGTGAGGCTAAGATTAAACAGTTGTCCTAACTGCGGGTTTAATTCCTCGTTGAGTTCGTGGAGCACACAGCCGAGGACACCATCCGGTCCCATGGATGCTGTGTTTTTCGCCTTAGAGAGAGCAGTTCTCACCTGGGCATTAGAGATGTTTGGGGGGCTACAATCCTCTGGTATAGATATCTCTCCTTTTGGGGGGGGGGGAGTTTGCACTGAACCTGTCAGCCAGTATATTGGCAATGTCTGTAGGTTCAGTAATTTTCACATCATTTTGAACTAATTCTGAGCATATCTGGGAGTTTCCTCCCAGGTTTCTAACATAGCTAAAGAAGGCCTTATGATTGTCTTTTGAGTCCTTAGCGATTTTTCTCTCAAAATTTGCCTTGGATGATTTGATGAGAGCTCTTAGTTTTTTACTTATGATGATCAAAGGTGTCTTACCTTTTAAGGATTTTGCTCTATCTTGTAGTAGCTTCCTCCTTTTGTTGTAGAGCTTGTTTACGGCTGGGGTCCACCAGACTGGACGCTTGCCTTTGGTACAAAGAGTCTTTGTTTTGTTTGGGATTGCCTGATCCATGCAGTCCTGTAGGTGCTGGTAGAAGGCATTTGTAAGTGATTCAGCGGCTTGAGTAATGTTTACCGCTGGCTCGGGGGCCTTAAAAGAGACCACACTAGTCTTTAGAAGTGTGAAGTCGGCTTTTGAGAAGTTCTTCACTGTGGTCTTTTTTATCTCAGGTGGGGGCGGGATGAGGACCTCCAGTGAGATTAGTTTATGATCTGATCTCACCAGTGAGGGGTATACTTCCGGTGTTGAACATTGTGATCCCATGTTCGTGATGATGAGGTCAAGTATGTTTTCACCTCTTGTGGGAATGGTGACTAGTTGTTCCATGGCATTTGAGTTTATGAACTCCAGGAACCTTTGGGCTAGAGTGTTTGGGCTTGAGTAGTGATCCCAGTCTATATTAGGGTAGTTGAAGTCATCCAGTATGATGGTGTTTGGAGATACATTTATCCCCTCCAGTGTTTTCAGGAAAGCTATGTGAGTTTCCTGAGTTTGAGAGGGTGGCCTGTAACATGCTACAAATTGCAGAGCAGTTTTGCCTATGGTTAATTGCACCTGGATGGTCTCCGATGCATCGTGCGTTGCAACCAATCTTGAGGTGTGGGTGTCCTTCATGAATATGGACACCCCCCCTCCTTTCTTGGTGTTGTCCGGATTTTGGGGCCGGAACGCATGGTATGAGGTAAAACCTGATAGTGCTGGGGTGCTCTCAGGAGCCTTGAACCAGGTTTCAGTCACAGCACAGACATCGATGTTCTCCATACTGAGAAGAGCCTTGAGTGCGTGCATCTTGAGGTTGAGACTTCTGGCATTGAGCAGCATTACCCTTAGTTTTTTTCCTTTTTTGTGTTCTAGGGTGGTAGGTTTAGAATTTGAGCCTTGCCTAAAAAAGGCACTATGGGGTGGCAAGAGCCTTTGCCAATATCCGGAAGCCCAGGGTGACAGGTGCAAGCCATCCCTTGTGAAGCAGCGTGGCTTGTCCAGCATGTCATCCCAGGCAGACAGACATTGGATCCCCTTTGAATGACACCAGAGTTTAAGCCAATTATTAAAGCTGATCATCTTATCTCTGTATTGTGGCATCATTCTTGGTGAAGGTAGGATACTGCTCAAGGTCAGGGTCATACCTGCCTGGGCTACATAATCAGAGAGCTCCTCAATGTCTCTTTTCATGTAGTCCAAGGAGGTACGTCTCAGGTCGTTTACACCAGTGTGGACAATGACTGAGTCGTACTTGTACCTGCTGTTGAGAGACCTGAGTGCTTGCGTTATGTGGTGGATTCTAGCGCCCGACAGGCAGCTTACTGTGACCTTCTCCTTACTCAATCTGGTGAGCGGGACGTCAGTGTGTCTGACTATGGAGTCACCAATGATGAGTGTGTCTGGCATTGTGTTTGGCCTTAAGGGCTGTGACTGTTTGGCACACTGACTGTGTGGTCTATGTGTTGCATGTGTTATGTCCTGAGGTGGTAGTTGTTTGGGTGTCTGCTTTGGTGGCCTCTGCTGTTTTGGAAGATTTTTGATCAGAGCCTCCGAGTATGTCTTTGTGTGTTTATGTGTATGATTTGAAGTTGTGATAGTACTATGTGAGACTGGGTGTGTGGTGTGTGTGGTACCCTTCTCCTCCTGTCTGGTCTTGCCTGTCTTATGTTGAGAGAGCTCAGCCTCCAGTTTGGCTGTATAGTTGCATCTCTCGCATGTATTTGTGTTTTGTGGGAGAAGGAGAGGGTTGTCTGTGTACATGAGGCAATTGTAACATTGCCATAAAATATTCCCAGGTTCACCAGCTGAGCAGGAGAGGACACTAGCAACTGATCCCTCGACATGCTAGAAGGGATAGACAAAAAAACTTAAAAAAAGACTCCGGGGGATGTGGGTGATCGAGAAAGGGGTTTTAGGCTGGTGGGGTACTATCTATAGTAAAAGTGCTATATCAAGATGAAAAGTACTGTAGGAGCAAGTGCTAGGCTTTACAGATAGAGAATAGTCTACTTGGGGATCAAGTAGAGATGAACTTTTTAGTTATAGGATACGCTGGTTAGATCAGTAGTACAGTTCAAGGAAGGCTGTTTTAAGGGAAAATTTGAAGAATGGACTTTAGGTAGCCCGAATAGTTTAACCTTGATTAACCGCCGCTGCTCTTGTGTGCTCCTGTGGCAACTCCGCGCTAAAGCGCGCTAACACGCGCTTTATAGCAGGGGGCTGGAAAAAACAGGAAATGACCCAAAATGGCCAATAAATTACTAGTTGCTGTCTCTAACCACTCCTCTGAGGATAAACAGGCAGCTCAGTACTCCCTGTAGGTGTACAATAGTGACGGACCTTAGGGTTAGGGTTTGGGTTAAGGGTAGTGCATAGATAGTTGTGTATGTAAGGTTTAGTGCAGGTTTGTAAGGTTTTTGGTGTGCTCGTGTTGTGTGTGTGTTTTTCGGGAAAGGTATTTGTTTTGTTGATTGTCGGGATTGTGGTTTGTCGGGCATGTGAAGTTTCGTGTTTTTGAACTTTCCTTTTTTTCGTGTCAGTTATTTCGTTGTCGGTGTTTTGGCATGTCGTTGTTATTAGGTAGATATATATATATATATATATATATATATATATATATATACACATGTAGATATACATACACATGCACACACACACATATTTGTATGCGTCTGCAAATTAAATATTGGCTTTTCCATAAACTATTCCCTTAATGTTTATCTGCCTATTCAACATGTGCTGTTGTGACATAAAAATTAGTTGCCACAATGATAATTATATCACAGTATTTGCATTCTGACATCAAGTGAAGAAAAACTAATTATAAATAATCTTTACAACAGCACATATTTTATTTTAAAATATACAGGGCCTGAATTCAGAAATGAATAGCACAATTTGCTAACAGTTGTGCCTCTAAAATCTGAAACCCCATCATAGTTGCTCTAAAATTGATTAACATCAAATCCTTTAAGTAACAATTGAAAGAACACATGATGGACACATGGTCATAGGTTTATAGGTTGGTACTAGGTTATGGGCCTAGCCATAACAATTCCCTGGATATTTCTTCCCACAATATTTACTTCCCTGGACCCCTGTCTAGCAGGGCAACTGATGTGATCCCCGGGGGGGAATTTCCTATCTCCCATCCAATTGTCAAGGTTCCTTTTGAAGAGGGCCAAGGAGGCACTTTGCTTGACATGTATGGGCAGTCTATTCCAGAGTATGGGGAGTGTCTGGGTCAGGAACCTATCCCTCCAGCATGTTTTGTTTATTGTGATGACAAGGTTTAGATCCCTGAAGCGTGCAGCTATGAGAGATTGGGATTTCTTTAAGTGTAGCATGTTCAACAGCTCAGGGTTTGTCATGGCCTTGTATGTTAAGCAGAGATTGCCTCTGAGTATATGATATGCCACAGAGTACAGATGGGGTTTTTTTAGACGTTCAACATAGGGCATCTGCTTTAGGCCTGTGATTATTTTAGTGAGGTATTTCTGCAGCCTTTCCAGCTGTTGCAGATGTTGCAGATGTTTTGTAAGGTACATACCAAATGGAGCGTTGTACTCTATAATGGGTTTAATGAGGGATGAGTACAGTGGGACAATGACCTCCTTTTTTTCTGGATGAAAAGCCCTTAGTGATGAGGTATGCTACATAGAAGGATTTCATGACTGTTGTGGCGATGTGGTTATCGAAGGTGATACCACTGTCCACCTGTGTCCCTAAGTCTCTCATCACACTTTCAGTGTTTAGTGTACTGCCACCTATGTGGTAATTCATGGGTACATGCCATGCTCCTGCTCTATACCTGATTAAGCCTTCATGCAGTTTGTTCCTCTACATTAAATCTAATAATATATCCAGTGCAGCTGTTCTACAAATGACATAATTGCTTGCAAATTTAACCAGAGTGGTCCTCACCCTCTGCACCTGTTTGTCTTCCTCTCCCCTTACTACATTTCTTTCTCCTTTTCCCTGCATCTTAATTTTGGACTCCCTCTCTCTCACTCTCTCTCTCCTTTATTCTACATCTTACCAATGGACATATCCTTCTCTTACTCTGTGTCTTATTTTATTTATTATTTATTTTATTTGACATTTGTTAACTAGGTTAGTCCGACAGGGTAAAAAGTCATTTTTCAGTGGAGACCCAAGGAGAAAACCTCCAGTAGTACAAAAAGAAAAAAAAGTAATATAACAGATAAGATATTACAATGAGCAAGTTGTACCTAAACTAAGCATACATAGTACAAAGTCAAAACTGGCAGAGAAAGCAGACCAAGTAGCAATATACAAAATAATGTACAATGCATAATGCATCAAAATACAATACAGTCAGTATTGTACATTAATAGGAAAATAAAAATAGCAAAAGAGGTCGCAGGTTAGTGAAAGCCATAGAAGAAGCAGAAGATTTAAAGGCATATAATATGTACAGGGAGTTGTTGTTTGCCTTTTGGCTTTTTCCTGGTAAGGGGTCGCCACAGCCGAACTCCGGTCCACTAATGATTGGCAGTACATTTTCACGAAACGCCAAGGTGCCAGCTCAACGCCCAACCTTCAACGAAGGCACACCCATTTACGCACGCATGTCTTTCGAACGCTACCCAACCGCGGGGAGGACATGCAGACTCCACACAAAAGGCACTCCCAAGCCAAGCCGAGAATCGAACAGGAGAACCTCTTGCTGTGAGGTAACAATGCTATATGTACAGGGAGTAAGTCCTGTAAATAAAAGAGGCCAGTGACCAGAGAACAATTTGAGAAGATGAGAGTAGAGACAGAAAATGTTAGTATAAAATAAAGAAGCAGCAGAAAGAGGTGGGAGAGACAGGCAGCAATGTTTTATAAGAGGGAACATACAATTAAGTTGGCTTGTAGAGGAGCAATTGTAGAAGAATGGAAATAATGTTATGTACGGTCGTTACTTCGGTAAGACCAAGCTTTGTAGAGGCTTTCTTTCAGGGTTGTTTTAAAGGACTTAGGGCTAGTGATAGATCTGACACTTAAGGGTAGTTTATTCCAGGCATTTGCTATGGAGTAACTGTAGTGGAGTTCACCAGTATTTTTATTCGGCTTATAGGTACTTACATATTATCACAACCAGATATGGAACAGCAGAAGTAGCTCATTTGAAAGCCATTCTCCTGTATACAAAAAGGTACTGAAACTGTCTTGGGAAGTGTGTGTCACTCAACTGTCATTATGGTACAGGGAAGAAGCTCATGTGTATAGACTTCCACCAATGTAGTATGACATTGGATTGTAAATCTTACAATGGAAAAGGTCACACGTGTTTGACTTCTTAGTAGGGAGTTTGACATCAAACACCTGTCAGCATTTCACTCATTCATCATTTCAATTACCTATTGTACAGGCTGTATAAAGGTAGCTACTTCACTTAGTGGGCAGGAATGCTTCTGCAAGTGCATCAAACAGTGAGCGGGTTGGTATTTTACAGGGTTTTTATTTGTGTCCACAGTTGAGCTGCACATACATGTTTAGAACCAGAGTGCATGGCCATGTGCATACAGTGTTCTGAGCAGACTGAACTGACAATTTGAACCCTGTCAATGAAAACTGATGCAACATCACATTGACACCTTTCTGTGTGTGCTTGAATGGCTGTGAACGAATGTGTTTGTAGTATGCAATTTTGGTTTCCTTACTTCTATGTGTAGAAACCTTACTTGAGCAGAAATATTCCTTCGACAGTTGTGGATGTAATGTCACGTTAACACATCAGTGTGAATGACAGGCGTTGCCTTGCTTTCCGTATTTCATTTCATCTGATTTCCTGGGACCTTCTGACACTTCTGTGACACACTGCAGTTCCCAAAAGAGGCTGACACCATTTTCCGGCTGCAGAACGGCTAGAAAGTCAGCTGCTTCTGCAGTTGCGAATCCGGTTGCGATAATACGCAAGTACCACCTTATAAACTTGCAATAGATGCTGTTGAGAGCTGTGGAGAGCACGGTTTGGAGTGTAAGGCTGGATTAGAGGAGAGAGAGGGGCATGAGCAAGGTTCATGTAAGATAGAGTGAGCCATGAGAAGCTGGGGTAGTAGAATTTGGTGGTGAAATTCCAGCCATTGTAGTCTTTTTAGAGCAATGCAGTGGTGGGTTAAGTAAGGTTGGTTGGTGGCAAATCTTGCAATTTTATTACAGGTGAGTTCTATTTTGGACAGAAGATTGGATTGGAGATTAGCACATATAGGGGTTGCACAGAGTAGTGTGGGAAGTAGGAAAGCTTGTGCAAGGGAGAGTCTTAAAGTATTTGTGAGGAATTTATTATGCCTGTATAGCAGGCCAAACTTTTGATGTGTCTTTCTGTTGCATTGCTGAGTGTGAAGATCGAACGTTATCTGGTCATCAGTAAGAACACCTAGGAGTTTAGTGTGGGGTTCAGTGGAGATGATTGTGTTGCTAAGGTAGGAAACAGAAAAGGTGGTTTTGTGATGTTGGAGAATTATAGGGAGGAGTAGGAGAAGTTTGGTTTTCTTTGGGTTAAGTAACGGTTGGAAGTAAGCCATCTTTTGACTACATGAAGGGGAGTCTTGGATAAGGGTATGGAGGTGAATGATGTTGTTGGGCAGGAGATGATTGTAGAGTCATCAGCATACTGAACAGTGGTAGAGTGTGGGCAAGAGGAGTGGAGGTCATTGATAAAGATGTTAAAAAGTAGGGGTCCCAAGATGAAACCTTGACATACACCCGTTTGAATGGGTAGGAATGGAGAGATGTTGGACTGTCATTTCACTGCCTGGAATCTGTTTGAGAGTTAGCTGGAGAACCAAAACAGCATAGAACAGAGAGGTTTAGAAGTTAGTTTGCACAGAAGTAGTTTATGGGGCACAGTATTGAAGGCTGTAGCAGTACTGTGTTTTAAGCAAAAAACATGCTGTGTGGATGTGAGAATCTTTTCGTGTAGAAGATGGTGAAGAAGCTGTTTGTGAATACATTTTTTTCTAGAATTTTTGATGGGAGATATGATGGCAGTTGGCATGAAATTAGAGGGGTCGGTTGAGTTTCCTCCTTTATTCTTCCCTCATTAGACCAGTCATCGGGTATAATGCCCTATTTGGCATGTACCTCACTAGACACCTGCAGCAGGTGGAGAGGCCACAAAAGTACCTCACAAAGAGGATCCTAGGCCTTAAACACATGTCCTACATGGACAGACTCAAAAAACACCAGCTATTCTCTGTCTCATATCGTCTACTAAGAGGCGATCTCTGCTTGACTTACATAGCCATGTCTGACCTAGCTCTGTTAGAAATGGTACTTCTAAAGAAATCCTAATCCCTCCGCACCACACACTCCAGAGACCTCAACCTCACTACCACAATCAGCAGAACATGCTGGAGGGACAGTTTTGTAACTCAAAGAATGCCCATGCTCTGGAATAGACTTCCCATACATGTCAAGCAGAGCACCTCACTGGCCCTCTTCAAGGGAAATCTTGATGAGTGGATGGGAAATAGAAAGTTCACCCCGGGGATCACTCCAGTGGCTCTACTTGATAGAGGCACTGGGAATTAACATTGGGTGGCACAATGCCAGGGCACTTCTATGGGCTTGGCTTCTAAAGGCTCCAGGGCCATTAGCCTAGTACACAACTATGAACCTATGAACCTATGTAAGGGAATGATGTAGAATTTTTTCCATATATTAGGAACAGTGTTTTCCTTAATGGATCTATTGATGGGGAAGGCGAAAGACTTGGCAGCAATTTTTAAGAATTGCGGAGGTTGATTGTCAACTGATGGAGAGCAAATTTTAAGTCTGCTATGAAGGGATTTAATACAGGCTGTGGGGATGGGTTTAAGAGAGAGGATGGGAGATGGAGTAGGTGTAGATGATGTGGGATGAGAGATATTGTCATTCTTGGTAAGGCTGCGGACAGTGTCAATGAAGAAGGTATTAAGGAAGGTAGCAGTATCAGTGGCATTACTACTGGGCAGGTGTTAGGGGATGATAGGCTCCCTGGATGTAGCTGTTTATTAACCGAGTGCCAAATGTTTGGGGGATTGGAGTGGGAGTTGTTGAGTGGTTTCTGGAAGAAGTTTTGTTTGTCAAGGGTTACCTTTTTTGGTTAAGTTACAGAGCTCTTTATAGATTTGAAAATCAGTGAGGGATTTAGAGTTTTTCCAATTTCTCCACATGCTATCTCTCTTGTTCATGAGGGATAGGGTAGCTTGTGTTAACCATGGGGCTTAATGGGTTTTTATTCTTAGTTTCCTGATGGGGGCCAGGGAGTTGAGTGTGTCTAGAAAGATGTTGTTGAAAGCCAGGACAGCTTGCTCTAGGGGTAGATTGTGGAGAAAGGAGAAGGACCAATTAATTAAAGAGAGCTTGTGCTTGAAAGTTTCTGGATTAAAGTTAGAGAGGTTGTGGGATTCTTTGTATTGCTGAGGTTTGCATAGTTGATGAGAGTTTCTAAGTATGTAGGTGGGGTGATGATCGCTAAGGGTATCAGTTAGTGTGGAGGAGTTATGATAGAGATTAGGATTAGAGGTGAGGACCCAGTCTACAGTGGAGCCATAACTGGTACACTTGTTTAGGTGAGTAGGGGTGGAGATTAGTTGGGAGAATCCAAAGAGGCTGATGGAGGAGTTAGGGGAATCATTGTTGAGGGCATTGCTGTCAATGTTAACATCGCCCAAAATAACAGTTTCGTAAGAGATAGTTTGCAATATCCAAGAGAGAAAGAGCTCTAGGGTATGGATTTTGTTGCCTGGAGGAATGTAAATGGAGGCAATAGCTAATATTTCGTGATTGTTTAACTGACAATTAGCAATGAGGATTACAGCTGGATGAAAGTCAGAGGTAGAAACTGAAAGCAGTTGAAGAGTGAGCCTGTTAGAGTAAAGAATAGCAACACCTCCAACTTTCTTCTTAAGCTGATAGTGGCAGAGGATGTTATAACTTGGTGGAGGAATTTCAGTGTCAGATATATGGGGTTTAAGCCAAGTTTCAGAGAGGCAGAGGATGTCATGGGTGTGTAAGGAAATCCAGGCATGGAAAGAGGAGATTTTATTCATGATACTTTGAATGTTCATAGATAGAATAGATAGATTTTTGGTGGGTGTAGATGTGAGAGTATGAGAAGAAGAAGAATAAAGGGTAGAGAATTAGGGATGTGAGGGGAGAGAGGAGCTATCATTAGGCCCTGGGTTTGGATGTATGTCACTTGATACATCTAAGATGAGAAGTCTGAGACTTGTAAGGAAATGATGTTGGTGGAAGTTTTTTGCTTTAATTTTTGAGGGGGAATGTAGGCAATAAGAATATCTTAATTTTGTTCAAGGTAGTGTTAGAATGGGGAAATATAGGTGGGGCTATTGGGAATGTATGGGTGGCAGACAGAGTGAATAGAGGGTATGTAGAACTAGGTGTACACATTCTGGGCAGGAAGGTATATTGAGAAGAGCTGGCGGTGTAGGTCCTGCAGAAGATAATAAGAAGTAAAAGCTGTTGGAGAAATACGGGTTAAAGGCAAACATAATGAGGCAGAGGTTATGGGTTTGAGTACGGTCTATGGTAAGTAATTAAGATTAGTGGTGGGGGATGCGACATACAGTCTTCAATACGATAGGTGTCAGAAGTAGAGAAAGTGATTGTTGACTGGAGCATGTTACAGGACATTGGGAGGGGAGGGGGGAAGTGCTTAATGGGTATAGAGTTTAAGTCAAATGAAAGTGGGGGTGAGTGGAAATGGGAGTAGGGTAAGGGAACAGAGTGAGCCCGAGTGTAGTGGGTTGCACCAGGTCCTAGAAACTGGTAATAGTAGAAAAAAAATCAGAGAAGAGATGAGTTTTTCAAACGACAAAACCAGTAAATCTTCTTCTAGAATAGTTACGACCAGTAAATTAGTTAATGGGGGGTGAGTACAGAAATTGACGACTTGAGTTATAGCAAGTAAGATAAATATAACAGCCAGATATGGTTAAAGAGGGGGAGGATTTCAGAAGAGCAGACATGGATTATAAGCGGAGGAATGCAAGCAGTAAAGAAATCTTATAATAAGAACAAAAAAGTTGAAAGAGTGGAGGGGAAGCAGTACAGTGACTACAAGTAGAAAGGGAAGGGTAGGTGGAAAAGTAAGTAGAAAAAAAAGAGAAAAGAAAAGTTAAGGAGTAGGGTGGAGGAGGAGAAGTGGGCAGCGGATGGAAATATAAACAGAGGGATGGCACAGCTGACTCAGTGTATACCAGAGAGAAAAGGAAGACTAAAGGGGTATGTTGTGATATACTGCACAAACCAAAAAGAAAAGATAAAACTGAAGACCACAGATGAAGAATCCACTTAAAACACCAGTTTATTGTACCTCTAGTGCTTTGGCAACCGCCTTCATGGAGTATAAAACATCACATAACTTATACAGTTTATATACCCTAATACATCTAACAATTAAACAAGCAGCCTAAACCAATGAATCAATAAACATTAAAAAATACTTAATACTACTTTTTCATCAAATAAGAAGCCTCCAGTTACATTCCACATTCAGACCCTGAGGAAATAAAATGTCATATTTCAAAATGAAAATACGTTCTTTATATAACAACTTCTTTTTATACAAATCATCAGAAAATACACCCTTAATAATATGTTCTAAGATAGTGGCTTGTAACCCATTTGGATTAGAATTGTGAACCAGTATAAAATGTTTATCAACAGGGCTATCTTCTTTATTATTTATAATATTCCTGACATGCTCCTGCAGTCTAGTTTTAAACTTCCTTTTAATTTCTCCTGTATATACAAGGTTACACGGACTTTCAATGCATAAATAATACCTTCAGTATTACAGCTATATATATTTTTAACCTCAAATACATGGCCATTTATATACTTAAAAGTTGGAACAATATAATGACAAACATTGCAATGACAACAGGGTGAAGTTCCTAGTCTCTGCATGGTCCTATATTGCAATGTCTCAGTGGGATATTTAAATTTATTATGTACCAAAATATCTTTTAAATTCCTACCTCTATGAAATGAAATGCCTAAAGACCTAGACAATACATTTTTTAGGTTCATTGATCTAAACAAAACATTCCAGTAGTGTTTAACAATATCTATTAAAACATCATTGATAACACTGTATGTAGAGACAAAATAAACTGGTCTTTTCTCTTGATGTGTAACATCTAACTTATACCCCTTACTTCCACACTTATAAGTACCGACTTTATGTTGTTCATGTTTATTGATTCATTGGTTTAGGCTGCTTGTTTAATTGTTAGATGTATTAGGGTATATAAACGGTATAAGTTATGTGATGTTTTATACTCCTTGTATGTTGTGATATAGCTGTAAAAGGGGGAGTTAAGGTTTGGTGGTGTGCATAAAGACTACAGGTGAGGTACAAAACCTGTGGACTCATCCTTCTCTTACTCTCTGTCTTATGTGTGGACAAATCCTTCTCTTACTCTACGTCTTACCTGTGGACTCATCCTTCTCTTACTCTACATCTCACCTGTGGACTCATCCTTCTCTTACTCTACATCTTACCTGTGGACTCATCCTTCTCTTACTCTACATCTTACCTGTGGACTCATCCTTCTCTTATTCTACATCTTACCTATGAACTCATCCTTCTCTTACTCTGTGTCTTACCTGTGGACTCATCCTTCTCTTACTCTACATCTTACCTGTGGACTCATCCTTCTCTTACTCTACATCTTACCTGTGGACTCATCCTTCTCTTACTCTACATCTTACCTGTGGACTCATCCTTCTCTTACTCTACATCTTACCTGTGGACTCATCCTTCTCTTACTCTACATCTTACCTGTGGACTCATCCTTCTCTTATTCTACATCTTACCTGTGGATTCATCCTTCTCTTATTCTACATCTCACCTGTGGACTCATCCTTCTCTTATTCTACATCTTACCTGTGGACTCATCCTTCTCTTATTCTACATCTTACCTGTGGATTCATCCCTCTCTTACTCTACATCTCACCTGTGGACTCATCCTTCTCTTATTCTACATCTTACCTGTGGACCCATCCCTCTCTTACTCTACATCTCACCTGTGGACTCATCCTTCTCTTATTCTACATCTTACCTGTGGACCCATCCCTCTCTTACTCTACATCTCACCTGTGGACTCATCCTTCTCTTATTCTACATCTTACCTGTGGACCCATCCCTCTCTTACTCTACATCTTACCTGTGGACTCATCCTTCTCTTACTCTACATCTTACCTGTGGACTCATCCTTCTCTTACTCTACATCTTACCTGTGGACTCATCCTTCTCTTACTCTACATCTTACCTGTGGACTCATCCTTCTTTTACTCTACATCTTACCTGTGGACTCATCCTTCTCTTATTCTACATCTTACCTGTGGATTCATCCTTCTCTTATTCTACATCTCACCTGTGGACTCATCCTTCTCTTACTCTACATCTTACATGTGGACTCATCCTTCTCTTATTCTACATCTTACCTGTGGATTCATCCCTCTCTTACTCTACATCTCACCTGTGGACTCATCCTTCTCTTATTCTACATCTTACCTGTGGACCCATCCCTCTCTTACTACATCTCACATGTGGACTCATCCTTTTCTTCCTCTGTGTCTTACCTGTGGATTCATCCCTCTCTTACTCTACATCTCACCTGTGGACTCATCCTTCTCTTCCTCTGTGTCTTACCTGTGGATTCATACCTCTCTTACTCTACATCTTACCTGTGGATTCATCCCTCTCTTACTCTACATCTTACCTGTGGACCCATCCCTCTCTTACTCTACATCTTACCTGTGGACTCATCCTTCTCTTACTCTACATCTTACCTGTGGATTCATCCCTCTCTTACTCTACATCTCACCTGTGGATTCATCCTTCTCTTATTCTACATCTTACCTGTGGATTCATCCTTCTCTTACTCTACATCTTACCTGTGGATTCATCCCTCTCTTACTCTACATCTCACCTGTGGATTCATCCTTCTCTTACTCTACATCTTACCTGTGGATTCATCCCTCTCTTACTCTACATCTTACCTGTGGACCCATCCCTCTCTTACTCTACATCTTACCTGTGGACTCATCCCTCTCTTACTCTACATCTCACCTGTGGACTCTACCTTCTCTTACTCTACATCTCACCTGTGGACTCATCCTTCTCTTCCTCTGTGTCGTACCTGTGGACCCATCCCTCCCTTCCTCTACATCTCACCTGTGGACTCTACCTTGGTTTTGTCACTGTTCTCTTCTTGATGTACCTGTTTATCATTTACCTTGTTACTTGATCCTAACTCATGCTACTGTCTCACAAATTAGACATTTACTTTCTCTGCAAATGTGAATATGCAATATTTCATGGCCATCTTTCCTTGATAACCACAGTCCCAAATGAACAAAACTGACTCATTTTGATCGTGCTTATTGTTTTATTGTCTAGATTTAACTCCAATGTCTTTGAAATTTGAATAGAAATTGACGGATGTATTTTGTCTCTTTTTTAGCTCTGATATCTTGTTTTTGGCAATGATGCTTTTGAAGTTTTATATTTTATTTCATTTGTTTTAATTTTTTTTGTTTTTGCCGATGATGCTTTTGAAGTTTTACATTTTATTTCAACTGTTTTAAAATTATAGATTCATAGCCATTACTGTAGTGTTCATAAGATCATAGGATATTACAAGGATAATGGCCCTAACAAACCTAGCCAAGTTCAACCCATGTTCCCAAGGGTGTCTGGTTCAAGCAGACACTAAAATCAGCACCTACTACTCCTGTCCAAGAGGTACCCAAGTGGAACCCCTGGGGTGAATTTCTGGTTACCCATGCAATCGTTCAAATTGTGCTTAAATAAGGCCAATGAGGGGCTTTGTTTAACATGAATAGAAACCTTGTTCCAAAGGTAGGGCAACCTCTGTGAGACAAATCTGTCTTTCCAGCAAGTTCTGTTGATGTTACTTACCAGGTTAAGGTCCTTTGAGTGAGTTATCTGTGTGCCATTTCAATTGCGAATGTGCAGCATTTCCATTACAGCTATTGTCATTTAGAGTCTGTATTTCAACTGTTGCTGTAATATTTTGCATAATTCTACATGAAGTAGTTGGATTAATTTTCCAATACTGACACTACAATGCAGCATTAGGCATTGCATTCCTGAGTTTGCCATCCTTTGGATGAGATGTTAAGCCAAGGCCCCGTATGCCTGAGTTGATGGTCACTTAGGTAGATTTAAAGATCCCACTGCACTTATCAAAAAGAGTAGGGGAAGTTCCCTGCTGCCCTGGAAAATTTCCACTGCTCATTAAGAATACCACCTCAAGTCTCACCTGAAAAGAGACCAGTTGCCTAGTTTTCTAAATTAAAAAAAAAAAAAAAAAAAAAAAAAAAAAATATATATATATATATATATATATATATATATGTGTGTGTGTGTGTGTGTATGTGTTGTGTGTATATATATATATATATATATATATATATATATATATGTGTGTGTGTATGTGTGTGTGTGAGGTCTACTGTTTTCGAACTTCAGTTGTACAAACTCACTTGTTTGAAGTACTGAAACTTCGAAAACTGACTAAGGAGATCACAGTTCAGCACGGAATGGGAATATTCCCTTTTCCTCACCGTAGTGCGATCTCAGAGTTGGTATATTTAAGTAGGGTGTGTCTGGGGGGGTGCAGGGGGCTTGGCCCCCTGCAAAAACATGTTTTTGTTATTGTTTTTTTATTTGTGTGGCGGTCGGGCACTTAGACTTTAGCGAAAGTGCACTTTCTTTGAAGTGCAGTTTAGCTGAAGTGGGATTCTACTTTTTGTTTTTGGTTAAGTGATAATTCGTTGTAAAGTAGTAGACCCATATATATATATATATATATATATATATATGTATATATATATATATATATATATATATATATGTATATATATATATATCTACTTTGTTTTATGAATCTCATTTCACTGAATTTCATTTCACCCCGACCACATCGCTGGAAACCCAAATTACTGAAAACTCTTTTCACTGAATCTCATTTCACTAAACAGAGCTTAGTATATATGGCACTGTATAGAGTACTGTAAGGCAAGTAAAAGGTATATGCCCTTTTCCCCACTGTAGTGCAATTCTGGAATTAGTATATATAGTTGGGGTGTGTGGGGGGATTGGGAGCTGTGAGGCATATCCCCCCATCTTGTTTGTTTTATATTGTATTTTACAAAAAACTTCAAAGCAATAAATTTTAAACAATAAACATGCATAGTTGCAACACTAATGACTAACTCTCTCCAGAAGACAATATGTACTCAAACTAAGCCCCCCCACATACCCCAATGTGGGGGGCTGTGCCCCACACACCAACTCTAACTATATAGACTAACTCCAGGATTGCCCTACAGTGGGGAAAAGGGCATATACCTTTCTACTTGCCTTACAGTACTAAACACAGTGCCATATATACTAACTGCAGTTCAGTGAAATGAGTTTTCAGTAATCTGAGTTTTCAGTGAAGTGGTCGGGTGAAATGAAATTCAGTGAAATGAGAGTCAACGAAACAAAGTAGACCCATATATATATATATATATATATATATGTGTGTGTGTGCTATATGTTTGTGTGTGTGTGTGCGCGCGCATGTGTGTGTGTGTGTGTGTGTGTGTGTGTGTGTGTGTGTGTGTATGTATATATATATATATATATATATATATATATATATATATATATATATATATATATCCTTTCACAAAGGTGAAATCTGAAGTAACTAAAGATGAATTTGCTGAGACAAAAAGAGTGAAACTTTAATTTATCGAATGATAAAGTGTTTCTCAGGGTAAGCAAACACTTGCCCAATATTGTTGAATATGCCCTTTTCCCCACTGTAGTGCAATCCTGGAGTTGATATATATAGTTGAGGAATTTGGGGGGGATGAAGCCCCCCACCTGGGTGGGTTTAGTGATCCTGAGAATCACTTTCCTGTTCAGTAAATTAAAGTTTCACTCTTTTCATCTCAGCAAATTAATCTTAGGTAATTTTGGATTTCGGCCTTGTGAAATAGATCCATATATGTATGTATATATATATATATATATATATATATATATATATATATATATATATATATAGATATATCGGTCTGCTTCACATGACTGAAAACACATTTGACTGAATTTCATTTGACTGAGACCACAATACCTAATTTTCAAAATACTGAAAACTCATTTGACTGAATCTCATTATACTGAATTCTAAGCCATAGACATGATGTGGATATCCCTTCACCTGTGACTTGCTTGTGATAAAAAGAATTTCTGTAACTTACAGTGCTGACTGTCAGAATACCGATGGTCATGTCGAAAGTAGTGTCATAATGTTTCTAAATGTGGATATGTCTCTTTACATTTTTTATGGGACGTATCTAAAGTAATATGGTGGATGTTTTGTGCATTCCCATCAGTAGTGCCAGTGTGTAGAGTACCGTAAGGTAAGTAAAAGGTATATGCTCTTTTACCCACTGTAGTGCGATCCTGTTGTTAGTATATATAGTTAGAGGGGATGTGGGGGGCATAGCCCCCCACCTAGTTTGGTTTTATATCATCCGGTTTCTGTTAAGAATAAGTAAGTAGTTTTTAAGTTCTGGAAAGGGTTAGTCATTGATGTTATAAGTGTGCATGTCTATGGTTTAAAATTTAGTATTTTGAAATTCACCATTGTAAGCTTTCAGTATAATGAGATTCAGTCAAATGAGTTTTTAGTATTTTGAAAATTAACTATTGTGGTCTCAGTCAAATGAGTTTTCAGTCATGTGAAGTAGACCCATATATATTTAGGGTCCCTATTAATTTGACGAAACTTTAGCTTGTTGAACTACAAAAGATTGACACTTAAAGATCGAAAGAGCAAAATCGCGAACGATCAGCTATGCAAATTTTTCCCATGGAAACAGTTCACTTGGCTGTTACACAAAACAAAATTCTTTCAACCTGAATTAAGTGGGGGGCTTTGCCCCCCACACTCTCCCTAACTAAATATAATAACTCCGAGATCGCTCCACTTTGGGGAAAGGGCAAACTCCCATTAACGGCCAAGAAAATTCTTTCCCTAAGAAAAAATTCGCTTAGCTGGCCATTCACGGTTTGGACACAGCAAAGACTAAAGCTGATGTATGCAGTATTACACCTAGACTGTGCTGTTTAGCTAGAATGGACACAGCAAAGACTAAAGCTGATGTATGCAGTATTACACCTAGAAGGTGCTGTTTAGCTAGAATGGACACAGCAAAGACTAAAGCTGATGTATGCAGTATTACACCTAGATGGTGCTGTTTAGTGCAGCTGATGTATGCAGTATTACACCTAGATGGTGCTGTTTAGTGCAGCTGATGTATGCAGTATTACACCTAGATGGTGCTGTTTAGTGCAGCTGATGTATGCAGTATTACAACTAGAAGGTGCTGTTTAGCTAGAATGGACACAGCAAAGACTAAAGCTGATGTATGCAGTATTACACCTAGACTGTGCTGTTTAGTGCAGCTGATGTATGCAGTATTACACCTAGACGGTGCTGTTTAGTGCAGCTGATGTATGCAGTATTACACCTAGATGGTGCTGTTTAGTGCAGCTGATGTATGCAGTATTACACCTAGATCGTGCTGTTTAGTGCAGCTGATGTATGCAGTATTACACCTAGATTGTGCTGTTTAGTGCAGCTGATGTATGCAGTATTACACCTAAATGGCGCTGTTTAGTGCAGCTGATGTATGCAGTATTACACCTAGATGGTGCTGTTTAGTGCAGCTGATGTATGCAGTATTACACCTAGAAGGTGCTGTTTAGCTAGAATGGACACAGCAAAGACTAAAGCTGATGTATGCAGTATTACACCTAGACTGTGCTGTTTAGTGCAGCTGATGTATGCAGTATTACACCTAGATGGTGCTGTTTAGGGCAGCTGATGTATGCAGTATTACACCTAGATGGTGCTGTTTAGTGCAGCTGATGTATGCAGTATTACACCTAGATGGTGCTGTTTAGTGCAGCTGATGTATGCAGTATTACACCTAGATCGTGCTGTTTAGTGCAGCTGATGTATGCAGTATTACACCTAGATGGTGCTGTTTAGTGCAGCTGATGTATGCAGTATTACACCTAGATGATGCTGTTTAGTGCAGCTGATGTATACAGTATTACACCTAGACGGTGCTGTTTAGTGCAGCTGATGTATGCAGTATTACACCTAGACGGTGCTGTTTAGTGCAGCTGATGTATGCAGTATTACACCTAGATGGTGCTGTTTAGTGCAGCTGATGTATGCAGTATTACACCTAGACGGTGCTGTTTAGCTAGAACGGACACAGCAAAGACTAAAGCTGATGTATGCAGTATTACACCTAGACGGTGCTGTTTAGTGCAGCTGATATATGCAGTATTACACCTAGACGGTGCTGTTTAGTGCAGCTGATGTATGCAGTATTACACCAAGAAGGTGCTGTTTAGTGCAGCTGATGTATGCAGTATTACACCTAGATGGTGCTGTTTAGTGCAGCTGATGTATGCAGTATTACACCTAGATGGTGCTGTTTAGTGCAGCTGATGTATGCAGTATTACACCTAGATGGTGCTGTTTAGTGCAGCTGATGTATGCAGTATTACACCTAGATGGTGCTGTTTAGTGCAGCTGATGTATGCAGTATTACACCTAGACGGTGCTGTTTAGTGCAGCTGATGTATGCAGCATTACACCTAGACTGTGCTGTTTAGTGCAGCTGATGTATGCAGTATTACACCTAAATGGTGCTGTTTAGTGCAGCTGATGTATGCAGTATTACACCTAGACGGTGCTGTTTAGTGCAGCTGATGTATGCAGTATTACACCTAGAAGATGCTGTTTAGTGCAGCTGATGTATGCAGTATTACACTTAGACGGTGCTGTTTAGTGCAGCTGATGTATGCAGTATTACACCTAGAAGGTGCTGTTTAGTGCAGCTGATGTATGCAGTATTACACCTAGACGGTGCTGTTTAGTGCAGCTGATGTATGCAGTATTACACCTAGATGGTGCTGTTTAGTGCAGCTGATGTATGCAGTATTACACCTAGACTGTGCTGTTTAGTGCAGCTGATGTATGCAGTATTACACCTAGGCGGTGCTGTTTAGTGCAGCTGATGTATGCAGTATTACACCTAGATGGTGCTGTTTAGTGCAGCTGATGTATGCAGTATTACACCTAGACTGTGCTGTTTAGTGCAGCTGATGTATGCAGTATTACACCTAGATGGTGCTGTTTAGTGCAGCTGATGTATTCAGTATTACACCTAGACTGTGCTGTTTAATGCAGCTGATGTATGCAGTATTACACCTAGATGGTGCTGTTTAGTGCAGCTGATGTATGCAGTATTACATCTAGACTGTGCTGTTTAGTGCAGCTGATGTATGCAGTATTACACCTAGATTGTGCTGTTTAGTGCAGCTGATGTATGCAGTATTACACCTAGAAGGTGCTGTTTAGTGCAGCTGATGTATGCAGTATTACACCTAGACGGTGCTGTTTAGTGCAGCTGATGTATGCAGTATTACACCTAGACTGTGCTGTTTAGCTAGAATGGACACAGCAAAGACTAAAGCTGATTTATGCAGTATTACACCTAGATGGTGCTGTTTAGCTAGAATGGACACAGCAAAGACTAAAGCTGATGTGTGCAGTATTACACCTAGACTGTGCTGTTTAGCTAGAATAGACACAGCAAAGACTAAAGCTGATGTATGCAGTATTACACCTAGAAGGTGCTGTTTAGCTAGAATGGACACAGCAAAGACTAAAGCTGATGTATGCAGTATTACACCTAGATGGTGCTGTTTAGTGCAGCTGATGTATGCAGTATTACACCTAGATGGTGCTGTTTAGCTAGAATGGACACAGCAAAGACTAAAGCTGATGTATGCAGTATTACACCTAGACTGTGCTGTTTAGTGCAGCTGATGTATGCAGTATTACACCTAGATGGTGCTGTTTAGTGCAGCTGATGTATGCAGTATTACACCTAGACAGTGCTGTTTAGTGCAGCTGATGTATGCAGTATTACACCTAGATGGTGCTGTTTAGTGCAGCTGATGTATGCAGTATTACACCTAGATGGTGCTGTTTAGTGCAGCTGATGTATGCAGTATTACACCTAGATCGTGCTGTTTAGTGCAGCTGATGTATGCAGTATTACACCTAGATGGTGCTGTTTAGTGCAGCTGATGTATGCAGTATTACACCTAGATGGTGCGGTTTAGTGCAGCTGATGTATGCAGTATTACACCTAGACGGTGCTGTTTAGTGCAGCTGATGTATGCAGTATTACACCTAGACGGTGCTGTTTAGTGCAGCTGATGTATGCAGCATTACACCTAGATGGTGCTGTTTAGTGCAGCTGATGTATGCAGTATTACACCTACATGGTGCTGTTTAGTGCAGCTGATGTATGCAGTATTACACCTAGACAGTGCTGTTTAGTGCAGCTGATGTATGCAGTATTACACCTAGACGGTGCTGTTTAGTGCAGCTGATGTATGCAGTATTACACCTAGATGGTGCTGTTTAGTGCAGCTGATGTATGCAGTATTACACCTAGACGGTGCTGTTTAGCTAGAATGGACACAGCAAAGACTAAAGCTGATGTATGCAGTATTACACCTAGACTGTGCTGTTTAGTGCAGCTGATATATGCAGTATTACACCTAGACGGTGCTGTTTAGTGCAGCTGATGTATGCAGTATTACACCTAGAAGGTGCTGTTTAGTGCAGCTGATGTATGCAGTATTACACCTAGACGGTGCTGTTTAGTGCAGCTGATGTATGCAGTATTACACCTAGATGGTGCTGTTTAGTGCAGCTGATGTATGCAGTATTACACCTAGACTGTGCTGTTTCGTGCAGCTGATGTATGCAGTATTACACCTAGACGGTGCTGTTTAGTGCAGCTGATGTATTCAGTATTACACCTAGACTGTGCTGTTTAATGCAGCTGATGTATGCAGTATTACACCTAGATGGTGCTGTTTAGTGCAGCTGATGTATGCAGTATTACATCTAGACTGTGCTGTTTAGTGCAGCTGATGTATGCAGTATTACACCTAAATGGTGCTGTTTAGTGCAGCTGATGCATGCAGTATTGCACCTAGACGGTGCTGTTTAGTGCAGCTGATGTATGCAGTATTACACCTAGACAGTGCTGTTTAGTGCAGCTGATGTATGCAGTATTACACCTAGAAGGTGCTGTTTAGTGCAGCTGATGTATGCAGTATTACACCTAGACGATGCTGTTTAGTGCAGCTGATGTATGCAGTATTACACCTAGAAGGTGCTGTTTAGTGCAGCTGATGTATGCAGTATTACACCTAGAAGGTGCTGTTTAGTGCAGCTGATGTATGCAGTATTACACCTAGACGATGCTGTTTAGTGCAGCTGATGTATGCAGTATTACACCTAGAAGGTGCTGTTTAGTGCAGCTGATGTATGCAGTATTACACCTAGACTGTGCTGTTTAGTGCAGCTGATGCATGCAGTATTACACCTAGATGGTGCTGTTTAGTGCAGCTGATGTATGCAGTATTTCACCTAGACGGTGCTCTTTAGTGCAGCTGATGTATGCAGTATTACACCTAGACGGTGCTGTTTAGTGCAGCTGATGTATGCAGTATTACACCTAGATGGTGCTGTTTAGTGCAGCTGATGCATGCAGTATTACACCTAGATGGTGCTGTTTAGTGCAGCTGATGTATGCAGTATTACACCTAGACTGTGCTGTTTAGTGCAGCTGATGTATGCAGTATTACACCTAGACGGTGCTGTTTAGTGCAGCTGATGTATGCAGTATTACACCTAGACGGTGCTGTTTAGTGCAGCTGATGTATGCAGTATTACACCTAGGTGGTGCTGTTTAGTGCAGCTGATGTATGCAGTATTACACCTAGACAGTGCTGTTTAGTGCAGCTGATGTATGCAGTATTACACCTAGACGGTGCTGTTTAGTGCAGCTGATGCATGCAGTATTGCACCTAGACGGTGCTGTTTAGTGCAGCTGATGTATGCAGTATTACACCTAGACAGTGCTGTTTAGTGCAGCTGATGTATGCAGTATTACACCTAGACGGCGCTGTTTAGTGCAGCTGATGTATGCAGTATTACACCTAGATGGTGCTGTTTAGTGCAGCTGATGTATGCAGTATTACACCTAGACGGTGCTGTTTAGCTAGAATGGACATAGCAAAGACTAAAGCTGATGTATGCAGTATTACACCTAGATGGTGCTGTTTAGTGCAGCGATATATGCAGTATTACACCTAGACGGTGCTGTTTAGTGCAGCTGATGTATGCAGTATTACACCTAGAAGGTGCTGTTTAGTGCAGCTGATGTATGCAGTATTACACCTAGACGGTGCTGTTTAGTGCAGCTGATGTATGCAGTATTACACCTAGAAGATGCTGTTTAGTGCAGCTGATGTATGCAGTATTACACCTAGACGGTGCTGTTTAGTGCAGCTGATGTATGCAGTATTACACCTAGATGGTGCTGTTTAGTGCAGCTGATGTATGCAGTATTACACCTAGACTGTGCTGTTTAGTGCAGCTGATGTATGCAGTATTACACCTAGGCGGTGCTGTTTAGTACAGCTGATGTATGCAGTATTACACCTAGATGGTGCTGTTTAGTGCAGCTGATGTATGCAGTATTACACCTAGACTGTGCTGTTTCGTGCAGCTGATGTATGCAGTATTTCACCTAGACGGTGCTCTTTAGTGCAGCTGATGTATGCAGTATTACACCTAGACGGTGCTGTTTAGTGCAGCTGATGTATGCAGTATTACACCTAGACGGTGCTGTTTAGTGCAGCTGATGTATGCAGTATTACACCTAGGTGGTGCTGTTTAGTGCAGCTGATGTATGCAGTATTACACCTAGACAGTGCTGTTTAGTGCAGCTGATGTATGCAGTATTACACCTAGACGGTGCTGTTTAGTGCAGCTGATGCATGCAGTATTGCACCTAGACGGTGCTGTTTAGTGCAGCTGATGTATGCAGTATTACACCTAGACAGTGCTGTTTAGTGCAGCTGATGTATGCAGTATTACACCTAGACGGCGCTGTTTAGTGCAGCTGATGTATGCAGTATTACACCTAGATGGTGCTGTTTAGTGCAGCTGATGTATGCAGTATTACACCTAGACGGTGCTGTTTAGCTAGAATGGACATAGCAAAGACTAAAGCTGATGTATGCAGTATTACACCTAGATGGTGCTGTTTAGTGCAGCGATATATGCAGTATTACACCTAGACGGTGCTGTTTAGTGCAGCTGATGTATGCAGTATTACACCTAGAAGGTGCTGTTTAGTGCAGTTGATGTATGCAGTATTACACCTAGACGGTGCTGTTTAGTGCAGCTGATGTATGCAGTATTACACCTAGAAGATGCTGTTTAGTGCAGCTGATGTATGCAGTATTACACCTAGACGGTGCTGTTTAGTGCAGCTGATGTATGCAGTATTACACCTAGATGGTGCTGTTTAGTGCAGCTGATGTATGCAGTATTACACCTAGACTGTGCTGTTTAGTGCAGCTGATGTATGCAGTATTACACCTAGGCGGTGCTGTTTAGTACAGCTGATGTATGCAGTATTACACCTAGATGGTGCTGTTTAGTGCAGCTGATGTATGCAGTATTACACCTAGACTGTGCTGTTTCGTGCAGCTGATGTATGCAGTATTACACCTAGACGGTGCTGTTTAGTGCAGCTGATGTATTCCGTATTACACCTAGACTGTGCTGTTTAATGCAGCTGATGTATGCAGTATTACACCTAGATGGTGCTGTTTAGTGCAGCTGATGTATGCAGTATTACATCTAGACTGTGCTGTTTAGTGCAGCTGATGTATGCAGTATTACACCTAGACTGTGCTGTTTAGTGCAGCTGATGTATGCAGTATTACACCTAAATGGTGCTGTTTAGTGCAGATGATGTATGCAGTATTACACCTAGATGGTGCTGTTTAGTGCAGCTGATGTATACAGTATTACACCTAGACGGTGCTGTTTAGTGCAGCTGATGTATGCAGTATTACACCTAGAAGGTGCTGTTTAGTGCAGCTGATGTATGCAGTATTACACCTAGGCGGTGCTGTTTAGTGCAGCTGATGTATGCAGTATTACACCTAGAAGGTGCTGTTTAGTGCAGCTGATGTATGCAGTATTGCACCTAGATGGTGCTGTTTAGTGCAGCTGATGTATGCAGTATTACACCTAGACGGTGCTGTTTAGTGCAGCTGATGTATGCAGTATTACACCTAGAAGGTGCTGTTTAGTGCAGCTGATGTATGCAGTATTACACCTAGACTGTGCTGTTTAGTGCAGCTGATGCATGCAGTATTACACCTAGACGGTGCTGTTTAGTGCAGCTGATGTATGCAGTATTTCACCTAGATGGTGTTCTTTAGTGCAGCTGATGTATGCAGTATTACACCTAGACGGTGCTGTTTAGTGCAGCTGATGTATGCAGTATTACACCTAGATGGTGCTGTTTAGTGCAGCTGATGCATGCAGTATTACACCTAGATGGTGCTTTTTAGTGCAGCTGATGTATGCAGTATTACATCTAGACTGTGCTCTTTAGTGCAGCTGATGTATGCAGTATTACACCTAGACGGTGCTGTTTAGTGCAGCTGATGTATGCAGTATTACACCTAGACGGTGCTGTTTAGTGCAGCTGATGTATGCAGTATTACACCTAGATGGTGCTGTTTAGTGCAGCTGATGTATGCAGTATTACACCTAGACAGTGCTGTTTAGTGCAGCTGATGTATGCAGTATTACACCTAGACGGTGCTGTTTAGTGCAGCTGATGCATGCAGTGTTACACCTAGACGGTGCTGTTTAGTGCAGCTGATGTATGGAGTATTACACCTAGATGGTGCTGTTTAGTGCAGCTGATGTATGCAGTATTACACCTAGATGCTGCTGTTTAGTGCAGCTGATGTGTGCAGTATTACACCTAGACAGTGCTGTTTAGTGCATTGACTGGCCACATCATGCCTCAGAATCACCTACCCCATATAACACAGAAGTGAGGGCAGGACGCACTTATGCAGGGTAATGAGGATCAGTAACAGGTACAATGGGGGGGTGGTTAGAGAGTGTGTGATGTGAACAGGAGATTAGGGAGAACTGGATATACTGTGCTGTAAGGAGGTAGTGCTTTTTGAGGGTGTAAATGTTCAGTTATAGTGGATACTTGCTCAGTATGAGTTCCAAGAGACAAAGCTTCAGCAGATACGGTTGCACTTTGTGTATGTGTGTTTGACAGGTGTTGTGGGTTCTCAGGTAGGAACATCCTTGGCCCCAGGTGCATCTTCTCAGAGGAAAGGTCGACAAGGACGAATGCGAACAATAATACCCTAACCACCAGTTCTTGCAATGTACTTGACCACCATGTAGGCTACAGCTGCATAGGCAGTCACGTCTTACTCACCAGGCACAGGGACACCTGCGACATTCCTGTCCTGTAGGATGTACCCACAGTGGAGATAGATGGGTGTCCTACCTCTCAACCACTTACAGCAAAGAAATATGGACAAAACCATACATAATGGGGACAAAGGCCCACAAATAGGAATGCTTTTTAAAATATTTCTCTTAAAAACTTAGAAAGTTGATAGAATAACAGGTTTTGCTTTAGCATGAACTTTCTGGAGTGTATGAAGTCTGAACCTCAAATGTCTGTCATTATCTTCTGACTTCACTCCTCAATGATTTAACAACAATTTGCCAGAAAACCACAATTTTATGCGAAATAGACCAGAAATATGGGGCAGAAATCTGTACAGTTAAAATGTATAATGGGTGTCTGCCACAGGAATGGCATTGCCCTGATGTGTAGAAGCAAATCGACCTATGGAGGCAGTCAAACTACCCATGTGCCTGTCTAAAGTATCCTTCAGTTAAGTGAATCCCTTATCTATGTCATCACGCAGGCTGTGATGTACACCAACCTACACTGCCATGGTCATGTTGCCATTTGCCTGTGCCTAGATGGCAATTCATCTGCTATATAGTATCCATTTTAACACCCATTTTGGGCAAATAGTGGGAACCATGATGTTGATGGTCACCAGCCTGCTGATCTTGACCCCTGACCCCATGCTCTGTGTGGGTGTCACTACCCACTGTTGATGTATGTGAAAGTGTCAAAGTTGCTCCCAGAGTCGGGGTGTCAGGCATGACTTGGCTTTCATGGATCCTGAAGAGATGGGGTGGTAGATTCCATGGGCAACATACAGTAGCTGTTTCACTGGATGTGGATTGAAGTATATTTGTGTCACACCTTGTCACACCTCTGCATTGTTTTTGGTTTGCCATTGTATACTCAACATTTTACTCCTTCAGAGACTGTGCTGCCACCCATGGTAGCGCACATTACTGATATTTACTTTTGTGTTTCTCTCTTTATCACGGTATTCTTTTGTGTTTTTAGTTGTCTTTATTTATTTTGCTTAACTCAATTTATGTTCATATTTCATATGGTGCCAGCTATGGTACAGCAATGGTCAGCACACTGTGCCTGCCTTGTCATCAGCTGCTGGGTCCCAGCTACCTCTGGGCCTATCTCTATGAAGGGTAATATAAAGATCATCCAGCAGGGGGCAACTTGGAGGGCTCCCTGGTGTCCTTTGGTGGTCTGTAACCAGTGTTCTGGTGGTCTGCCTCCAGCAGGAGCTGGCAGGCCTCTTGTTGACCTTGACAGACTGGTGGCTGGACGCCTGCATTGGCAGCCTGGAGCTAACCCTGGTGCCCATCTCCGTGGAGGTTTTAGTACCCACTGTTGGCTGTCCATTGCTGTGAGCACTACATGCATGCTGCTGGGTTTATGGGATCATGTTACCACTGTGGCTCTGTCCAGTCACTATGTGACCTGTTATGTTTTTTGCCAATGAATTGCCTACTTATTCTGACTCTGACATGCACAGCATTGCTCCTATTGCATAGCTAATTAGGACTGAGCTGCATTGTGCTACTTTGACTGTACTATTTGGCTCTTAACATGCCTGCATAAGTGATTTATCTGCACCCTAACAATGACCTTTAGTAACATGGTAAGGAAAGGGGACACATTCCTAGAATGAAATACAAGCAGATCTTTCTCCAAATATGATTTTTTTAAAAATATCTGATACTGTAAAATTATTAAATATGTAGTTTGAGAGGCTAAATTTTGATGGAAATGTCAGTAAAAGTTTATTCCATTTGAGGCTACATTGTCTCAGAGCAGTGAAATGTTGGCAGTTTTGATATTTGTATAGACGGTACTGTAGACATGGACAACTTCTCATTTCCCAGTAAAGCAAACAATGATGTAATGGTTTGAAATAGAAGCTTTTTACATTAACTAGACCACAGAAATGCTGCAGAATACTTTGCAGTTACATAACCTAGGTAGGCATGTAATCTGTTATTATTGTTATTATAAAATTTCCTTTTACATAATTTAACAGAGCTCAGCAGCTTGTGCACCCAGGAAATGACATCAGAATGAGATGCTGATGGTCCAGTTTGGGACCAAGGCCGGCTGCCAATAATGCCAAATGGAAGCACCAGCTATACTGGCATGTAAGTCCCAGCTATTTTCTGTAGCCCGCTGATGTTTATGACTGTTCTTGAAGAGGGGACTCGAAGATCTAGAATGCATGTGACATCAGCTGACATCTGTCTCATCAGGAAAAGTCAAGAATGGTCTTATCCTCATCTTATGTAACTTTAGAACTGCAGACAAAGCTTGTATTCTGGATCAATGATGGTACTGCAGAACCATCATTCCTGATGGGGGGACACACTTTTCTCTTCTGGGCAAACTGGAATTCTATTCCAATATGTAGGACAGCACATTGGGAATTGTGGAAAACAAGAAAAAATCTGACAGCTGTTAATGTGAAGGTTAGAGTATTAAAAAAATTGCCCAATCTTTGTTGTGTTTTATTCTTGCACATCCACAAAGAAAGTCAGTGTCTTTTCTCTGACTTGTGCTGCTCTCTTAGCTTTTGTACTAAAAAAGAACATCAGGAAAGGTAGACAAAGTGACATTTGGTTGTCTGGCAAGGTCCCAAGGTAATGCCTCATGGGTTAGACCAATACTGAGTAAAGTGATGATGCTGGGATACAATGAGACACATTAAGGGTAGTCTGGCAATACATCAGGCTGTGAAATATCTGATTAGGAAGAGTCATTTGTGAAAGGTCAAATTCAAAGAATTAGGAATTTCAAAAATGCTTATATTGAATAATTTAAAATATGAACTTAGTGTTGCAGTATGCATGTAGCAAACATTAGTGAGACCTCAAAGAAGGTATACACAAGCTCATGGGGAAGGAGTAAAGAGAAGACACTTTTGTGAAAAGGGCTTACAGGTATTAAATGAGACATTGTAAGATATAGTTCTGCATTGGTCTTTTGGGTTCTTTTACTGTGCCAAAGGACTGTTTGAAGTTATGTGGAGTGTTTTCTCTACTAAACTGCATTCTCTTTTGGGTTGTTCAGTTTAGATATGGTTAAGATTTTGCAGTATTGGAGTATGTTGGATTAATTTTTTGTTTGCTTTTAATATTGTGTAGTTCATTGTTTGTACTTTAATTGTTTATTGTTTTACTCTCAGGATGAGTCTGAAAAAGCAAATGAAAATAAATGCATGCATAATCTGATACAGAAGCCACACTGAAATATCAACAAACTGCTGAGTATGACTGCATGAAAAGTAACTCTTCAAATGAACAGTTCATTGAAATTAGGGTGATTAAACTATGAAGGGGTGTCTCTCAAAGAGAGACAGGCCACCTCCACTCACCATATGAGAATTTCACAACCACCTCTCTAACTTAAACGTTTTGAATCCAAGGTTGCAAAACCCAAGAGAAGAGGTTAAACCATGCCCATCTGCGAAAATGTTTCATATAATGTAATATTTCCATTTCAATTAACTGCCAGTTAACTGAGTTTGTTTCAAGGCACCCAGGCCATTGGTGTAATATATCAACCAAATATAACTCATCTGCATATATTTTACTTAAGAATATCAGGATGAATTTAATATGCATGTATCTATCCAGCAACTGTACATTTTGTTAATTTTGTTTGTAAAGGGAGTGTGCAACCCCTCATTTCTCTCTGCCTTTAAAACCAGAGAGGTGCAGGGGTTGTTGTCTGTAGAGCATGGTACCTCAGGGGTTAATAGCTCTGTCTCACATTTTCAGGATTCACAAACCACAAGTAAACCGGTCGCTGGTAAAGGAATGACACCACTTACACCAACTTTAATGACCAAGCGCTTTCACTCCTTTAATCACTGCACGGAACGTCATCAGATTCAAACATCATAGGAATCACAACAATAAATATAAAAACATCCAGTCAAATCAAAGACACAATTAATCGATTTTACCAAATCGATTACCATAATGAAACAAGTAATAATCTCTTCAAAAATAAAACCAATAAAAGGAAATAAATTACTTACTACAAAAATTGTAATAAATAAATAACACATATCTCCTACACTAAAATGTTAATAAATTTGAATAACTCAAGTAAATTCATATGTTATCCGCTTTCAAAGCTAACAGGCTACTTATAGAGATCTTCTCAATAATTCCTGGAAACTGTGTTGTGTTAAGTAAAATCTGCCAGTAGATTTCTCTGTATTCTAAATAAGCCAACCAGTTCCTTTTTGCCTTCCTAAAATATGTAGGTTAACTGACTATTCTGAACTTCCCCTACATAGCATCTGCCCTTGATCTTATGGCTCAGGATGTGGGTGAAAAAAGGCCCAGGATGACAGTTCACTTACCTGGTTAAAAAATTAATAAAGTAAATTAAAATTAAGTTAAATTACCTCCTTTTTAAACCAAAGAAGCAGAATACACCCCAAAATATTGTCAATTGCTATAATTACTTTAACATTTACCGGATCAGCGAATCATGGACATTTCAGTACCTCAAATCACCCTTAGGGTTTCTGTCTTTTTAATTTCTCCAAATCTTTTGGGTTACTAATACCATGATGGGAATGGACCCTATTCCTAAGTCAAAGTACGATTAAAGTTCATGAAATTAGTATTGTCTCACTCTTTGATGTTAGCCAAAAGTGCTCTTCGCAGCACCTGCTATGTGCCCAGTAATGACACCTTCTGTAATTTGTACGGTGTTACATGAATTGGTAACATATGTAAATACAATTGTAAATTCTTTTTTATAAGAACAGCCCATACTCACTTATACACCCTTAGGTGTATACGTGAGTAGGTGATCTATCATATTACAACTGTTTCATTGCAGTCATACTTATATATTTATTTTATTCTTTATTTTATTTTTTTAATCCCTGGTCATTATTGTACTCCCTATCTTTACTATGTCCACTTGTCACATCACTGCTAACTGCTGGCAGACATCTGAGAGGGGAATCCACACACACCTGTACATGTACACCAGTACAGCCATTGCTGACGGGCATGCTTAATGACCACCATAGTTGAAGATGTTTGTAAACATACTGTTAGTGCTTATACTTCAAGGGGTGGTCCATACCCTTATGTCATTATTCCACATTATGGTCCATGGCCATATGCCATATAGATAGTCCTTGTGTTGACTGCTTCTGTAACCCACATAACTTCCTTGAAGCACATCTGACTTTTTTTAAACAAGAAACATCTTTATTAAATTATCATTTATAACATAGACAATCATACATTTATATTAAAAAACATATTGACATAATTTTAGCTGAAACATTGTACATCACTTATAATCTATCCAGTCACTATCGCTGATCAGTCAAAAATTACATAGCTCATTCAAATCCTGCCTTCTTTTAAGCATCATTCCTCATGTGCATGTATTGTCCCCACAATTCACATTTTTCTATGTAATTTGCTCTTACCCTTTTCTAAAGATCCTATCTATTTCTAGTTGTTTTATCACAGTTACTATATTCACTATTTCTAGTACAGTTAATTTAAACTTTGTTTTCCACTTCCTAGTAATTGCTTTTTTTTTTTTTTTTTTTTTTTTTTTGGTAGCCACCATAATTAGACTCAGCAAGGCCTTACTATGTCTAGGTAATTCTGATTCTGTATCACAGCTCAAAAAATATTCCTTACTTATATCAATTTGCTCACCCAGTACTTCTGATAGAGTAGCCTGCAGAGAATTTTTAAAGTCTGCAGACATAAAACCCTCCCAGAAAATATGTTCTCAGTTATCTTTTTCATCCCCATCACACCTCCAACATTTGCTATCTACCTGAGGAAAAATTTTTTGTAGCCTACTTGGAGTATAAAAATACCTATGTAAAATAGGAGGTCCTAAGCAAAAGACTAGCACTGGTAGAGTTTTTAACAAAATCTAGAAGAGAAGCTGCCATTAAAAAGAATAATTAATACAGTATATAAAATATTGCATGATAACTATGATAACTATATGAATCAATCACAGGAGCTTAGAAAGGATTGGGAAGAGACCTTGGATAAACAATTTACAAAGAGACAATGGGGGATATACGTATATCTCACAAATATGCAACAAAGTCTAGAAGATTTAGGATCTTTGCCTGGAAGTGTTTACATAGGTATTTTTATACCCCAAGTAGACTGCAAAGAATTGTTCTTCAGGTGGATAGCAAATGTTGGAGGTGACAAGGAAGTAATAGATAATTGGGAACATATTTTTTGCTGGATGAGTAGACTGGATTGACTGGGGAGATGATTCTTCTGAGCTATAATACAGAATTGTATGGTAAGGCCTTGCTGTGTCTAATTATGGTGGCTGCCAATAAAGCAATTACTAGGAAATGGAAATCGAAGTCTAAACCAACTTCATTAGAAGTAGTGAAGATAGTAACAGAGACAAAACAGCAGTAATTGGGCATTTTTAGAAAAAGGAAGGAGCAAACTACATAGGAAAAAATGGGAATTGTGGGAACAATATATGCAGAGAAGGAACGAGGTTTAAAAGAAGGCAGGATATGAATGCGCTGTATAATGCTTAACTGACAATGACTGGTTAGATTATAAGTGATGTATAATGTTTGCAACTACAGTTGTCTCAATGGTGTCTGTGATGCATAATATTTACAATTAAAGTTGTGGCAATGTTGTTTGTTTTTCATTTATATAAATGCAGCATTGCCTACGTCATACGTGATAGATGTTTTTTGTTATAAAAATAGCTAAGTAAACACTTCCAAGCAAATTAAATCTTCTAGACTTTGTTGCATATTTGGGAGACTTACATATAACCACCATTGTTTCTTTGTGAAATGTTTATCCATTCTCTTTTCTCAATCTTTTCTAACCTCCTCTGATTGATTCTTATAATTATCATACAATGTTTTATATGCTGTACTAATTCATCCTTTTTTAACAGCAGTTTCTGTTCTAGCTTCTACTAAAAACTCTACCAGTGCTGGTATTTTGCTTAGGATCTCCCCCATTTCTTTATCTTTGCCTATATTCTGATCATTCCTTGATAGGGAAGGCAATATCTAGTTTGAAATAAATTGTTGGCCTCTTCCCATTCTGTTACCTTTTTATCCCTGTACCTTGATTCTTTTGCCAGTTTTCTATAGCAGAATCTTTTTTAATCCATGCTCCTAATACTTCATCTTTTCATGTCCCCATGATGCAGGCATTTAACCCATACTCCTAATACTTAATCTTTTCATGTCCCCATAAATATGGGTATTTAACCCATACTCCTAATATTTCATCTTTTCATGTCCCCACAAATATGGGTATTTAACGCATACAACTAATGCTTCATCTTTTCATGTCCCCATAATATGGGTATTGATGAATCAATTCATGTATGATAACACAGTTTATCACTACAACCTTTGTTTTACCTTCATTTTTCTATAGCGTGAAAAAATCTTTTCTGGATTTATGAAGTACAAAATAATATCATCTACAAATAAAGCTTTTTTCTTGATTACCATACCGATTATATCCTTGAATTTGTGAGTCCCTTATTTTCTTTTCCAATGGCTCTAAGTATAAAGCAAATAAGAAAAAAAAGGACAACCCTGACTGGTCCATGCATTCAAATATAGCTTGTCAGACTGGCATCCTCCAACCTTAATTCTTGATCCCGACCCTTCATATACCTTCCTAATTAATCCCATTATTCTGTTAGGGAGCACAAATGCTTTTACTGCCCTACTCATAAAATCACTGCTGACCCTAATGAATACCTTCTCTGCATCACGACCCACCAACAATTCTGGTATTTTCTCATACTCAGCTTCCCTGTGGATCATCACTGTTCTATAAATGTTGTCAAATGTTTATCTCTTCTTCACACTGATCCATATATATTAGTTTTGACAACACCTTGGCCATTCTGTTAGCATGTATAAACATAAACACTTTATAATCATGGTTCAACATTGAAATTGGTCTGTATGAATTTGGATTTAAACAGTTTGCACTCTTTGGGTTATACAGCCACCACAGCTTTCCTGCAAGATGCTGCTACTGTTCATCTTTTTAAAATACTGTTAAACAGAACCTTCCAGATCTTTATCACTTTCTTCCTTTCTAGCTTCCAAACTTCCACAGAAATGCCCTCTGTTCCTTCAGACTTCCCTGTTGACTGAGTTTACATCACCATTTTTATCGTATCCCCTTCTATCTTAGCTTGAAGCTCGTCTTCCTCTAACCTTGATGTACTTAAGTCTTCCATAAATATTTCATACATTCATAGAAGATTACTAGGCTAACGGGTTAATGGGCCTTACAAGCCTAGCCAATATAACTTGATTTTACCTGATATATGACCCTAGGGGCAACAGGATGGCATGGATTTGTGCCTGTGAATTGAATATCTTACAGATTGCTCCTGTCCATAAGGGACACAGGCACTACCCCAGGTGTGAATTTATGATTCCCCATCCATTGATTCAAACCGAGTATGAAGAGGGACAGGGAAGGGCTCTGCTTAATGTGAATAGGAAGCCTGTTCCAAAGAAGGAGCAATCTCTAAAACACATATCTGTCTCTCCAGCATGTTTTGTTTGAGTCAATGACTAAGTTTAGCTCTCTAGATTGGGTGATCCTTGTGCTGTTTGACTTGTGGATGTATAGCAGCTCCATCAGGGCTGGATTTGTGAATGCCTTGTAGGTCAGTCATAGGTCACCCCTTAATAGTCAGTAGGAGATGGAGTAAAGGATTAGGGTTTTAGTCTGTCCGCATAGTTCATGTTGTTTATATCCTGGATTTTTTTTGTGAGGAACATCTGAGGTCACTCCAGCTGCTATAAGTACCTACTCAAGTACATGTCAAATGGAGCACTGTACTGAATTATTGGTTTAATTAGGGCTAAATACAGCAGGACTATAATTTTCTTGCATCTGGATGTCATACCTTTACTTATAAATTGTGCCACATAAAAGGACTTCCTGACGACTTTGGACACGTGGTGGTCAAAGTATAGGCTACCATATATCTGTGTACCTAGATCTCTCACCTCTGAGTCTACTCTTAGGGTTGTGCTATTGATGTTGTAATTTGCAGGGGTATTTGACTTTACAAAGGGTATCATAATGCATTTTTTTTCACACTTAGCTTTAGGCCATGGTTCTGGCACCAACCATTCATCTGATCTAGACCCTCCTGGAGGATATCTGCACCATTGAGGGATTCACTGATTGCCCCCTCCTTGCAGTTGTATGCCTTGTCTTGGATTTTCCAGGTCCACTGTTTCATATAGATTTTCATAGATTTTTTTAAATATCTCTAATACCTCTATATGGTCTCTTGTTATTTTTCTTGTTATAGGCTCCCCAGGGTAACCAACACCTCTTTCTATTTTCTGCTGCATAACTTATTGGGCTAATAGCTTTTGTGCTGTGGAGTTGCTATCAACAAATACTTACTTAACAGCAACATTTCTAAGGTTATGTGTATTATCCAATCCTATTTTCTCTTTAGCACTCGGCAATTTCTCCACCTTTTGTTCTGTAAGATTCTCCTTCACCTGCAATCCTTTATTGATAACCTCTAAATAGTTCCTTTTAAGTGTTTTTTGTTTAACGGCAGCAAGGCTCTTCCCCAGTTTTTTCCTTCTCTTCTCCTTCCTTCTTACTTCTGCCATATTTTAAATTCCATTTTCATTTTATCCTGCTGCCTAGTTATCCTTTCTAAAGAAATGTGTACATTCCCTAACAACTTGAATTATTTCCCTACCCATTCCTTAAATTCTTCTTTTAACAGATAAGTAGGAAAGTGCCCGTAGCTCATTTTACTTGACTACCTGGCATCTGCAAACTGGTCTTTATTGATGCATGATCTGAAATGCTTACTGTATTTGGTTCAAAGCTTTCACTTAAATACCCATGCTCCAGTGAAATATAACTTCCATCTAGTCTGACTCAGTTACTGTACTTTGGGAAATAAAATGTAAATTCTGTCTGGGCTCCATTCCAAATATTCTTACATACTTCAGAAATCGACCCTCATTTGCTATATTTTCCTTCTAAGCCGATGATACATCCTTACTACTGTAGATCAGGTTCTAGTCCCCACCCATGAATAATATTACTGCTAAAAATGATTTATTTATCCCATAATTTTCTTAAGCTATTTAAAATTAGTTTTAGGTGGAGTATAAATGCATGCCAGTATAGTCCTCCTTCCCTGCCAATAACACTTTATTACAACACATTTACCATTATTGCCTTTCTTATCTTCTATCACTACTGGAGCACCCTCACAATCAGTATTATTACCCCCTTTTTTCTTTGTCATTGATACTCTGATGAATCTCCATTCTGAAATACTTTCTTTGTTAAATTCACAAATTTGTTTATGTCCAAGCACATCTCCTGCAATACTGCTACTTGCATTCTACACTTAGTAATATAATTCAAACTTCTTTGGTTCTTCTCCAAACCTACCATGTCATTTACATTCCGTGATGTAACTCTTAAGGCAGATAAGAAACTATTACCTTCACATATTCTACATGACAGTTTTTTTAAATATGTTTCCCACTTGCAACTTACATGAACACATTAATATATGGCAGGCTGATATTATTTACAGGTTTGGTTTCTCATCTGTTTGAACCTGTGTCACGTTTTTCCAGACCTTTCATTTCAAAAATTAATAAAAAGAAAACGTGAGAAACAAAAATTTTTCATTTTTAACCCCAGCTCCCTTTAACTCACAAAAAACACCAAAAAACTATATACCTCTCAGTTTCCCTAGACAACTACATCCACAAGCTTTACTTATGAAAAGCTGTGTTTAATCATGCTGTATATGTTAAAGCCCATGTTTCCTGTTGCAGTGACACCATTCATTCTTGTCCTAACTCTAACTCCCCAGCTGTGAGAAAACAAACTGTATTCTTTCAGTTAACTGATTTTAGCCTTATGAAAAAGTGCACTAGCTATTCATAAATTAATAACCTAGATTATTGCATTTTATACTAAATGATGCTAGGAATTCATTCACTTGGAAAAGTATTCCTTTCAATTTGTCAGACTTTGTTTATTTTAACTAAACTGCTTGCCATGTCACTTTAAGTGCTAAATATAGTGTTTCTCATACACCTTATGGTTCATGACTCATTCATTCCTTGATTATTTGTCTGCACCTGTAGACAGACCATGTCCAACTGATGGGCTCTCCTGGTAGAGATAAAAGAGTTATAGTTTTACAAATGCATGAAATGGCTCTTCACAAATGCATGGGAAGCTATCATTTTATGCGAAAAAAGGCAAATAGAACTGAACTCCAATAGCTGAATGCTCAAGTATGTTATTAATGATGAAAAAAACACTTTATTCAGAAACAATATCACACTCCGTAAGCGCTTTCGTTTAAGGCTATGTTAAACTTCATCAGACATGATGAAGACCCAAAGTCAAGATAATGGAATTATCCCACCAGGATATAATATATTGAGACACAATCATATAAACAAAAAAGGAGGTGGAGTAGCTATTCTTTTCAAGGATGGGCTACAAGTTACCACCTCACCCTATAACCCACCTAAAGATAGTAATGCAGAAATCCTCATTTCAAAGATTTAGCTAAATTCTAGTAAATCCATAAATATCATCTGTATCTATCTACCACCTGGAAATAATGTTAACTCCTTGGAAGATATTCTTAGCTGAGTCTCAGTAACTTTCCCACAGGAAACTATAATCCTTGGTGATGTCAATATTGACTGGAAATGTATCAGTACTGAGCATCCCACTTCACACATTAACCTTCATGGCTTCTCTCAGACCATCACCTCCCCAATCAGAATTAACAAACCAAACCAAAAAGAGAGCACCTTAGATTGGATACTCATTAATAATCATCACCAAACTTATAGAGAAGGTATTTTCCCTAACAATATAAGTGACCACTGCTTGACCTATATAATCAGGCAAAGAGTAGATATCTCTCACCCAACAGCATGCAGGACTATACGTTCCAACAAATAATTTAACCAAACTCTATTCCAAAGTGAACTTGGTGCCTGTGATTGGACTAATCTAAAAACTCTCCCATTAGAAGAGGCTGTCCAATAATTTAACTCTAAATTCGTAACTATCCTAGACCAGCATGCACCCAAACGTAAAATAAGAATCAGGGCAAAACCAGCCCCATGGCTCTCCAAAGATACCAGGCATAAAATCCTACTCCAAAACAAAGCCTGGACTAAGTGGCGAACTACTAAAAGTACATCTGATCAACCAACATTTAGAAAACTGAGAAACACAGCTAAAAAATCTATACTTTTAGACAAAAAAAATTTTACTGTAAAATACAGAAAACACACCAAAATAACCCTCAATGATTCTGGGCAAGTATTAATAAACTCCTTTACCCAGGACACTCCAGTATGCCAACTCCTATAGGAGCTAATTATGACACTCCCTTCCAAACTGCAAATAACTTTAACTCCTTCTTCACAGAAACCATCCAATCTTTAGCCAGTCAGCTACCCCCTGACACTTCCAGCCTACAAACCCCTATGACTAGCACACTTCCTACCTTCCTACTACAACCCATCTCTACTAATTTCATTTTCAAACTCCTAGCTAAACTTAAGCCTTGTACCCCTTCCGCTGACCTGATTCCTGCCGAATATCTGCAAAAAGCAACTAAAGCAGTAGCTTATCCTATTGCCATCCTTATAAATAGAACCATTAAGGAAGGTTCCATCCCTGCCATCTGGAAAATATTGCACATCATCCCCCTACACAAAGGTGGTAACTCCAATGACTATTCAAACTATCGGCCCATAGCCTTTCTATCTCCCCTAGCAAAAATAATGGAAAAATGCATTCATCATCAACTCACAGGCTATCTCACTCAACACAACATGCTAGCCAAATGCCAACATGGCTTTAAGCTGTATCATAGTACCACTACTGCCCTCTTATCCTTTACTGGCACCATTAATAGATTCCGCAATAACGACACACTCTCTTCAGCTCTTTTCAATGATCTGTCTAAGGCCTTTGACATGGTAAACCGCTCATTGCTTATTTATCTTCTCAAATCACTTTCCCTAGATTATCTATCTGTAAAATGGTTCACTTCCTACCTCAGCAACAGGCAACAGGCAGTGCTCTGGGAGAATAAACTATCATCTCACCTGCCAGTCACACTGGGTGTACCCCAGGGCTCCATTCCAGGTCCTCTCTTATTTTCAATTTTCATTAATGATCTCTACATAGCTATTCCCAATGTAAGTTGTATGCAATATGCAGATGATTCGACATTAATCTGTACAGCCAAATCTGCATCTGAACTGCAATCCCAAACCCAGAAGGTATTTAACATAGTTGAGACATGGTTTTCAAAGTGGTGCCTCCTTTTGAATCCCAAAAAAAACCTAAACTCCTGCTATTTACTCCTACTCGCAGGTCAATACCAATAGACTTCTCAGTAATCTCTAAACATGGCACCCTCATATCACCAGACTACTACCAAACTACTAGGGATTACAATAGACAACAACCTTAACTTTGATACCCATATTAACAACATTATAAAATCAGTTAACAGAAAAATGGGCTCCCTGTATAAAATTAAACCCTTCTTAACACCAACAGCAAGAACTACCATTGCCCACTCCCATCTAATCTCTACTCCTCTCTATGCCTCACCAATATATACCAACCTTTCCAAAAATAATCTTCTCAAACTAGCTACCTCCTATAACAGCATAGCCAGATTTGCCACTGGTAAACCTTTCAGAACCCATCACTGTCATAATCTCAAACAGCTCGGGTGGCTTGAACTACAAAATCAGCTGCAAATCAACCAGCTTACTACTGCCCATAAGATCCTTTACCAACCTAACAACACTCCAATACTCCTAGACCTCATTACGTCTTATAGAAATCTTAACGCCTTGCGTTCATCAAATAAACTACTAATTAACATCAATAAGGCTAGCAACATAGCAGGAGACTCTCTGTTCTCAAATACAGTTGGGAAAAAGTGGAACCTTCTACCTAGAGAACTTACTTCCCTTCTTCCTTATCACTCTTCAAACAAAAAACAAAAACAAAAAAAAACACACTGGCTTTGTCCTTGTAGTAACCCGACTAAACAATCATTACTACTTCTAGTATCTTTACTAACTCCACTCACTCTTCTAATTACTGTGCTTTAGTGCAACTTGAAAGTACATATGCAGAAATTTGAAGCTGTATTAGCTACTAGTATATGTAAATAATTAGCTCTAAATATTGTAAATAGTTTTTATGAAATGTGTAGAAATATTTCATCTATGTCTGTTTTTTTTTTTTTTTTTGTAACATTATTGATCTTGTCTGTTCATGTCTGTTTTGGAGCTCATCTCCCCGGGCCTCTACTGAAAATGGACATATATCCAGTTAGACTAGCCCGGTCAACAAGTGTAAAATAAAATAAATAAAATAAAATGAGGCATGGTTATCTTTGATAAAATTCAATATTTACAGGAAATTTTTGAACTATTGAATGACACTACTACTTATGCCCTCGCATCTCTCAATGAAGTTAACATTAGCTACTGTCGAATAGACCACTTTCTTAAAGAATATTTATTAGATGAAAGGATTTTGCCCAGTACTTACAATTTCTTAAAAGTTAAAGATCCGGTAGTTGTGACCATGTTTGGGATCCCAAAAACACACAAAGTGTTAGAAAACCTGAGTTTCAGACCAATAGTACCAGGGAGGGGTTTGAAAACTTATAGACGTGGTTGATTTGCTCACCTCCATCCCTAGGGATGAAGGTATGGAACTGTTTGAAGAAAGTATTTGGAAAAATACCACCTATTCCAATGATAAGATAGAGTTGATTCTGGAATTCATGGGAACTGTTCTTGATTACAACTACATAATGTTTGAGGGTGAATATTTTAAGCAATGTAGAGGGGTTGATATGGGTGCTTCCTGCGCCCCTATATACGCAAATTTAGTTTTGTTGGAATGGGGAGAATAACAATGTATTCAAGAGTGAGTTTTATAAATATATAAAACTTTACATGCGTTTTTTTGGATGACATTTTTATTCTTTGGTCTGGTACAGCAAGTATGGTCAAGGAATTTGTTGAGTTTTTGAATCAAACTTCTATTTTTTTGAGATTCACCCATACGAGTAACAACAATGGCATTAACTACTTGGACACACTTATTGAAAAAGGAAAAGCAGGGTTTAAATCAAAAGTTTATAGGAAACCCACTTTCAGCAATTCTTATCTGGAGTACACCAGCAACCATCCCCAGCACCAGAAGAAAAGTATCATCAAGGGGCAACTCGTTTCAGTAGCCCAGATGACCTCCAGGAAGCAAGAAGTGGAAGGAGAGTTAAAAAAGGTTGCTGATATGTTCCTGGAAAGGGGTTATCCAAACAAATTAGTACATGAGAATATGGAATATGTATGGAAAGAGTGGGGGGAAAATATAAAGCCCTCTTAGGGACCCCTTTCATTGTAGATACTAATGGAACTGTAAGTGAAAAAGTTGAAGGTGACAGATATGAATGAGCTACAGTGGTTCCATACTGAGCTAGGGCACATGATGTAATTAATATTGTTGAGAACAATTGGGCAATTTTGAAAAGCAACCCTACCTTATGGTCTGTTGTAGGAACTAAGCCCTCTTTTGTATTCAAGACTGGTACTAATTTAAAGAAGTTGTTTGAAGGAATGTCAAGAGGTCATGGTAACCTTAAATGTGGCACCAGAAAATGTGGGACATGTTCACAATGTAAACATATTTTTGACAAAGAGAACACAGTCCTAAGTAACACATTGAAAACAAAAGTTTGGTTTGGCAAGGGGAATTGTCAGACAAAAGGGGTTGTGTACCTGGCTATGTGTAAATCCTGTCCCACGTTCTATGTCGGGAAGACAGATTTACGAACATTATTACCAGATGTCCACATGTAATATTAATAACACACTTTTTAAATACTCAAAAGTATGTTCTATTTTTGGAGTTTTTTTATTTGGAGTTTTAAAAAAGGTATCACCAAATCCCAGGGGGGTAGATTTTAGATGTTATATAGAATGAAGAGAGACAAAACGGCAGATAAGGCTGCAAGCCTGTCAAAGCCCAGGGTTAAATGAAGTAATCGCTCTTCAGCCTATTTTGGCCAATAAGGGAGTATTAGGATAATGGCAAGTTAAAACAGAGAAATACATTCGTTTATATGATTTTTTAAAGTTTTAGTAAACTATAGTAGTTGATTTTATATGCATTTAGTGTAAGATGTGTTTAAATTAGCTTGTATCAATTAGTGACGTCATTAGGACCATTGTATAAATTAAATGTTCAGGAAATGAGTTGTTGATTCTGATGAAATCCCCAGTTAGGGGAAGAAAGTGCTCAATCCTCTTTGTTTTTTGTGATATTGTGTGCAAATAAAGTGGATTTTAATCGTGGTTGCTATTTTGTGTGCAACAAGTGGATTTATTGAGTTTTCCACTTGCTGGCAGTGTGCTTTATTTTTTTTTTTTCAGATGATATAAGAATGTCATTTGGTCTTGATAAATGTGCAAAAGCAACATTTAAAGCAGGAAAACTGCAGCACCAATGAGATATAAGTCTGGAACAAGAATGTGATATAAAAGAACTTGAGCAAGAGTAAGTATATAAATATTTGGGAATTGATGAAGGATCAACAATAAAACATAAACAAATGTGAATAAAACTTAGTAGGGAATATATTAGAATACTTAAAGTAATCCTGAAAACAATGTCAACATCTCGGAACAAAAGTCAAGCTATAAACCAATTTGCTCTTCCTGTCCTAACTTACAGTTTTGGAGTGACTGACTGGCCCCAAAAGGTGTTGAATAGATTAGACAGGAAAACAAGAAGGATGCTTCATGCTCTTCAAATGATTTATAAAAAATCAGTGCATACCAAGATTATATATTCCTCATTCTGAAGGAGGTATGGGCCTACTTGAAACTGATTATATGTATAGATCTGCAATTGTGAGGCTGCATACATATCTGCTGAGCTCATAAGACCCAAATATAATGAAAGTTTTGAAACATGAGGAGAATAAATCTAAGATGACTTCCCTTCTTAGTCTAGCAAAAGCATGTTGGAGTCAAGCGGGAATGGAAATCAAACTAGAAGTAGATAAAAATCAGGCAGCAACTGAATGTGCTAAAAAAACAAAAGAAAGAATATAAAGTGAAGGATCAGATGACAAGGAAGAAATGTGTGAAATGCATAAATATAGTTGCAAGTATAGAAAACTCCTGGAAGAACCCCATGTTGATCAGGACTGAACACAGGAATGGTTAAGGAGAGCCGAATTCAAACCAAAAGATGAAAGGTTAATATTGGTGGCCCAAGACAGTGGGCTACATACATGTTGGTTTACAAAGTCCATTGAACATGTGGGAGAAACAGACAAATTTAGGTTTTATAAAACAGAATTGGAAACAGTCGCACACTTTGTTAACTGGTTGTGATATTCTAATGGCAGATGGACTGTATACTGAAAGGCATAATAATGTGGCAGGGCTGTTGCACTGGGGATTGTGCAAACATTATAATACCGAAGTAGCTGAAAAACATTGGAAACATGAGCCACAAAGTATCATAGAAAATGATGAAGTCTACATCACACGGGATCACCCATTACCAACAGTTCAAAAGATAGATGCAAGAAAACCAGATGTAGTAGTCCATGAAAAGAAGCCAAAAGTAGCATTGATCATTGAAATTTCTACACCCCTGGACTACAGTGTCTTAAATACAGAGAGACACAAAATCATAAAATATCAGGATTTGCAGGCAGAAATGAGAGCAATGTGGAAGAAAGATACCCAGACAGTTCCAATAGTAGTAGCACCAACAGGTCTTATAAAAAAGAATCTACAATCGTATTTAGATATGTTACTCTATACGAATTGCAGAAGGAGTCATTACTGTGCACATTGTGGGTGTTGTGGAGAGCACTTCTGGCTGATATCAAAGATTGAAACAATACTAATTTCATGAACTTTAATTATACTTTGACTTAGAAATGGGGTCCATTCCTGTCATGGTATTAGAAACCCAAAAGATTTGAAGAAATGTAAAAAGGCATACTTTTCATGTTCAAACTGTATCTTATGGAATGAACACATTACAATGTTCATAGGTTCATAGGTTGGTACTAGGCTATCGACCCTAGGGCCTATGCAAACCTAGCCAAACAATTCCCTGGATATTTCTCCCCACAATATTTACTTCCCTGGACCCCTGTCTAGCAGAGTGACTGATGTGATCCCCGGGGAGAATCTCCTATCTCCCATCTAATTGTCAAGGTTCCTTTAGAAGAGGGCCAAGGAGGCACTCTGCTTGACATGTATGGCAGTCTGTTCCAGGGTATGGGGAGTCACTGGGTCAGGAACCTATTCCTCCAGCATGTTTTGTTCATTGTGATGACAAGGTTTAGATCCCTGGAGCATGTGGCTCTGTGGGATTGGGATTTCTTTAAGTGGAGCATGTCCAACAGCTCAGGGTTTGACATGGCCTTGAATATTAAGCAGAGATCGCCTCTAAGTAGACGATATGCCAGAGTATAGCTGGAGCTTTTTTTAGACGGTCAGCATAGGGCATCTGCTTTAGGCCTGTGATTTTTTTAGTGAGATATTTCTGCGGCCTTTCCAGCTGTTGCAAATGTCTTGTGAGGTACATACCAAATGGGGAGTTGTACTCTATAATGGGGTCTAATGAGGGATGAGTACAGTGGGACAATGACCTCCTTTTTTCTGGAAGAAAAGCCATTAGTGATGAGGTGTGCCACATAGAAGGATTTCCTGAATGTTTCAATTTATTTCCTAGTATCACATTATTCCTGGTCTCCCTCACACTCATGAACACCCAGCACCTGTCTCTTGTTCAAGTCTAAGGTACTTTTGATTTTTCTTGTGAGCTCCTGGAATTTTTCTTTTTCATTCGTTTTTTTTTTCCTGGCACTCAATAATTTTTCCTTTGGAACAACAGAAAAGGTTTTACTGACAAAAGTCTGCTTTTTTTAGAGAAATGAGAATCAGAGTCCCCTTCAGCTTGCTGGCTCACTCTTTGGTGGGTAAACTTTTTATTTCCTCCTTATCCTGTTCTACTTGCCAAATGTCTTGGATCTTGGAAGAAAAATATTCTAAGAAAACAGATGGATATAGCAACTTGAGTCCCGCACTTGCCTCCTGACATCCTCTGATAGCCGGGATTAACTTGTTTCTCTTCTGCCTGGTGTGACTAATTATTTTCCACAAACACTCTAGTGTTTGAATCATTAATACTTTTCGCTTCTGCCTCATTTTTGTCAGGAGCAGTTTTTTTTATGTCGCTGCATCTGCAGCTTTACCACTGATGGTCATCTTGCTGTGGAATATCAGTCCAGTAGCTTATTTATACTTTCATAAAATGAATGCAGCCTTTTCCTTCCAGTTTCTGTGGTACAGTAGAAAATCTCAGGTTTTGTCTATGTGCTTTGTCTTCTAACTCTACTATTTTTGAAGCATTTCTTCTTCGGAAGCTTCATATTTAGTCAGCCTTTCCTTCATTTCAGTCTCTGATTTCTGCAGTTTTATCATCTCAGCCCAATAGCGATTGAAAGCTTCTTCTCTACTTTCCAACGTTCTTACTTTACTGTGTTTGATTTATTTTCCTGTTGATTACTGGAAGCTATATTATGTACCAAAGCTTTTTTTTTTTTTTTTTTTTTTTTTTTTTTGCTGAACAGCTGTACCCTTCCCCACCAGTGGTTTTTCTTCTCCTTGTCTAGTTAATTTTCTGTTATTTTCCCCAGATTTCTTCTTTGCTGTCATCTAGGCAGTATACAGACTCGCCAGGAACTGAATTTTACCCAGATGGAGAGCTTCCACTGGCTCCTTTACTTCTCTTTTTATTTTCACACTAGGATAGTCTGCTCTTCAGAGCACAGCCATCTTGGAATCTCGACAATAATGCCCATAGTTTAATCAGAGTTGTTTGGTAACATGCTTCAGAGCACAGCCATCTTGGAATCTCGACAACAATGCCCATAGTTTAATCAGAGTCATTTGGTAACATGCTTCAGAGCACAGCCATCTTGGAATCTCGACAATAATGCCCATAGTTTAATCAGAGTTGTTTGGTAACATGCTTCAGAGCACAGCCATCCTGGAATCTCGACAATAATGCCCATAGTTTAATCAGAGTCATTTGGTAACATGCTTCAGAGCACAGCCATCTTGGAATCTTGACAATAATGCCCATAGTTTAATCAGAGTCATTTGGTAACATGCTTCAGAGCACAGCCATCTTGGAATCTCAACAATAATGCCCATAGTTTAATCAGAGTCATTTGGTAACATGCTTCAGAGCACAGCCATCTTGGAATCTCGACAATAATGCCCATAGTTTAATCAGAGTTGTTTGGTAACATGCTTCAGAGCACAGCCATCCTGGAATCTCGACAATAATGCCCATAGTTTAATCAGAGTCATTTGGTAACATGCTTCAGAGCACAGCCATCTTGGAATCTCAACAATAATGCCCATAGTTTAATCAGAGTCATTTGGTAACATGTTAATGCATTGTACTGTCTTCAGAAGCTACCCATATTTCTTTTGATACCCGTGTACAATTTTATGACAACACGTGCTGCCATTTTCTGGTATGATGTCTAATGACATTACTCATACAATCCCTTATTTAAGAGTCAGAGGCAGATAAGGAAGGGGGATACAGTTACATTAATCACAATAAGATATGATATGATATGATAGCAAAGTTCTTCTAGCGTGTCATTTTAAAAGAAGACAAATTTCTCATTTAGAGATGTTGTAGCATTTTGCTCTGTCACAAGTTACAACAGACCCTACACATACATGAATTGTAAGGATGAAAAAAGCTCTAATGAACTACAGAGTGTCACTCGTCCAGTCAGGATAAAACAGACAAACAGTTGTGTGTTCACTTCAAGCAGCTTTATTACATACAAATACATCAGGATTAAGGCTTAGTAACTTAAACTTAAATAAACTTATAAACAGACTGACTACTGCACTCATGCATGTTAACACTCCGGCTGTTCTCTCAAAATGGCACTGCTGCCTGCACATGCTCTCTGTTTATACTCACGTGCTCTCACTTTAAAATGCTTCCTAAAGTCACAACACACACTCTGCTCTACATCCTACTTCTTTGAGCAATAAATCATGCACAGTAATAATGACAATAATCATTGACATACAATTGTACAGAAATAATCCTTTGACATATAATTATACAGAATCAATTACAAGTGAAACAATCATGTCCAGGTTGCTGTATATTTTACACTGTCTGGAAATACGACCTTATCATGTGACATAAAACTTAAGACTGGGTTTAGCAACAGGGACATCTGGGACATCCTCAGGAATGGGAATAGGTACTGAGATATGTCCTTCAACAAGAACATTGTCTGGATTACTCTAAGATCTAAAGCCTATCACAGGTACTATGCTGCAATATCAATTAAGACACCAGAAGAAGATGCCTGCGATTTCTTCTGTATTCTATACCCTCAGATTCCACTAAGATCTTGGCTCGGCACATACACCTCTCACTTGACCAATTTGATGAAAACCTTTTGCTGTCTGTATCCTCACTATCTCTCCTTCTTTCAATGAATAAAGAAATCTGCTCATTTTATCAAAGCTGGACTTCTGGAATGAACGCTTTTTGAATAGTTGGGCATTGATTGCTCTGGTGTTTTTAGTATTAGGCACCAATAAACTGGAACTGCTAGGCAAGGTTGTTCTTGTTTGCATAGACAGAAGTCTCTGAGCAGGTGAGCTAAGTAAATTGTCATGGGGTATATTTCTGAGATTAAGCAAATTCAAGAAAACATCAGTATTCTCACACTTTGACCTCTCTAGTCATTGCTTTGCACTTTGTACTGCACGTTTAGCTAGGCCGTTTGACTGTGGGCACTCAGGCCTACTGGTAACATGGATAAAGTCCCACTGTTTTGCAAATTTCTGAAACAGCTGACTGGTAAACTGGGCACCGTTGTCAGAAATAACTTTGTGTGGACTACCATTGACTGTGAAATGATGTTTCAACTTAGTAATGATAGTACTGGACGTTAGGTTAGGTAGCAAATCAATCTCGAACCAGCTCGAATAAGAGTCTACCAACACTAAGTAATGCTGACTATTCCACTCAAATATGTCAGTGGCTACTGTTGACCAAGGTAGTTCAGGAATCTGGCTTAGCTAAAGTGGCTCTTTTTGCAAATGTGGTTTAGTACTATTGCATACTGAACAGGATGAAAGTACTCTATCAATATCTTTTGACAGAGAAGGCCAAAATACTAGTCCTCTTGCCCTTCTTTTGCTAGCTTCAAAACCTGGGTGACCACGATGCAAAATCTGGATGTACTCATGTTGTAAGGAAGTAGGAACAACAACTTTAGGACCTTGGAAAATGATACCATCTTTGCTCAACATCTCATCTCTGTAAGGAAAATAAGGTTGCACTTCTGTTGGCACACAAGATTGCTTTGATGGCAATCCAACATTGATGAAATGGTTGAGCTTTTGCAAAATTGGATCAGTCTTTGTATGATCTCTGAGCTCATCAGGTCTTATGGTAGAAAAATTATGCATGTCTGTGACACTGATGTCAAAGTTCTCTGCATCAACTTTTCTGTGGTATTTCTGGGTGATCTGGATAAGGTATCAGCCAGATAAAGAAGTGTGCCTTTTGTATAGACCATTTTGAATTTGTACTTTTGCAATTTGAGCATCATTCTTTGTAGTCTTGCTGGAGCTGTATGCATAGGTTTCTTTAAAATAGTGACTAGAGGTTGATGATCAGTCTCAATCTGGATAGCTCGGCCATTAATATAATCATGGAACTTTGAACATGTGAACACAATTGCCAAAAGTTCCTTCTCAAACTGAGCATACTGCATCTCAGTTTGGGTAAGAGTTCTACACGCATAGGCTACTAGTCTACCCTCTTGATGAATAACTGCACCAAGACTGAACTTTGAAGCATTACAGAAAAGAATTACTGGTTTGTGGACATATATCGAGTAAACACTATTAGGTGCCTGAAGGAAGACACACTCAGTAAGCTACAATACGACCTGTTTTAATAGACAATAACACTCCAATAAACGGACAGATTGAAAATGACAAATGGATCATGCGCTTTCATCCACCCAGCATGTGGACTTCATCAGAATCAATAATCCAATTACCAAAGGCTAATTTATACTTTCTTTGGCGCCACTACAGAGAAACCATTTAATAAAATTTAAAAAGATACAACCTACATGTTGCCAAAGTGTTACATTATATGCATTCAGATCTATTGCACTAAAAACCATTAGTACATTAATAATAAAAAGTCTAATAGATTGTACTCCTGCCCTTTCAACTGATCCATAAATAATAATTTTCATAAAAATATAAACAGATGTAAAATAATATTAAATAAAAATAAATACACATACTATGATAGTGTAAAATATGTGTATGTGTAAAAATATATAAAATTGATGTCCTATGGAAATGTTTTTGTTTTATTCATATGCTATACATAGAATTAGATTAAAATATCAATTATGTGCTTATAAAATGCCTTAAAATGACCTGGAATAATTATTACACATGTCTACAGCAGTTGCTAGATATATACTGTTAATGTTTCTATGTCCAAAAACTGCATTAATATAATCCATGATATTATATATCCTAGAATTATTCTTCCTGTACCTACCGATTATTTCTATTGTAATAGGTTCATAGGTTCATAGGTAGGTACTAGGCTGTCGGCCCTAGGGCCCATACAAGCCTAGCCAAAAAATGTACCCTGGCTTTCGCCACCCAAGAAAATTATTTTCCTGTTCCCCTGTTGAGCAGAGCCACAGAAGTGATCCTCGGGGTGAATTTCCCATCCAATCATCAAGATTTTTCTTGAAGAGTGCTAATGAGGAGCTCTGTTTGACATAGATAGGTAGTCTGTTCCAGAGTATGGGAAGTCTCTGGGACAGGAATCTATCCCTCCAGCATGTTCTGTTTATTGTGGTGACAAGGTTTAGGTCCCTAGAGCGTGTAGCTCAGAGGGATTGGGATTTCTTTAAGTGGAGCATGTCCAACAGCTCTGGGTTTGACATAGCTTTGTATGTTAGGCAGAGATCACCTCTGAGTAGGCGATATGCGATGGAGTAAAGCTGTAGTTTTTTTAGACGGTCTGCATAGGGCATCTGTTTGAGGCCAGTAATCCTCTTTGTGAGGTATTTCTGTGGTCTTTCCAGTTGTTGTAGATGTCTTGTGAGGTACATACCAAAAGGGGCGTTGTACTCTATAATGGGTCTAATGAGAGATGAGTAGAGGGGAACAATGACCTCTTTTTTTCTGGATGAGAATCCTTTTGTGATGAGATGAGCCACTTAGAAGGATTTCCTGACCACTGTGGTGATGTGATTATCAAAGGAGAGGCTACTGTCCACCTGTGTCCCAAGGTCTCTTATCACATTTTTGACATTAAGTAAACTACCAGCTATGTGGTAGTTCATGGGTACAGAGTTTTTACCAAAGGGGATGGCAATACACTTTTTGGCACTGAGCTTCAGGCCATGGCTTTGACACCAGGTATCTGTCTCAGTGAGGCCCTTTTGTAGTTTGTCCACATTGTTAGGAGTTTCGATTATGGCTCCTAGTTTGCAGTCATCTGCAAACTTTGTTAGCCAAAGACCTTCTGTGTTGGCCTGCACTTTAGAGAAGTAGATACCAAACAGGAGAGGACCCAAAGCTATGCCCTTTCATTTGTTTGAGAGGAACAATAGTGTAGAATGCAAGAGTACACAGTATAAGGGAACAAGAAAATGTGGATGTTGTAGATATTGTCAAGTTATACTAGAAGAAGAAGGGATCATCTTAGAGAACATTAACAGGACCAGAATCACCTCTAGGAGAGGAAATTGCAACACTAAATATATTATATATATGGCCAAATGTTCAGTTTGCACCAGCTTTTACATTGGGAAAACTGAACGAATGTTCAAGAGACGTATTTATGACCATTTATATGCTATCAGACAAAAAGATAGTACGAACACACTCTATCGACATATAGAGGCTACAGATAATAGCCACAGATTCAAATTTACCATCTTAGAACAAATAAAAATGAACAGTAGAGGAGGAAATATAAAAATACATTTGGCTGAGAAAGAAGTGAGATGGCAAATTTTAACTGACGCATCCACTACACCGGGATTAAATGATTATATTACTATCAAACCCATCTTACAAAAGTTACAGTAGGGGTAGACTTGCATATGTTCATACGTATATATATTATCTATATTATCTTTATTATGTGACTGTATATTAAATGAAAGGACATAGCTTTTTACATCATTACAATAGAAATAATTGGTAGGTACAGGAAGAATAATTCTAGGATATATAATATTATGAATTCTATTAATGCAGTTTTTGGACATAGAAACATTAACAGTATATATCTAGCAACTGCTGTAGACGTGTAATAATTATTCTAGGTCATTTTAAGGCCTTTTATAAGCACATAATTGATATTTTAATCTAATTCTATGTATAGCATATGAATAAAACTAAAACATTTCCATAGGACATCAGTTTTATATATTTTTACACATACACATATTTTACACTATCATAGTATGTGTATTTATTTTTATTTTATATTTTACATCTGTTTATATTTTTATGAAAATGATTATTTATGGATCAGTTGAAAGGGTAGGAGTACAATCTATTAGACTTTTTATTATTAATTTACTAATGGTTTTTAGTGCAATAGATCTGAATGCAAATAATGTAACACTTTGGCAATACGTAGGTTGTATCTTTTTAAATTTTATTAAATGGTTTCTCTGTAGTGGCGCCAAAAAAAGTATAAATTAGCCTTTGGTAATTGGATTATTGATTCTGATAACGTCCACATGTTGGGTGGATGAAAGCGCTTGATCCGTTTGTCATTTTCAATCTGTCCGTTTATTGGAGTGTTACTGTCTATTAAAACAGGTCGTATTATAGCTTACTGAGTGTGTGTCTTCCTTCAGGCATCTAATAGTGTTTACTCGATATTCATTGTTGCAGTTTTTAACACTATTGTCTTGATTGTATTTGGTTTGTGGACATCATAGTAGCTTAACGTTGGTGGATATGCAATTTTCTGCTTCAGGTCATAAAATGCTCTCTGGTGCTGTTTCAACCATGACCAGGTAACATTTTTGAGTGTCTGCTCTCTTAAGGGCACTGATAATTCACTGAAGTTTGGTATAATCTTGCCCAAATAGTTAACCATACCAGGAAAATGCCATAAGGCTTGGACATTGTCTGGAGGTGGCATCTCAAGAATGGCTATTTATTTGGAAGGATCTGGTCGTAAGCCTGAACTGGTAAATAAATGACTGACATAAGAAACTTCTGGTAACCTGAATTTACATTCAGAGGACTGAGCTTTAGATTCACTTCATGTGCTCTTTGCATGACTTTCCTGGGGTTTCTGTCATGCTCTTCTTCACCATTGCCTCCAACTAGTAAATCATCTACTATTATAGCACACAGATAGCCTGAAAAAATTTGCTCCATTGCACCCTGAAAGACTTCACTGGCAGAATTTATTCCAAAAGGCATTCTGAGAAATCTGTATCTACCAAATGGCTTACTGAATGTAGTCAGTAGTGAAGATTTGTGATCAAGCATTACTTGCCAAAATGAACTCTTTGCAACTAAGACAGAAAAAACAGTGGCATTTGGCATGAGGGTAGCAACTTCCTCGATTGTACCCATAGGATGGTGTGGTCTCTTTAATGGTTTGTTTAAGTCTCTTGGGTCAACACATTTTCTGATTTCATCTGAGCTTTTCTTATGAGCGACTACCATGGAAGACACCCATTCAGTTGGTTCTGTAACTGGACAAATCACATGCTGCACCATTTTATCTAAGTGGACTTTGACTCAGTCCTGCATAGTTATTAGGACTCTTCTCACTGGTGTGACCACTGGACTGACCTCTGGGTATAACTTCATGGAACACATGACTGGAAGTTTACCTAGTTGTCTTCGAAAATATCAACATACTCTAAGAAATTAGTATCTGTGAAACTGGTTGTGGAAATGTGGTTACATGATGGACTTCTTTGGTAAAAGAAAGAAGTTTCATTTTTAAACTGCCTCTGAGACCTAATAATGACTGTGCAGGTCTTTTGACTACATAAAATTGCAAGCTGTAACTGTTCCCCACTGAATAGTATGAAAGTACTACTGAGCCTTTGGCTTGAATCGCTTCACCTCCATAAGCAACAAGCTTTGCACAATTGGCCAAATTAAGTTGTTCACCAGATCTTCTGCTGACATAACATTTGCACTTTGAAAAAGTGTCCATGTTGAGCTCTGTGGGTTTACCATTAATCGGGACAGTACAAAACACTTCATTTTAAGCCAAAACATCTAATGCATTAGCCTTTCCAATGACCACTGATACACCATCTACATAGAAAATAGAGCTGCAGCTTTCTATTTAATCAACTTGATTTTTTGAGTGACCTTTCTTAATAAATGAATGAGGCTTGCTTGATTTACAAAGCTTTTGAAAGTGGTTCCATTGTTTACACTTGTGGCATTGCTGACCAAATTCTAAGCACTTTTCTCTTTTGGACTCGTGATTGGCACCACAATTATGACAGTTAACAATGAGACTGACTTGGGTTTTGCTGATTCACCCTTGTGCTGCACTGCACATGCCTGTTTTACTGAGCCAGTCTTAGAACTTGCTGGAAAGGTATGGGCTGTCTCTGGAAATCCAGCATGGGCTGCAGCTGCTATGTGCTTATTCCAATTTCTACTAGCCATGTGCTGCATGCTGTCTACATTTGCTCTAGAGGCTGCTGAAACCACATTCATCACTTGCAAGCATGTCTGTGTGCCTTTCTGTAAGCTTGTGTATTTGACAAATCTCTATGGCTTTGCTTAACATTAAATCACTGTCTTGAAGCAAAATCTTTCTCACTGCAGCTTTATTAACACTACACACAAATCTATCCTTTATCAACTCATCTTTCAAATCACCAAATCTGCACATTTTAGCTTTGTTTCTCAAGTCAGTAATTTAAGCTCCAAACGTCTCTCCTGGCTTTTGGTCTCTTGTATAAAATAAGTGCCTCTCCAATGTAATATTTGTCTGGGGGTTACAAATTTCTCTAAATTTATGTTTCAAGCACTCAGGATCCTCCCTTGATTCAGCTTATACAACAATATGATGTTTATCCCTGTCTCCTGCATATACTGCTGGTGCATACACAAATGAACGCTCTCTTTCAATGGCTTCTGACCCCCACTAGATTAAGCAAAATAAATGCCCTCATACATGCATCTTTATCAGAAAAAGCTGCTTGTATGAAAATATTGTATTCCTGCTCAAATACTCTCCAATTCTCTGCAATATTGTGATTAAACACAAGCGGACTGGGTTTGCAAAATGCCTCTGCCATGCCAACACACAGTAATAAAGACCCTTGGAATTATGTACGTACATACACACACATACATCAATCATTTATGCCAGAAACTTGCAATTATGCTCAATAGCAAAACAGACTTTTCAAAATAACTGCACTTTGAGAAATAATTCTCTGTAGCACAAGAACACTTCGAAATCACCGTACTTTGCAAAACCACTCTTATCAGTGTAAGAAACACTTTAAAATGACTGCCCTTTGTGAATGAACTGTACATAGCACAAGAAACTTCTCAAAATGACTGTATTCTGACTGCACTTTGTGAAATAACTGTACTTCGCACACAGTAAACTCTTTGAAATAATTGTACTGTAATAAAGCACACACTGCAAAAATTTTGCACACTCAGATACTTCAAACAACTCTAGTTATACTTTGAATAGCTGTAGTCAATGTGAAATAGTAGCCTATATCAAAACACGTGGTTGTTTACTAAAACAATGCAGTTGCTTTGCTTTTCCATGCTCATTTTGCCCTTTAATTGTACTTGTTATGCTCATTTGACTTCTATTAATCTCGTTATACTTTTCTTGTGCTCATTTTACTTTTAACATGCTTGTTATGCAAATCAGAAGTAATGCTAAACCCTCTCATAACTATTTTGAATAATTTTATCAAATACTATGGTTTGAGCATTTTGTTTAATCAACAATGCATTTTGTGCTTTTCATTTGATTAATAATGCATTTTGTGCTTTGCAAATGCTTTGTATCATTTTCTTTACAAAATAAATCATCTATGCGAGTTTTAATTACCTGAAATTCATTTCTGACCTTTTCAATCATTTCAGCAGGTTGGGGCAAGGAATCTGGTTTCTTGTTGCTCAGACATTTTGGGTTTCAGCACCGTGTCATTCAGATATGCCACTCCTAACACCATGTCATTCAGACATCCTGCTTCTGACACCATGTCGCTAGTCCAGTCAGGATAAAACAAAGTTGTGGGTTTGGTTCAAGCAGCTTTATTACAGACAAACACATCAGGATTGAGGCTTAGATACTTAAACTTAAATAAACTTATAAACAGACTGACTACTGCACTCATATATGTTAACACTCTGGCTGTTCACTCAAAATGGCAGTGCTGCCTGCATGTGTTCTCTATTTATAAGCACATGCCCTTACTCTGAAATGCTTCTTAAACTCACAACACATGCTCTGTTCTACACAGAGCATCTAGATTTTCAAGGTTTCTGGGGGTGGTGGATAGGTGTCCAGACCTTTTCTTTAAGTCAGTTATTTCCTCCAGAGTTACTGCACAGTATAGTCTTGGTCTCATTCTCTGTGTTGTCAATGTCTGCCACACTCACTGTAATGTCATATATCAGGCCACAGCCCATATAGCCTGTTTTGGACATCTGAAAAGGTGGGCGGCAGCCCCAGGCCATGCCCCTGATTATATCTCACTTTTTAATAAAACATGATATTAATAAAGTCCACTACTGTTTAAAGAATCAAACATGCTAGTTACATGTAATCTTCAGATTAGTAAAAAAGACAATTAATGATAATGTTCCAAGCAGTTTAAACATGTAAGCAAGTATAGTTTAAAAGCAAACAAGTCCCCACCAAGTATAACTTAGAGAAATATAAAAAGACAATTATTACATTCTTAAAGTTGCACATGTTTTGGTCTTCAAATAAACAGTTCAGTTGTGCAGGAATTTTGCTGATATGTAAGGGTGTGTAAACTGTTCCCACTGTGTTCAATAAATATGTGCAGTGTTTGCTAATAAGCAGTGTTTGCTAATAATTCCCATTGTGTTCAATAAATATGTGCAGTGTTTGTTAATAATTCCCACTGTGTTCAATAAATATTGCTAACTCCCACTGTGTTCAATAAATATGTGCAGTGTTTGCTAAGAATTCCCACTGTGTTCAATAAATATGTGCAGTGTTTGCTAAGAATTCCCACTGTGTTCAATAAATATGTGCAGTGTTTGCTAAGAAACTGTGTTCAATAAATATGTGCAGTGTTTGCTAATAATTCCCAGTGTGTTCAATAAATATGTGCAGTGTTTGGTAAGAATTCCCACTGTGTTCAATAAATATCTGCAGTGTTTGCTAATAATTCCCACTGTGTTCAATACATTTGCGAACATCTTGCTTAACTCAGTAAAGCTTTTTATTTTTTGGCTCCAACTGCATAACCCCAGATGATCCTCAGTTACATCTACTGCTCCATTTTTATCTCTGTACCCCCAGTACTATCCCCAGAGAAGGGACCATTCCAGCGATGGACTGAGAAAAGGAAGTAGCTCTGAGAAGAGCAGTCAGCTGTGTCACATGGTCTCTCTTGCATTTTTTGCATTCCTAATTGGGTGGCACTACTGACATTACATGCCTCACCACATCAGTGTCAGTTAGCATCAGCATCTTCATTCAACGCCAAATTCCTAATAGTGCTTCTTGCATCACTAGAGGTGTCTCAAATTTCAAGTAGAATCCGCTTCTCCCTAACAGAGTGCGTGAACAGGCAAACAGGTTTCAATAAAACTATTTAAATAAGTTGTTACTGTTCCATAGAAGGAAGGTACCACCATCCCCTTTCTCCTTAAACCCACACCTTTTTATAAGAAAATAAAAAAACTCAAAGCAGTTCTTTTTGTTTTATTTATTTATTTTAATAAGTATAAAAAAAAAATAAAACAACAACAAAAAGGCACTAGTCAACCAAGTAGCCAATATATATATATATATATATATATATATATATATATATATATATATAGATATAGATATAGATATAGATATACAAATTACTTACACTAGCAAAAAAAGGGTGGGATAGGGTGGCCGCGGTGGTGCAGTGGTTAGCATTGCCACCTCACAGCAAGAGGTTCTGTGGTTCAATCCTCGGCTGGGGTTCCTTCTGTGCAGAGTCTGCATGTCCTCCCTGTGGTCGTGTGGGTTTCCTCCGGGTGCTCAGGTTTCCTCCCACATCCCAAAGACATGCTGTAGGCGGACTGGACACTCTAAATTGGCCCTAGGTGTGATTGTGTGCATGTGTGTGCCTTCTGTGGAAGGTTGGGTGCCAGGCTGGCAACCTGGAACTGTAAAACTCCATTGCCAATAATGAGTGGACAGGTGATCCGCTGTGGCGACCCCTAACCAGGAAAAGCCAGAAGAAGTAAAAAAAAGGGGGGATCAGGGATGAAGAATCTACAGAGTATTTAATGAAGAAACTAACAAATTCCAGAAATTCAGTCACTGGATAAAACATCTAGGTCTAGGTTAGCAGAGATCCATGATAATTTGATGTAAACTTCTCTGTTATGCTTTACCATCTGTAATTTTTTATTCAACTTAGACACTGCATTTTTAATCAGTTTAGTCACTACTAGATCCAGATCAAGGTCGTATGGGGCCCTAAGCAAGACAATGGACAGGGGCCCCCCTGTCATGAACTCATCATATCCCCCATCATGCCCCCACAATACCAATATCCTACTATATGGCTGTCTCGCACCAATTACCATAAAACATCAATCTCAACAAATTGGGTGAAATCCAGAAAAAATTAAGGAACAGTCCAGACAATCAGGGGCACATAAAATATTACTTCTATTAACTTGAGACACTGACAGATTAATAAATCAATTTATGTTTTCTGAAGTAAAACAAGCCTGTACTAGTGTCATTACAGAGTGTAATTCATTCACCACCTTTTCTCCAATAGTCATCAGATAGTCACCATCTATAGCTCGCTTCTCAACAAATCAGAGACAAATCCAGAAATTATAAGGGGCAATCGCACATACTTTTAAAATATTACTACTATTAATTTGAAATGCTGACTGAATAATAAAAGTGAATTGATATACATTTTCTGAAGCAAAAAAGTCTATAACTGTAATAGTGTTATGTCATTATTTAGTTCACCACCTATTCCCCAAACGTCATTAGCCAGTCACCTGAAACAATTAGGGACAGTTCAGGACACTTCAAAGGACAACGACTGTTTCTACATGAATGAACTGCAAATTCTTCAAATTAAAATGTGATTCATAATCTTAGAAGTCATCTTCAAATTAACACACTATTCACATTTTCAAAACACTTCTTACATATTTCACAGATTCAATAACTATGTAGTTACCTTTGTTCTGCAGACAGTACTATCTAAAACCCACCTTGCTGGAGGGCTATACCCCCTCAACTATATATACCAACTCCAGGATCGCACTACAGTGGGGAAAAGGGCATATACCTTTTTATGACCTTAATGTAGTGTGCATACTTCCAGTACTGCCAGGAGCGTCATATGAAACATCCGCCATTTTTGTTTAGACATTTAGTACAAAAATTTAAACAGACATACCTGTATTTACAAAGACTTAAGTACTACTTCCTGCATTGTTGTAGGTATTCTGTACATCAGCATTTTAAGTTTCACTTTAATAACACTCAGCATTTTAATGTTCCACTGTTATAAGAATTCAGAATTGTGGTCTCGGTAATATGAAATTCATGATTTTAGGGTTTTTTTGTTTAAAAGTAGATCCCATAAAACACATAATCCATAAAAAACATAATTTAAAATATCACATGAAGGAGTATTAAAAAAGTCATATGAATGAATATTATAAAACTTGTAGGACGAGGAGAGAAAGGTATATTTTAAATACAGAAATAATCAGAGACAACCGGTGACAATGAACACTCTTAAAGCATTAGTATTATTAATGTTGTTGACCCAGTGACAGAATAAGAGAATTTGAGCTAACGTACACTTTTCTGTAGTAAAAGAACCCTATAACTCAAATTATTGTCATTATTTACTATAAGTAATTCATCATCTTTTCTCCAATAACCATCAGTCTTATGACGGATTTAGGCAAGGATAAGATTTGGGTCAAAATCAGGACAGGACAGGTATGCTCTGATACATTTCAGCCTCTTAGTGCAATAAATCTGGAAATGTGTAAAGTAGTGGTGGGACAAAGGTCTAAAAATGGAGGAAAAACTTTAAATACTGCTCTTATTAAATTAGAAACTTGCTGAAATAACAGGATTAGTGTTACCATGTTTTTTTTTCTTAAGGATCTGTAGTCAAACGTATATTGCTACTAAGAGACTAAGGGACAGTTTCCAGTGCTCTCTTGCAGGTAGTCATTCATTCACTCTGTATTGGCCATTCACACATACGATGACAAACTGGCCAATTGCCAGCCATGGGTTCACTACTCTCCACTGCTCAGAGTGACTGAGTGTGACTGTGAGTGACTTACCTTAAGTTCCTTACTAAGTCCTCAGTAATATCTGTTTCGTTCATCTGGGCAAACTCAATAACTTGATGGATGCTGCAGGCAACCTGGCTGGCAAAGTGGCACTTTTTACACTGTAGAAGCATAGCTCTCAATCTCTTAGCACAAAATAATCTGGACAAAGACAAAAATAATAGGGGGACAAAGCCCCCAAAATACAGGCAAACTTTAAATATCGTTCTTAGAAACTTAGAAAGTTGCTAGAATAAAAGGTGTTGTGTTGCCATGAATTTTCTGAAGGATATAAAGCTTGAAACTCAAATGCCTGCCATTATTTACTGACTTCAGTCAGTACTGGTTTGGCACAAAAATCCAGAAAACCACACATTGTATAAGGAACAGACCCAAAATATGAGGCAAAAATCTGTAAATTCTGTGAAAATCTGGACAGTAGAGAAGTACAGAGAGGAGGGGTTGTGGCTCATGAGTCAGGAGCAGGACTTACTTCAGGATTCATGGCAGTAAAATAAAGTGAGGTTTAACAAATTAGGTATCTGCACCTCCAACCTGCGGCTGAGCTGACTGAACTATTAAGTCAGTCAGATGAGGGGAGGCAGAGCAATGCATCTGCTTAGTGGTGCTTAGTGTGATGCCTGGGGGGGAACAACACTTGAAAAAATCTGTCCTCACACTCCTAAAAGAGTGGAAGAAGCCACGCCAATTTGGGCCCTCTAGCCTTCATTGGACCATAGGCTCACTACCACTACCTCCTACCTTCATACCTCAAGCTGCATAGAATAACAACATTTGCTGTTAGCATGCATTTTCTGAAGGATACGAGGTTTGAAACTCTAATGTATGTTACTATTTAGTGACTTCAACCCTCAGTAATTTGTTAGAACACCACAAGGTTTATGAGGAAAAGACCAAAAATATGAGGTGAAAATGCTGACATTGTGCAAAAATCTAAACAGTTAAGTGTCCCTACCTCACACAGCTCACAAGGTTTTGGCAAAAAAATCTGGACAAAGCCAAAAATAATGGGGGACAAAGACCAAAAACATGGACAAATTTTAAATATTGCTCTTATAAATGTAGAAAGTTGCAAGAATAAAAGGTCTTGTGTTGCAATGCATTTTCTGAAGGATAAGAAGTCTGAACTTCAAATACCTGCCATTATTTAGCAAATCCAGTCATCACTGATTTGCCACAAAAATCCAGAAAAAACACAAATTTTATGAGGAACAGACCAAAACTATGAAGCAAAAATCTGGACATTCTGTGAAAATCCTGACAGCTGAGAGGTACTTCTTCATATTCTGAATGAATTGTTATATTCCAGTCAATGAATATATTAATAAATACAAAAATGAATAAGATATATTTGCATTACTAGATTAAATATTTATTTACTATCATTACTTTTTTGTTGGTTTACTTCTTTAAGAACTATTACTTGTTATCTAAGGACATGACTGTCTCTTACCTCTCAGCCTCTTAGAGCAAGGAATCTGAACAAAGTTATAAATACAAGGGGGACAAAGGCCCAAAAATAGGGACAATTTTTAAATATTGTTCTTACAGACTTAGAAAGTTGATAGAATAACAGGCTTTGCATTAGCATGAATTTTCTGAAGGGTATAACATTTGTAACTCAAATGTCTGTCATTATTTTCTAACTTCAATCTTTAATGATTTGCCACTAATTTGCCAGAAAACCACAACTTAAAGGACAACAAAGGGATATTAGAGCAGATTGCTCAACCTGCTGTCTCTTTTAGTCCCTATACGTTGATACAGCCTCGAAAATCACCCATGCAGCTTTAAAAACTAATCCACTCAACTGTTTTCCCTGTTAGGCTTCCTACCTTTCCGTGCTGTTTTACTTTCACTTTGAAAGCCAAGTTGAAAAACCTCTAGCTGGCTCTGAAATAATGATGTCACATCTGCCAGAGCTCTTGCTCTGGCTACCGGGACGTTTCCTCCCCCAAAGTGATATAATCCCTGCCTGATTTGCATGCTGTATAGAACAACCAGTGGACCTCCCTCATTGTAATGTTAGAGCTGCCTTGCCCAACCCACTCATAACCTAGCAAAAATGTCAAACTACAATCTCACTTTTCTGAAGAGCCCTACCGATATGTGACAAAGTACAGGCAGAAACACAGTAACAGCTGGAAAAACTAAGAGCATAAATTTCCAGTGACCATGCATAGACATTAATTACATGTTATTCCATAAGAAGCAGATGTCTGTCACAGTTAATTGACAACACTACATCAGATTGCAAGAAGTATGCAATACCGTAATTTTTCTTAAATTACCACTTAAAAAAGCATGCTGTCATGCAAGTATGTGAAATATTTAGTGTTTATAGTGCATCATTTGTTAGCTATTTAACCAAACAGGAAGGAAAAATAAGTGGAAGTTTGATGCTTTGCAAAACAGTGATTATTCCCAGTGTTATGGAGCTTGGTTCTAAATTTGACAGCAGTGCAACAAAAAAGTCTCCCACTGTAAGGAAGGAAAGGCCGAAAAGCAAGCAGTACATTAGTCTGGTCACCTGCTGTGAGCTGTCAATCACATGCAGATAATGGGTCAAATTACCCATAGCTCTTTAAGAGCTAGGGAAGCTAGGTGTGAAGGGGGAGGGGAGATACCTTGAAGAACTAGATTTCAGCCTTCACAAAATAAATCAAGTTAGCATTTCTAGGAAGAAAGAGCAATAAAATGCACTTTTCAGTTCTGTTCTGTAGGATTTGCACTGCTTGTGTTTGAAGAAGTCATTGAAAAAGGATACAATTTTAACCAAAAGTAGGTCGGTGACTATAACACAACAGGAGCTTTAGGGAAAACGTGTCAGATCTGATGCAATTTTTTTGAGACAAACAATGCATTCTGGGATACTTAGAGGCAGATCAAACAGTCAGACTTATTTCAAGATGCCAGACCCCATGTGGTCAGAAATTGTGTATAAAAATATCTAAAAAGTTATAGTCCCAGAGTGGTGGTAAAATGTTGGAAACACCAAACCATGATGAACTCAACATATTTTTTGAGTCAGTGGGTACGGTTGTCCTTTCATGAAACACAGACCAAAAACATAAGGCAAAAATCTGGACGTTCTTCTAAAATCTGTACATTTGAGAGGTAGGTATGTGAATTCATAAAATGGGACGGGCGAGAGCGAAGTTTGCTATTCTGATCCAATGTGGTACTAAATAACCATTTCATATATTAGCTTAAATTCGCCCCCGGACGGGGAGTGGGAACGTGGGATTTGGTGATGTATATAAACCTGGACCTCATAACAGTAGGAATGGGGACTGACTGGTGAGAATATATAGTATTGGTAGGGGTTACCACCTGTCCCACGTTGCAAGGGACAGTCCCTCTTTGGGGCAGTTGTATTTTGCAAAAAAATTGTAAAAATTGCAAATGTCCTGACATTGTAGGACAAAATAATTTCCTATATTTTAAGTAACAGTTGCATAAAGCAGTTATTCTGTATCTAAAACACCTAAATGTTATAAGAAACAGAATAAGCAACTAAAATGCTACAAGAATAAGCTTTTATTTAGGCAAAAAAGTGAAATTCTGCCCTTTGTATTGGCCGTGGGTATGTTTCGCCCTGCAAAATCTGACGTTTGCTCCAGAAATGTCCCACTTTGGGCATTTGAAAAGGTGGTAAACCTAAGTATTGGGAGATACGTTTTCCGCTAAAATGCGGGCCACTCACAGTCGGAGCTTCCATTCAACAAATAATAAAGAAAAGATATATTAAATAAGATAAAAAAACTGATGGCCAAACTTCATGTACCATTTAAAAAGAAAAAAAAGAGTTGAAAGTCTGATGTCGTAGTTTATTTGCTTCAGCAACACGAAAACAGTACCTGACAATGTTTCACTTTCTCCAAGTAAAGGAAGTCAAACTACAATTCCCAGAATGCGCTATTGTTAACGGGTTAAAGTTCCTGTATCGTGTACGTCAGTTCCTTCTAAATTGCCCTCGAGGAATCAGTGTGTGAAAGGGTTGTTAGAATTTGTTGCTAAAGGAATTTTAGTAATACTATCAGCTAGTGAGTGAGGTGTTTTTACCCTTACAGTTATAACCGACCAAGATAGCAGGAAGAGCTGGTCTTGAGTGTACAGCTCTTGTTGGTGGAGATTAAGAAGGTCGGCAAGTTTGCATTGGCTTGCATCACTCTAGCTATGGAGATGTCGGGTGAAAGGTTAGAAGCCTTGGGAAATGAGGAACTTGTCCAGCGGGTTAAGGAGTTGGAACATGAAGTGGAGAGGCTTAGGGCGCAGCTGTTGAAGCAGGGGGAAATTGGTCAGCAAGAGCAGACTGACTCAACACCCAAGGCTAAGAAGCAACAGCGCCCTTTTGATTTTAGTGCCTTCAACCAAAGACATGTGGCCCTGCGAATTGCTTACCTGGGGTGGAACTACCAGGGTTTTGCCAGCCAAGAAAACACCAACAATACAGTGGAGGAAAAGCTGTTTGAGGCAATGACAAAGACACGGCTGGTGCAGAGTCGACAGACTTCTTGCTATCATCGGTGTGGTCGCACTGACAAGGGAGTTAGTGCCTTTGGACAGGTACAGTTTTAATTGCTTCACTCTCCAGTCTAGTACTTTGGCTGCTTTATTTACATTTCTTACTAACTGGATTTATGGTCCTTAGCATTTGCTAGAGCTTTGAATTATGTGATCTAGTGACTTCGTAGTAGTAGTTATAGTCATACCTCAACTGTCCCTGGCTTTCAGAGATGTTTCTTATTTTTGACTCAAGTTTTAGCTCTGTCTGTCTTAATCCGTCCTAAAACTGGTGACTTAAAGAAAAAGTGGTGAATTACACTTAATAGCTAATGACAATGACTCCATTTGCTTCCAGAGATTCATATTAAATTATAGTCTTTTATTCTGTCATTGTCTGAAGTTAATAGTTCTAATATTTAAAAAATTTCCCTGATGATTTGTGCATTTGTCAATGATTCTGTTAAGATTTATCCCTTATTCATTGAGGAATTATTATTGAAGTCTTGCTTAGTATACCAACACGTGTCATTTGGCTTAAACTGGCTGTTGTGATTATTTAATGTGGCAACAGAAGTGTGAACTGTTGACTGGGTCTTGCAGGAGGCACCTGTATTTTGTCTTTTTCAGTTTTCGTGGCTTCGACTCCTCCTTTGCAACACTTGTAAATCATATGATGCTTCTGCACTAATGGGAGGTTTCTTTCCCCACTTGAAATTATTTGCTTTTCTCAGCAATAGCTTCAGGGTCAAGAAAATTAAATAATCGGAAAACTCACGGTAGTGCGGTTACAATAAAGGCTGTCTTCCTAAATATAAACGTTTCACCAACACGACATCCGGAAACTCCAAAAATAGTATCACAATATTCCTTTATTGAACAGATACATGTAGATTGAGCGCTTTCATCTCCCAACTGGAGACCTCATCAGAATCCGGTACCAACACTCACATTGTACCTTATATAACATTTAAATAACCCAATCACCACAAACAAACAATTAATCAATAAAACAATTAAGCAATAAATGTATACTAAGCGCAATAAGTGGCTGACCATCATAAGTTGAATAAAATAAAACATCCAGCTATACCCATTGTGTGAAACGCATATATATATATATATATATATATATATATCATAAACATTTTATAATCACATGTTGTATAAAGTTCCATACAAAAATATGAATGTGTAAAAAATACTTATAAATATATACTATTTAAAAATATATGTAAAAATATATATCTATTTAAAAACATCTTTCAATACACATGATAAATATAGTAAATATAAATATGAATATAAAAATATAAGTATATATAAATATAAATAAATAAAAACAATGTTGATTATATATGTAAATACCCACAAGTTATAAGACAACTATGTTGCAACAGTTAAAAAATGTGTTATGAGTTTCTATTTTGTATACATTTTTTATGTATGTTTTTTAGGATCATTGGATAATAGTTTAAGGGCTGGTATAATGGATATATGGTCATTCAGACCCTTGCCACTACAGGCATCAAGCCTGAGTTGCCATATCATCTCCCTATATGTTAATTTAGTCTCTCAGTCACCCCCCCATCTAACTGGTCCACAACCTCAACCACCCAGAATTTAAAATTGGCCCCGTCACATGTTAAGGAATGTCTGTATAATGCGTTATTTTCATTTTTACGATTTATATCTCTCATGTGCTCATATATCCTTTTTCTCAAGTGAGGTTCCGTTTTGCCAATATAAAAACCCCAACAAGATTTACAGTATACTAGGTATACCAACCCCTTGGTATAACAACTGCTAGGTAATGTAACTGTTTTTTCCCCCGCTATGAATGGACACTGGGGGCATCTACCACATCTAAAAATACCCATTCTGTTTAAAACTGTTTCTCCTTGATTTGTATATTTCTTTTTTTCTAAAATATTTTTTATATCATGACCTCTCCTATAATTATAGGTTAATTTATTTTGGAAAATCGTAGTTCTCGTAGACACTGTTTTAAACAAATCCCATGTTTCATTAATACAGTTCTGTAACCACCCTATATTCCGGTAATATGTAAGAGTCAAACCATTTTTGTTGTTCTGCAATACTTTATCAGCTCTTTCCATAATTCTATCATTCGTTTGATTTAATAATGGTATATACTTATCACCCCAACCTTTTATTACATATTCTTTAATAGGTTGTATGATTTCCACAGGATAATCTCTTTGATGGAACATATTTTGCACTTTATCTATTTCATTAAGAAACTCTATTTCATTAAGAAACTCATCCCTATCTGAAGTCATACGGGCCACCCTAATCATCTGGCCCTTAATGATATTCCTTTTAAGGTGATCAGGGTGGTCACTATTAAAGTGCAAATATGTATTAGAAAAATGTTCTTTTCTATAAATAGTCGATTTGTATGTATTAGACCTATAATCCTTACGTAACAAAACATCAAGGTAATGAATTTCATATAGATCTATGTGATGGGTAAATCTTAAAAAAGTAGTACTTTGATTGATGAAAGAAATAAATTTACCTATGGCTTCATCAGGACCTTCCCATAAAATAAATATATCGTCAAGAAACCGGTAGTAACTTTTAATATAAACAGAAAATTCAGTTCCAAGAACATATTGTCTTTCCCAGTACAACATTACTATATTAGCATAAATGGGGGCACACGCTGCCCCCATTGCCACTCCTTCAATCACCAATTGTCTCATCACAAGGTTCAAAAACCCAACCTTTGGCTATATATATATAGATACTAAACTCAAGAGGTACCATAAGAACTATTCTCATATTCTGGTGGACTCATGGGATTTTTTGCAGAAAATTAATAAGGACCCCTATAGTGAGGATATGAAATTCATTACTATAGATGTTAAAGATTTGTTTTCGGTCATACCACACAACATAGGGATGGACTGGTTTGAAAATATGTTAATAGAAATGAATTTATTAACACCAAACGAATTCAAACTAGTTTTAGAATGTATGGAGTTGGTCCTTAAGAATAATTTTATTTTCTTTCAAGGTGATTTTTATCACCAAAAAGAAGGAGTGGCAAAGGGGGCCGCGTGTGCCTCCATTTATGCTAATATAGTAATGTTGTACTGGGAAAGACAATATGTTCTTGGAACTGAATTTTCTGTTTATATTAAAAGTTCCTACCGGTTTCTTGACTATATATTTATTTTATGGGAAGGCCCTGATGAAGCCATAGGTAAATTTATTTCTTTCATCAATCAAAGTACTACTTTTTTAAGATTTACCCATCACATAGATCTATATGAAATTCATTAACTTGATGTTTTGTTACGTAAGGATTATAGGTCTAATACATACAAATCGACTCTTTATAGAAAAGAACATTTTTCTAATACATATTTGCACTTTAATACTGACCACCCTGATCACCTTAAAAGGAATATCATTAAGGGCCAGATGATTAGGGTGGCCCGTATGACTTCAGATAGGGATGAGTTTCTTAATGAAATAGATAAAGTGCAAAATATGTTCCATCAAAGAGATTATCCTGTGGAAATCACTCAACCTATTAAAGAATATGTAATAAAAGGTTGGGGTGATAAGTATATACCATTATTAAATCAAACGAATGATAGAATTATGGAAAGAGCTGATAAAGTATTGCAGAACAACAAAAATGGTTTACCCTATTTGACTCTTACATATTACCAGAATATAGGGTGGTTACAGAAATGTATTAATGAGACATGGGATTTGTTTAAAACAGTGTCTACGATAACTACGATTTTCCAAAATAAATTAACCTATAGTTATAGGAGAGGTCATAATATAAAAAATATTTTAGAAAAAAAGAAATATACAAATCAAGGAGAAACAGTTTTAAACAGAATGGGTACTTTTAGATGTGGTAGATGCCCCCAGTGTCCATTCATAGCGGGGGAGAAAACAGTTACATTACCTAGTTTAAATATTACATTGAAGTCCAAGAAATACAGCAGTTGTTATACCAAGGGGTTGGTATACCTAGTATACTGTAAATCTTGTTGGGGTTTTTATATTGGCAAAACGGAACGTTACTTGAGAAAAAGGATATATGAGCACGAGAGATATAAATCGTAAAAATGAAAATAACGCATTATACAGACATTCCTTAACATGTGACGGGGCCAATTTTAAATTCTGGGTGGTTGAGGTTGTGGACCAGTTAGATAGGGGGGGTGACTGGGAGACTAAATTAGCATATAGGGAGATGATATGGCAGCTCAGGCTTGATGCCTGTAGTGGCAAGGGTCTGAATGACCATATGTCCATTATACCAGCCCTTAAACTATTATCCAATGATCCTAAAAAACGTACATAAAAAATTTATACAAAATAGAAACTCATAACACATTTTTTAACTGTTGCAACATAGTTGTCTTATAACTTGTGGGTATTTACATATATAATCAACATAGTTTTTATTTATTTATACTTATATATACTTATATTTTTATATTCATATTTATATTTACTATATCATGTGTATTGAAAGATGTTTTTAAATAGATATATTTTTTACATATATTTTTAAATAGTATATATTTAAAAGTATTTTTTACACATTCATATTTTTGTACGGAACTTTATACAACATGTGATTATAAAATGTTTATGCTATATATATATATATATATATATATATATGTGTGTGTTTCACACAATGGGTATAGCTGGATGTTTTATTTTATTCAACTTATGATGGTCAGCCACTTATTGCGCTTAGTATACGTTTATTGTTTAATTGTTTTATTGATTAATTGTTTGTTTGTGGTGGTTGAGTTATTTAAATGTTATATAAGGTACAATGTGAGTGTTGGTACCGGATTCTGATGAGGTCTCCAGTTGGGAGATGAAAGCGCTCAATCTACATGTATCTGTTCAATAAAGGAATATTGTGATAATATTTTTGGAGTTTCCGGATGTCGTGTTGGTGAAACGTTTATATTTAGGAAGACAGCCTTTATTGTAACCGCACTAGCGTGAGTTTTCTATAGTTGATCCATTCGTAAACGGTTCTTTGTTGTTTTTTTCGGTAGTTCGGTTTCGAGGAGTCTCCGTTTTCTATTTATTGGACACTGGAATTGTTTTTCACCATCCTTGTGGTATTATCGTCTATATTATGGATAGCAGCAGTCTGTTGGCAGAGCTCACTAAAGTCATTCAAAACCATTCGCAAATAGACATTTCCCCAGTTTCCAACTCAGGGGAAGAAATACCATGTGCACAGAGTAGTCCATCGGCAAGAGGGGAAACGGAAGTGATATCGGACGCTGGGACAGACGTGCGCATGACGAACAGGAGAACAGAGTTGAAGGAGACTGAGTTGCGATCTAATCGTCAGGGTGTTTGTATTGGGGTTTCTAGTCTAAGAAACCAAGAACCAGCAGATCGAGTTGGTTCTAAAGAATTTTTTCACAAATATCAGGATATGGATTTTAACAGTTGGTTGAACTCATCCTTTACCAACGTCAGTAGACGCCGGGAGGACAACAGGAGTGATGGTTTAGGGTCTAAGGAGAAGTGTAAGGCCCTAAAGACCCTTTTAACCAGGTACAAGTCTTTATCTTTAGAAAACTGGTATTTCAACAGATGTCTGCATGACAAAATTGTACCGAAAGGGTTGAGAATTAATAAATTTCCCAATAACATCAATGGTGTTACTGACACTGAGTTTTTTAAAAATATTTGCGATATTTTTAATGACTGTGGACTGGGCATACTAAGGGTGTTAATTAAACACAATGAACAAAGAATGGAAACGGACAAGAAGGACATTGATAAACTGTATAAAGAAATTAATGATGATTTACTGTTTTCTGTACAGGAATATAAAAATATTTATTTAAGATCTTTGCAAGATGTTGATTGTTATTACACGTAATTACAATAGGAAATTATCCAAATTGGATAGGGACATTAATGAATATAGATTTGGTTTAGCATACAATTGTGACACAAGATTTGTTAAGGGAAGTTATAGGGGTTATGAGAAACAGAATTATGATTTAGATTTTCAGTTTCAAGACAACTATAGGAACAACAAAAGGGACTTTAATAGGGAACATGAGGTGAACTTGTATGAACAAGAGTACAATTCATGTGAAGATGGTTTTAATTGTAATAAGGGGACCCCTTTAGGGGGAGAGGGACCGAGGAGGTCCGGAAGGTTAAAAAAACGGTTACAACAACCATCTTATGCCCAAGTTATAGGGGCCAACAATTACAACCACCACAGAACAACAACATACAGATAGAACACTTTAATACAGGTGAATTTGGAGATGTAATATCTACATACAAACCTTTATCCATGTATTCATGTAATGATTTTTTTTATTTTTAACTATACAGATTTGAAAATTGACGAGGTTCATTTCAAGTTGTTTACAAAAGGGTTCACCTTTGTACCTGTTAATAAACCTAGTATAGATAGTATCTTTTTGGATATAAGACTTTTTTTACTAGGAAGCTTAATTTTATGCAGATGTTTGGTGAGGACAAGTACCACCACCAGATTGACAAACTAGGTAGACGTAGTATTTACAACCCTCCTCTTCACCAGGATATTCATAGTTTTGAAAATTTACTTACTAATAGAATTAGAAGTGAATTCAAACAGAATGTGAATAAGGATGGGAGTAATTTAACTGAAGAAGAAAATAAGCTTTTATGTGAGCTTAGTGGAAATATGAATATCCGGGTGATGAAACCGGATAAAGGTGGTGGAGTTGTCCTTATGGACAATTGGGATTATGAAAACAGAATGTTTGAGATACTAAATAATAAGTGTTATAGTACAGTTTCTAAAAATTAATATTTCATATCGTAAAATAGATTATATTATAGAGGACAATTTATTTCAAGGGCTTATAGATATTGAGTTATGGAATTTTTTGAAAGTCAACAAACCAGTTATCCCTGCTATTTTTGGCATACCGAAGACCCATAAAAATATTCAAAACCCCCCCATGAGACCAATTGTCTCATCACAAGGTTCAAAAACCCAACCTTTGGCTATATATATATAGATACTAAACTCAAGAGGTACCATAGGAACTATTCTCATATTCTGGTGGATTCATGGGATTTTTTTGCAGAAAATTAATAAGGACCCCTATAGTGAGGATATGAAATTCATTACTATAGATGTTAAAGATTTGTTTTCGGTCATACCACACAACATAGGGATGGACTGGTTTGAAAATATGTTAATAGAAATGAATTTATTAACACCAAATGAATTCAAACTAGTTTTAGAATGTATGGAGTTGGTCCTTAAGAATAATTTTATTTTCTTTCAAGGTGATTTTTATCACCAAAAAGGAGTGGCAATGGGGGCAGCATGTGCCCCCATTTATGCTAATATAGTAATGTTGTACTGGGAAAGACAATATGTTCTTGGAACTGAATTTTCTGTTTATATTAAAAGTTACTACCGGTTTCTTGATGATATATTTATTTTATGGGAAGGCCCTGATGAAGCCATAGGTAAATTTATTTCTTTCATCAGTCAAAGTACTACTTTTTTAAGATTTACCCATCACATAGATCTATATGAAATTCATTACCTTGATGTTTTGTTACGTAAAGATTATAGGTCTAATACATACAAATCGACTATTTATAGAAAAGAACATTTTTCTAATACATATTTGCACTTTAATAGTGACCACCCTGATCACCTTAAAAGGAATATCATTAAGGACCAGATGATTAGGGTGGCCCGTATGACTTCAGATAGGGATGAGTTTCTTAATGAAATAGATAAAGTGCAAAATATGTTCCATCAAAGAGATTATCCTGTGGAAATCACACAACCTATTAAAGAATATGTAATAAAAGGTTGGGGTGATAAGTATATACCATTATTAAATCAAACGAATGATAGAATTATGGAAAGAGCTGATAAAGTATTGCAGAACAACAAAAATGGTTTACCCTATTTGACTCTTACATATTACCGGAATATAGGGTGGTTACAGAAATGTATTAATGAGACATGGGATTTGTTTAAAACAGTGTCTACGAGAACTACGATTTTCCAAAATAAATTAACCTATAATTATAGGAGAGGTCATGATATAAAAAATATTTTAGAAAAAAAGAAATATACAAATCAAGGAGAAACAGTTTTAAACAGAATGGGTATTTTTAGATGTGGTAGATGCCCCCAGTGTCCATTCATAGCGGGGGGAAAAACAGTTACATTACCTAGTTTAAATATTACATTGAAGTCCAAGAAATACAGCAGTTGTTATACCAAGGGGTTGGTATACCTAGTATACTGTAAATCTTGTTGGGGTTTTTATATTGGCAAAATGGAACATCACTTGAGAAAAAGGATATATGAGCACACGAGAGATGTAAATCGTAAAAATAAAAATAACGCATTATACAGACCTTCCGTAACATGTGACGGGGCCAATTTTAAATTCTGGGTGGTTGAGGTTGTGGACCAGTTAGATAGGGGGGGGTGACTGGGAGACTAAATTAGCATATAGGGAGATGATATGGCAGCTCAGGCTTGATGCCTGTAGTGGCAAGGGTCTGAATGACCATATATCCATTATACCAGCCCTTAAACTATTATCCAATGATCCTAAAAAACATACATTTATTTATTTTATTTATTTAAATTTGTTGACCGGGAGTGTCCGACTGGACGTGGGTCCATTTTCAGCGGAGGCCCGGGGAGAAAAGCTCCACAGTAAAATAAACAGACAGTAGTTACATTGGATTACATAGTGATTAACAATTTAACATAGAAATTACTTACAACATATTTACAGATGAAGAACATAGTACATCAGTAGACAACTAGAATCTTTATCTGTGAAGTACATAACAGGCATTAACAAATGTAACAATGAGAAGTTCCTGCTGTATAATAAGTACTAGGCTTATGAACATCTGAGCTTGCTATCATCAAGGTAGTTAGTGGAGGTGAAAGAAAGGTAGTAGTTGGATGGGGTGGATGATATTAGAGTGGGAGTTGCAAGGGCAAAGTCAGCATGTTTTTAGGTGCGCTTTTAATAAAGTTTTGAAGTTGGTGCATGATGGTACGGAGGTAATTGTGGGTGGGAGTGAGTTCCATAATTTGGCTATGGCGCAAGAGAATAGTGCTTCACCAGCAGAGTTATTGGCTTTAGTGATCTGCAAGTGATTTTTGTTGCTGGATCTTAGTGGTCTGGTGGTGCGATAGGGTTGGAGTAGATTCTGGAGGGATGGGACATTTAGTGGATGGTTTACTAGTTTGTGGGTGAGTGAGAGTTGATACCACTGAAGGAGGTGAGGGAGTTCAAGCCAGCCCAGTTCAGCGAGTGAGAGACAGTGGTGACTACGGTAGGACTCTAGCTTGTTTAGATCACATTGCCTTAGGTTGGTATATACTGGAGAGGCATAAAGTAGGGTGGAGATAAGGTGGGAATTTGCTATTGAAATCTTTGCTGCTTTGGTGAGAAATTGTTTATTTCTGTATAATGCTCCTAGTTTTTTGTGGACTTTTTTTATGGTCATGGATATGTGAATGTCAAATTTTAGTTTATTGTCTATTTCCACTCCTAGCAATTTGGTGTGTTCAGTTGGGTATATAGTGGTGTTGTCTTTTGCTATGATGTTAAAGTGAGAGTTGTTTTGAGTATGTTTGGTGGGTTGGAAGATGAGTAGTTTAGTTTTGTTTGGGTTGAGTATTAATTGGGCATCGGATAACCATGTTTCAACAGAGGAAAAGGCTTCCTGTGTGACTTTTTGCAGTTTGGGTAGGGACTGGGCTGAGCAGATGATGGTAGAGTCATCTGTGTATTGGATGAGTGTGCCATGTTTGGAGGCAGAGGCTAGATTATTGGTGTAAACAGAGAAAAGTAGGGGTCCAAGGATGGATCCTTGGGGAACCCCTATGGAGACAGGTAGTTGGGGAGATGTCATTCTGCCATGCAACGGATTGTTGGCGGTCAGACAGGTAACTCTGAAACCAGTTGGTGACTGATTGTGAGAAGGATAGGCTATTGAGGACAGAGATAAGTTGTTTGTGTGGGACCATGTCAAATGCTTTAGATAGGTCTAGGAAAGTAGCAGAGGAGAGATAGCCATTGTTTTTATGCTGCAGGATAGTGTTTGTAAAGGAGAGTAAGGCAGTGGTGGTGCTATGGTTTGGTCGGAAACCATGCTGAGTACTGGAAAGGAGGTTGTTAGTAAGGAGGTAGTGTGAGACCTGAGAGTGTTTGCATCTCTCTAGTATTTTGGAGAGTGGAGAGAGAATAGCTATGGGGCGGTAATTGGTTAGTTCTGCAGAGGGTCCGCCTTTGTGGAGGGGAATTATATGTGAGACTTTCCACAATGTGGGAACGTAACTTTCTGACAGAGATCGGTTAATCAAGATGGATACACTGGGTAGGCCAGAGCATCAGCTGCGATTTGTAGGTATTCACTTGGGAGGTTGTCTGCTGCTAATTTGGTGGGTTTAAGTTTAGTTAAGAGTTTTTTATGTTGGAGGTAGGTACAGGAGAAAAAGAGAAGGCAGTGGGGAGATTACTAGTTGAAGGGGTGGGTTGGGGCGTTGGAGGGGTTGTGTTGTTTAGCTAGTGATAGTATGGTTTGGGTGAAGTGTGTGTTGAATGAGGTAGCAATATTTTCTGAGGAGTGAGGGATGTTAGGAGGAGGGGTACTGACTTTACCTGGGTGGAGGATGGAGTTTATGGAGGACCAGAATTGTTTGGGGCTGTGTTGTGAGGAGTCTAGGGCAGACTGGTAGTATTGGAATTTGTCCCGTTTTATTAGCATTTTGACTCTATTGCGTAGTTCTAGGAATTTCTGTCTAGCTGCGGGGGTTTTGGTTTTGCGCCAGTGCTCCCAGGCTTTATCCCTGTTTTTCATTTCTGACTTAGTGGTTTTCTGTAGCCATGGGGAGGGTTGTGCTTTGGTTCTGGAAAATCTTATGGGGGCATGGTAATTAAGGATGTTCAGGAAGGTAGTATTAAAAGATTCAACTGCGTCATCTAGACTGAGGTACTTTAGAGCATGCCAGTTACATTCTTTGAGGGATGAGATGAATGTGAGTGGTTTAAAGTTTATTTTTACGTGTTGACGATAGATGACAGGTTTAGCTTGGTACAGGTATTTTTAGTAGGAATGTTGGGGAGTGATCACTGAGGCTATCTGATAAGCAGCCTGTTATATATGACTGGGGGTTCTTACTGACTAGTATCCAATCCAGGGTAGAGTGCTTGCTGGAGTTTTTATTTATCCTTGTTGGTGACTGGACTAGTTGGGTGAAGCCATGAAGGTGTACATGATGGGTTGGATTGTTGCCAGAACAGGATTGCCAGTCAATATTGAAATCACCTAAGATAGTTTCTTGGGGGAGATGGTGGGTAGACCAGCTGAGGAGGCTTTCTAGTGGAGGGATGTTTTGGCCAGGTGGGAAGTAGCATCCAATTATGTTGATGGTTTTGTTTCGGTTAATTTTGAGGTTTGTATATGTTATTTCTTCATTGCCTATTTGTGGAGCTGATGATTTTAAGATCTTGATGTTTAGATGTTGTTTAAATATTATAGCTACACCACCTCCTTTTTTGTTTAGCCGGTCTACTCTTAGTATGCCGTAACCTGTAGGGAGTATTTGCTCACTGGTAATGTGAGGTTTTAGCCAGGTTTCTGTCAGGACGACCATATCTGGGGAGTATAAGTCTATGGTGGCATGGAGTTCATGGACTTTGTTGGATATACTTCTAATATTTAGGCTTAGTAGAAGGAAGTCACTTGGCTTTCTATTGGCTGTAATATGGGAGAAGTTGTGATTTCTAGTCACATAAAAAATTTATACAAAATAGAAACTCATAACACATTTTTTAACTGTTGCAACATAGTTGTCTTATAACTTGAGTATTTACATATATAATCAACATTGTTTTTATTTATTTATTTATACTTATATATACTTATATTTGTATATTCATATTTATATTTACTATATTTATCATGTGTATTGAAAGATGTTTTTAAATAGATATATTTTTTACATATATTTTTAAATAGTATATATTTATAAGTTTTTGACACATTATTTTTGTACGGAGCTTTATACAACATGTGATTATAAAATGTTTATGCTATATATATATATATATATATATATATATATATATATATATGTGTGTGTGTGTGTTTCACACAATGGGTATAGATGGATGTTTTATTTTATTCAACTTATGATGGTCAGCCACTTATTGCGCTTAGTATACAACATTTATTGTTTAATTGTTTTATTGATTAATTGTTTGTGGTGATTGGGTTATTTAAATGTTATATAAGGTACAATGCGAGTGTTGGTACCTGATTCTGATGAGGTCTCCAGTTGGGAGATGAAAGCGCTCAATCTACATGTATCTGTTCAATAAAGGAATATTGTGATACTATTTTTGGAGTTTCCGGATGTCGTGTTGGTGAAACGTTTATATTTAGGAAGACAGCCTTTATTATAACCGCACTAACGTGAGTTTTCTATAGTTGATCCATTCGTAAACGGTTCTTCAAAATTAAATAATTCCTGCTTGCTTATTGTATGCAAGTATAAAAGTCTGTGATTTTTCAGAAATGATCTGCAAACACACTTGAATAGACTTGCTGAAAGGGAGCAGAGAGAATCCAGCTAAAGACTGCAGGATAAGTTTTGTAATATTAGGGGTGCCAACTTAAGCCATGCATCTCTTTGCAGAGGGCTTCAGCAGATTTCTTTAGTCAAATTCCTGTGTAGTCTTTCACTGTGGCTTGATTTTTTTTTTTTTTTTCAGATCACTGAACCTTTGGGGTAAGGAAATTGTACAATCCAGGGGGGGAATTTTTTTTGTTAAATGTCAGTGTGTAAATCTATAGAAATGACAATGTTGTGGAGTACATAGGGGTTTCCCACCCTGTGAAATGTTTTTTGTGTGTTTTGTGATTGGCAACTTTTACTGTTTGCTAATGCATTCGTAGTAGCTTTGTGCAGTGTCTGTCAGGGCATTTATGGCAACATTGATTAGTTAGTATGAATCTAATACCTATGCAGGACCTGGGTAAATTCTGCAGTCCTCTTCCAAAATTTATTGTGAGGCCCAGTGCTCTTGTCTCTGCACATCTGAAGCTTGTTCATTCCTTTTCTAATAAATGATTTTCTTGTAGAACTTTTGCTTGATCTGTTACTTAGCTTTTCTGAGTATTGGTGGATCCATTTCTGATTAGGTGTGTAAAAGTGCTGTAACAGAAGAGTGTGCAGACATGCTTACACAAGATCACTGCTCTAGTCCCTGCCTCTGTGAAATATGTAGAATGGAATGAAAGATTTCAGAATGCTATGACTGACTGATTTATTTTTCATTTTTAATGGCCCTCAGGCTCTCCTCACACATTTCTGTGTAGTATTAGTAAGCCTGAGAACATGATTTATGTATCTTGAGCTTTGTTGATGAGAGGTTGATCTAAACCGTTCTTAGGAGCTCCTCCTAAAATTATCTGCGGTGCATTTTTTTTTTTTATCATGAATTTATACAAGTGTATATGAATGGTATTGTAAGTTACCACTAACCAAACATTTTACACTGAAATTATGCTGGGAAGGGTTCTCCATTAAGCAGCCCTGTGTTGATGGTACTTTTAACATAAGCCGTGTATTTCAGTTCATGAATGTCTAACCATTTCATGAAATCATTTGGTATATAAAGTTCCCTAAAATGGAATGATTTCTTGCAGAGAGAGAGGGTTCTTGGAGGAAGCAGATCAGTGATGGCTGTATGGTTACTGACCAGTATCTGGAGTCTGTTACTGCCCCACAGTTGTGCAGCTGTATAATTAATATGGTTTAGTAAGGGGATGTATTGTCTGTGGGGTGCTGCCCCCCTAAAAGACCACTGTTCTGTTATGTAGATGACGTTCCTAGATGCTTACTAGGCTATCATCACAAGAGCCATTAATCCTAGTCTACCCCAAATTACCAAAGCATTGCTGGTGTCAACACCTCAAGGAATTTTTTTATATATTAGTATTTTGTTTTGAATCCACCAACTGTCATTGCAGTTGTAAAGCTGCTTACTGTGTAGTAGACGTGCGTTTGTGGATTAGTGTATTTAAGTAATGTGGATAGGGAGGGTGCAAAAAGGCTTGATCTTGCAAAACATTTATGCAGCAGGAGCAATTTTCTTTTGTCGGGAGTGTTCTCTCCCATGGTTGTTAGTAAAGTAACTAGAAGTAGGGGGTAGTGATTATGAACATTTCGTTGGTGATGTCTCCTACTATTTAAGTGCTCATGACAGGGTTGGGTTGATAATATTGCTACCACAGGTCTATATTACGTTGTCGAAAGGCGATTTCATCTGATGTTTTTTCCTTGACGCGTAAACATCGAACTACCAAAACTCTGAATGGCCAATTCAGCAAATTGTTTCCCATGGGGATAATCACTTGGCAAACCAAAAACAAAAACTGTCAGATCCTACAAAGTTGGAAGCTTTGCCCCATCACCCCCCAACTAAATATACCAACTCCAAGATTGCACTACATTGGAGGAAAGGGCAAATTCCCAATGATGGCCAAGTGATTTTTTTCCCCCTGGGAAAAAAATGTGCTTAAGTGGCAGTTCGATGTTTCTGTGTCGATGAAAACACTTTTCGATGCCGTAATATAGACCTGCTACCACTAATTTTAATTTAGTTGTTTGAGTGTGTTGGCTGCACAGCGGTTTGCTAAGTAAGCGTTCACTGTTTTATTTACAGGAAATGTTGCTTGTATAGACTTCTTTTTCAGCTCTTTGTGCTTCCCCATAATAAGAAGCGCCATCTACATTAGATTTTGCATCAGAGTGATCTCTTACAAATTCAGCTGAATGAACAGTGTTGTACCTGCAGGAGACCTGGGTTTCTTTCCTGAAAAATGAATGGGATGTTGTGGATCACCTGAGAAAGGAGTTCCTTGCTAATTTATTTATTTTTTTATTTAACTTACATTGTTAATGATGGGGCGGCCTAGATGTCAGCTTATTGAAAGGCCTCTGTCAATTTTCCCTTTTTCTAGAAGATGCAGGATATGTAGTGGATGTATCCATTGGCAATCCCAAGGACAAACACGGGCATTTAAAGTTACACACTTGATTGGCACCATGGCTGCATATAGCCATTATTGGTAGCTTTTGGTATGCTGGAAGTATGAGCTGTGTTTTAGCACTTATCAGGTTGCATTCGACCAGCAGTGACTCAAGTGTTTTCTCAAACCCATGTCAGTGATGTCATAGATAGAAAGCCAGTCTCCCTTTACCACATCAGGCCTTAAAACTGCAGTGTCTCACATGTACAAGGTCATGGTGCAGACAGACTATAGCATTTTCTCTTTCTTACCTTCTCCTTGGGGTGCTGTGTCTGTCTCCACTTGACCTCCACCTACAGATTGCATGGGGATTTCTGTCTTGTTATAGCTTGTCAGCCAGTTGGGAAGGGTACTGTAAACAACAGTACTTCAGATTAGATGTTAAATGAAGCCCCGTCTGCCCGAGTTTGTGGTAGTTCATGTGGATGTAAGAGGTTCCATGGTACTTGTCAAACAAAGATAGTAGAGGAAGTTCTCTTGTGCTCTGGCCAGATTTCCCCTAGTCAGAATGAATACCACTTTGGGTCTCTCCTGAAAAAGAAGCCACTGGCCTGGTGGGACTAACCTAATCGGCTAAGGAATAAATAAATGTGAAGTAAAACTATTTGTATTAATTTTGATCATTGTAGGTGGCTAGGTGATGTAGCCAGGGATCTGCTTGACCTAACTTTTCTCCATTTGTCACACAGGAATGCTGATGTGCACTGATACTAGAATGACGTATTAAATTACATGGTTGTAAGATGCGACTGAGAATGTTTCAACTTCCCTCGAACCAGAAGCTGTCTACTTTCAGTTTCCAGTAGTTGTAAGACAGGTTAACAAAACAATTACTTGTTTGCGGAAGCTACTCCCTCCTCACCTGTCCTGTGGAATATGCTAGTTAACAGAAAGCTTTAGATTACTTCGATGATGGGAGTGACATTTTAAGTATCTCTGCAGAGATCAGTTTAATTGTTTGATGTGGACATTCCGATCTGACAGATCATGTCTTTATAAATTGGGGGGGGGGGTCTTGTAAGCCTGTTAGCCTTCTGCTCTTCCTGTGCTCATTACTACCCCCGACCTTGTATGTGGGGCTAACAGGTACACATATCTTTTATGTCAGGGATTGGTGGGGTAGGGGCTACACTGGTGGTTATATATTCTCACTTTTTTAATATTCTGGCTGGGTGCCTTCCGTGTATGTATTTAGGTGCACCAGTGTGTGCAGTAGTGTGGGTATAAAACCATGTACAGAGATGGGGCTGCATATCGTGTGCAATGATGCTGGTATGTCACCGTCCTCTTAAAGAAATGCTAGCAACTGAGTCATCTTTGCAGTTGTACCTCTGATCTTCATTTGGAAATAGCTGCTGTGTATATCTGAACTTCTGTCCCTCTCTTAGACCATTAAATATCACTGGATACTGGCTTCTCTCCAGCCATTCAATGACATTGATTCATGTATAAAGTTATAGATCCTTGACATATTGGATGATCACCATATCCCTGCACCCCTTAGATTAGCTAAGAGTGACGTCATGTAGGTATGTTGAGCTGAGGGAATCATTTTACTTGTTATTCAGTACATGTAGAGGTTTCTTCAGTTGTTTTTATAGATAGGTTAATCAAGATGGATCACTGCTTTCAGATTACTTCAGAAATTACGCTGTTCTGCCTGTTAGACACCTTTTGCTTTATAGCTGTGGGATAGCTGGGGTTACAGTGTCACCTTCTACATGGTTTGGCGGAATAATATGCCAGAAGACTGGCCTTAAGAGAATACATCAAATGTATACTGCTGCCTTGGCCTTTGACTAACATCAGCCACACCCATATAAGGTTTACATCATACCAGTGTAGAGCAGAGCTGTAATCGCTAGCAGCAAGATGCATATGGCCACAGTCCCTGGGGAGGAAGGGACAGCGTTGTGACATGCATTTTTTTTGGGGGGGGTGCTTTTGGCTTACCAAGCAAGCTATCTGGTGGTAGGCTTCATTTTTAAGTCTGTGGGGAATGTGCAGTTGTAGAGAGAATGTCTTGTGGGTCCCTGTGTTGTCAGGGGTAGCTTGTACCCCACCTCAGGGAGTGGGATTTGAGTAAACATCATCATTTTAAGGATGACTTTAAGGGTAAAATCATCTCTCGTTTCTACCTATTTGATGAGCCTGCTGGAAAGCACTTGCCCTTATTGTACTGTGGAGATTCGCTGGTATGGGGTAATGAATGCTAGTCTGATTAGGGGCTTGCTTTATGGTTGGCCAACAGGGCAAAATCACACAGAAAAAATAAGTCACCAATTATAGTAATTACCCTCATACATGTATAAACAACCAACCATCCACAAGACTTTGACTATGTATAATGGTACTGTGTACTAGAAATAAAATTAGACAGTATTTGAAAAATAACTGCAACTATATACCGTCACAGAGAGAGAGAGAAAATAAATGGAGTAAACAGGCAGATGGCAGTTAGAAAAACACTAACCACTATCTGGTCCTACTCCTACCACTGTCTGAAGAGTGTGCAAAATGATTGTAGTAGTTTAACAGTTGCAGAAAACTTAGTCATAAATTGTAGATGTGCATCTAGTTAAAATAGTTTACCTTTTAGTCCACAATGTTAATGCTGTATTTAAAGAAGCTGGTAAATACTCCATCTGATTGCTTGCATATTTAAACTGAACGGTCTATGGAGAGTATCACAAATCTTAGCACTGTGTTTGTAAAATTTTAATTCTGTGGAAAGTTGTAGTCCATTTGTGGTATCACATCCGATGATAGGAAGTGGCAAGCTTAGAAAAAAAATAAATGGCAAATGTAGTATTTGTGTGTATGAAATCATTTTCACTTAAAATTGTTGTAATACATGTTACAGGAAGAAAAAATGTTGTTTTTTTTTTAAACAGCTTTACACATTTTTTACAATCTAATGGCATATTTAGAACTATTGTGGGCTTTATGCAGGACAGATATTCACATTGTATGTTCTCTGCATCTTTACTTGAAAACAGTTGTACGTTAAAAAACTTATTTTGCAGCAGTGGGCCATTCACCCCTTCTAACTAACCTTACTTCATTTGTCTTATTTGTTCCAACCCATTCTGAATGGTAATTTTATATCCATCAGTCGTATGTTGTAACTTGTGCACTTCACCACTAACCTTTCTAAGATATAATGCTACCTTGCATCTTAATTAAACACTATCCCTTTAGTCATAGCTGCCGTTGTGGACCGTTTTAACCTAGTCTGTTTTCCTTGGTGAGTATCAAACCCTGTATATAACCGTTATGCCAACCTCTGATCCCTACCTTGCAAGTTCTTCCCCCTCATTGTAGCATCTCACCTGCAGCATTGTCCCCTTTTTCTAGTTTAAAATGTTTAGCTCCAGTAATCTCTCATTTGCTGTTCAGCTTGCTTCCAGAACTGGTACATGTTACCCCTGTGGTTGTACTGTGACCGTGTGCAGTGGCATCAGTGTCCCCTCTCCCCTTGTGTCTGTGCCCCTTCTTGATACCACCTGTCCTCTTCCATCCCAAGCACTTGCCCTCTCACTGTGTTCTTTTTGGTTAGTCCTTGAAATGATAAATACCTTAAGGTCCTTTTCCTGTCCTACCCCACCCCAAACTAAGTGAAATACTGTGCACTTGTTTAAATGAACATTGGCTGCCATTTTATTGCCTAGCCTCCTGTAGCCATTTCATAGTCCACTTCCCCCATTCCCGTACCTTGTCAGGCTGTGTGTCAGGACAGAAGAGCCTGATATTGTTCTCGAGCCTATCGCAAAATCAGAGTATATTTAAACAGTACTGGCCATTAGTCACTTCTTTGTCCAGCATGAGATGTCCTGCCTCTCTGTCTCACATACACACTGTTGTCTGTGATCTTCCTGTTTGGAATTTTGTACTAATTTTACAATTTTAAGCCTTACTTGCCTCCCTTGATCTTCCTGATCCTTTTACTCAGGACCAAATCAGACTCCATGTTTTACAGTACCACTTATGGCTGTTCTTTATTTGCCTAGTTTGCTTGAAGGCCCATCAACAAAATGTATTGCGTTTGTTTTTGTGGGTACTTGTTACTTATTTTTTTTTTGTCTCAAGGTTAGCATTCAGTAACAGTCTCTTTACTCTGCTTTGCTGTATTGCTGATTTTTGGTTTAGTATCAAACCCTGTGATTACTATAAGTTAATTAGCTGTCACTGCACAAGGGAAGCTTTAGTCTGTCTTGTTGCTGTGGGAATATAAAAGCAGGCCAGTAGGCTGTTAGGATAGCTTTGTTTTCAGTAATGTGCATTTTTGTCTTCCTGTTAACAATGATCCTTTCAGTTCCCTTACTGTATGCGAAGGCTTAATACGGAACTAAACTACAGAATGGCGATATACGAGCACTGGACCACAGCTTGCAGAGGTATTTGGTAGATGAGCTGAGGTTTGAGAAATGTGAATTTTCACCAGGACTACTGTGGCTTAATAGGTTATAAGTAGTGAACCAGCTGCACATTAAAGTTGCATCTACCCTTTTTCAGGTGATATCCCTGGACTTGCGCTCCAACCTCTCAGAAGGAAAAGGAATCAAGCTTCGGCAGAATGCTGCTGCTGGCATGAGAGACAGAGACACGGAGGAGATACGCTATACACATATTCTAAATCGTGTACTTCCAGAGGATATCCGTGTCCTAGCCTGGGCGCCCGTCGAGACTGATTTCAGTGCTCGTTTCAGCTGCCTTCAGAGAAAGTACCGCTATTTCTTCCCCAAAGCAAACTTTGACATTGCACTTATGAATGTTGCGGCACAAAAGTTTGTTGGCACCCATGACTTCCGCAACCTCTGCAAAATGGATGTAGCTAATGGAGTGGTGACCTTTCAGAGGATGATTTTGTCAGCGGCAGTGCGGGTGCTGGACTCTGCTGAGGAGGTGGAGAACCCCTTTGCAATGTGTGTATTTGAGGTTACTGGACAAGCTTTCCTGTATCACCAGGTCCGCTGCATGATTGCTGTCCTGTTTCTGATTGGACAGCATTTGGAGGAACCTGACATTATCGATAAGCTGCTTGACGTGCAGAGGAATCCTCGGAAACCCCAATACAGGTGATGTTTAACAATAAGCAAACCCCAATACAGGTGATGTTTAACAATTAAGCATTTTTCATTGGTTTATTTTATTCAGTACAATTTGTTAATTGGGTAGGTGGACAGTTCCAAGAACCATTTTCATCCATGATCTGGGCTAAAAGGCAACAACATCACGACTACACCAAGTATATATACAGTAGCATAACGAACATTTACATTACAACACCAGAAAAGCAAGTATTAGAAGTATGCAGATGACAGAAGGCATAAAATAGATGTACTAATTCTCTAAAGTTCTAAGTTTTGACAGTCAGTTATCTGTGACGCCATAAAGAATTTTCAGCGCTGTTTAGCTTTGGTAGTGTTTGGGGGTCTGTCAGCTTTGTATCGTATTGCAGACATTTGTATGTTATCTAATATTTTTATGTGGTTTTGATTAAGTGGCTGTTGACCATTGAGCCTCCCCCATTGGTTTTCAGCCCATTTGTTGTTCATACTAGTTATCTCCAGCACTGAGGTAACAGCTGACCAGTCATACTATCTTACAGGCAGCCATGGAGTGGATTGTGCCCTCATTGAAACTCTGACAGTGAGGGTGTTAACGCTCAACCCTCCCCCCGGTGGCTGTTGAGCACCCACCCCACACACCACACAGCAGGATGTCCTAAACCATCCCCATGTTAATGGGGGCAACCATCACTGGTTTTGGATTCCCACGCCCGTGTCTTTAGTTCTGTCTGGGCTTGTGTGATGATCAGCCACTTGAGACCACCACTCCATTCTCCCTAGATGGGGGAGCTGGTCAGCTGCTCATGACAACCCATTCCTACCCGGCTCTTCAGATTGATTATTTCTGTCATGGTCTTTCCATACACATGGCGCCTGTATGAAAACTTCTGGCTGTCAGTCTGATGATTCAGTTTTTTTTCCTTTTGCTGCATCTCCCTGTAGTATTTGCTGATGCATATTAAAGGGATGGCTGTTAAACAGAAGTACTGTAATTTCTCTTATCCTTGATCTAGAGGGTAGATTCTTTCTTGACGCACTTATTTTTTCTTACTGACCTTTGTATGTTTTCAGCCATAAAATGTACAGGTGGCATTGTCTCCTCTTGGAATTGCCGTTGGCCATTCTGTTGGGTACTGTGTTCAGCCTCACCAGCCTGGAGCAGTTAGTTTTCATTTTCACCCCACACACACACACACATTTGAACTTGTCCGCCAGATAGATTTTGCTATCTACATCACACTGCCGGCCAAGTTTCCCCACTCTGTTAAGTGTTCAGGTCAAGTTGTATTACTTGCTGTGTTATGATTGTACCTGAATTAGTAGCTGCCCTCTAGATTAAAATTTCTTTTAATATGTATTCCCAGGATACAGTGTTCATTTTACATGGTTATGCCCCTCTGTTTACTATCGCATGTTTGACACTACTGTGGCCGAAAGTGCAGATATCCGAAGAAAATGTTCGGAAATCGCAACACCGACCACAGTAAATGCCGAACTGAGCATTTCAGTGAAGTCGAATGTCGAACATTTCAACTTCACTGAAATGCTCACAGCCACACCCCCCCACTTTATATATACAAACTCCGAGATCGTACTACACTGAGGAAAAGGGTACATTTCCCAGTCCCCACTATAGTGCGATCTGCACTACACTGTCAAACCTTGCTATAGCGGCTGTTCAATATTGTAAGGTTCAACAATATAGTACTCACACCATGGTTCTGCTACCTGATTTACACACACACACGTTTTTTTTCCTTTTGTGTATAAAGAAACTTTTTTCATATTCATTGTATGTTGACCAGAGTAACTGAGCAGTGTTGTGTGTAAATATATTTGTTTATTTCAGTTTAAGAAGGGTAGACATTGATCACAAATGACCAGTTTCAGTCTTAGTGTAGGCAGGAGAAGATATGCTCATTTATGGGAAAAAGGGATAACATGACGATTGTATAAAGTTAACAACAAAAACAGGATTGCACACAGTATACACAGTAGAACTGTGCAGTATTTGAAAATGGAGTGAGTAATATGATAGTGAATGTGTAAGAGTATTAGTAACTGGGGGAGAAGTATGACATGTGAGTGGAAGTACTGTAAACATCAGGGTTAGATTGGAGCTAAATGTATTAGTAAATAAAGTAAACAATGGGCAATTATTTGTTAAATGACCCAGTTAGTGGTCTGAGTTTGCGCAACATGCACGTGAAATGCAGTTTGTATTGAATATTCTAATAACGGTGTTCCTTTAATGGGAATAAAGAAAATTCATAGGTTAGATGTACGAATTGTAGATCAGGTGAAGTGATGCAAGTTGCAAGAGAGATTAGAGTGCAGTCTGAGCTAGGAGAAACAAAGGAAAAAGTAGGTGATGTGATCTGAAGACACACTATTATTTGGTAAGTTTTTTGAGCTGGACCTTTAGCTAGGTTTGGAATAGTGTCCTTCATGATACCGCATTTAATTCAAGGTGCAGTACGAGTCTGACTTCTGAAGCTTTAGGAAGGCGTTTCTGTTCCTTAGCAGCCAAGTTAATTGGACACGATTTGAGTGTCACAATTTGAGTAGTTGTGAACGTAATAGAAGGTCAGTTGCATTTTACTGGGAGACAGTTGCAGTGATCGTGTTTGGGAGAGTGTGATAAATCTGAATTTCATTGGTAATTGAATCCAAGGGAAGGGCATATTCCATTTAGGATGTATTTCTCTCTTGTTCTAATTGTCTTGGTAAGAATGGGAGAGATTTTAATGGCCCAAAATGGTAGGAAGTTAATCTTTTCCTTGCGTTAATGTGGAGAGAGAAGTTTAAAATTGATTCAAGCCAAAGCCCTAGGTATTTAAATGAGGTGGTATTTTGTATGGCTGTGTTGCTGTGATCACAGATTTATAAAGGATGTGAAATTTTAAGCTTTTGCTTAGTCCCAAAAATCATGGCTTTAGTTTTGCTAGAGTTGAGTAGGAGGTTTTTGTGATTTTATTTGATTGATATGTGTTTACCAGGAGAGTCCAACTGGGCAATAGCCTTTTTACAACAGATGTCTGGGGGGAAGCTTTGAGTATTACATGAGAAATGTATAAGTTGTAATGCAGATAGTTGCAAAGATTGATGAGTATGATATAGATATTTGAATGTTTTTGATTGTTTAGTTTGTCATTTTACCATACTTAACTTAAGATTAAGAAGTGTTTACAGTTAAATATATGTGCAGCTGTAGTCATGTAAGCACAAGTATACAGACATGGCAGTGGAGTGTGTGAGTGTGTGTGAACATAATGTGTTTGGTGGGGAGGTGGTTGGTAAGACTGCATTAGGGTAGTGTGGTTGACAGCAGTAGGTAGGTGGTGGAAAAAAGGACATAGCTGCCCTTGCTGGCCAATTTCACTTTTGGTGCTTGACTTAACCTATCCCATTTGGTGTTTAAATTGGCCTTACCCAACCTATGGTATATATTAATAGAGTACCTCTAGTGAGAGCAAATGGGATCATTCCATAGAGAATTTGAGGGGTTCATGCATGAGATAACGTATTGAAGAGCTGCCCCTCTCCATTAGTAGTACAGGGGACAGTCCCGGATACATTTTTTTAATTTTCCATCCATAGATCCAAGTTGCAGTTAAATATGGATAAGGATGAATTTTGCTTTATATTGATGGGGAGCAGGGTTGCCAGATTTCCAAAATCACAGCCACCATTTTGCACGACCAAAAAAAAAAAATTAATACGTGTAACTTGAGAGAGTTGGAACTAGGACAGTTATAATGAAGTTGTAGTTGTGTGTGTGTTTTCCAGCTCTTGTTCCACAGTTGTAAGTAGGCATGTGCTACTGGTACTCGCTTGCCAGTTATTTTAGTACGGGAAGGGAGGCATTGTTTAGTAATAGTTGCATACCCTTCTTTTGTAATTGCTTTTGATTTCGGGTAGACATTTTGCTCCATGTGGTTGGGGGGGGTCACTTCGAGTGACACCCAAGCGTGACAGAAATTGTAGAGGGAGAGCTACCATATCAACTTGTAGGAGGCATCAAGTTGGCTTTCGATTTTAGGTGTTGTATTCTACTTCAGTACCCTTCAACGTCAGTGTTAGGTTGTTAGTGATTTCCTTTTTGTAGGAAGCACTGCTTTACGGGAGCAGGGAGTTGAAAAAAGAAACAAAGTAAAAATAAATGTGCAAAAATGAAAAATGATGCTGTCCTAAATTTGTCAACCTGTTCCTGAAATACAGCTGATACTAATAGAAGCCATTTCAGTAAAAGTGTTAAGAATACTTGGTCGTAAATTTAACAAACCTTGAAAAAAATGCACCAATTATTAACTAAATGGTGTAAACAGAATGCTTCAAAAGGTGACATCCTTACGTTTATCATGTTGCTGGAAGTGCACTGTTGTATTAATTGTGTTTTCTGGAAGGGGTAATCTGGCATACCTCAGTTGAACTTGACGTAAATGAAAGCTTTGACTGACAACAAGCTGATTAGTCTATTAACAGTGTAATGTACCACCATACCTCTGTTCTGTGACCGTCCCCCTTGTGCACAAATGGGGAAAAATGTGTTATGGATGAATGGATTTTTGCTCCATTCCACCCAAGATGAATTTTTAACAGGACCATCTATTAAGGTAATTGTGTAACCGCAAACATTGCTTTAGAATGGGATTAAACATGGTCTTAACTAAACTCACCATCCACTTATAATTGGGGGGGGGGGACTGAAGCAAACACATTCGTTGCAACCGATTAAAATAATTAAGCTCCCGCTGAAGTTGCCATTTGGGTGAATTATCAGATGTGCAGACAAGGCAGAACTTGGAAGGAACATCAGAAAGGTCAACCAACAGAAGAGTTAAAATGTTTGCAGTTTCCCTAAATTTCCAGACTCTGTTAACACCAGTGAATGAGGCAAATTCTCTTAAACCATTAACAATAGGGATTTTCATAGCATAGTGCAGGACTCAGGATTTGTATGAACTCGAGACTGTCCAGCTCAAATCGGGACTCCTGGCAACCCTGATGGGGGGGGGTGTCTCTACCAGAGCGTCAGTATCCTCTGAGAAATACCTACCACCTCCAAACTGTTCTGTTTGATGCTGAAGAGGTTTAGATCCCTTGACTGAGTATTTCTGATCCCATTTGACTTGCTGATGTGCAGTAAATCCTTCAGCAGTAGGTCAGAGAATGTCTTGTATGGCAGACACAGGTCACCCTTAACAGTCTGTAGGATACTGAGTGTAGTGATGGGCTTTGAGTCAGTCCATGGTATATTGTTTACAACTTGCAGGTAGTAGAAGTTTGGCAAGGGAAAGTGGTTAGGATTAGAATGAAGAGTTGTAGGGTGAGAGAAGAACACTAAAATACCTTCTGAATTTAAGCCTTTGACTCCATAGATAAGTGAGCGAAAATCTGACTGGAGATCTGAGTATGTGCAAGGGAGTGATATCCAGTTTATTCCTCTCCACCATCAGTTCCCAAGAGGCTGTCCCTCATTCTGGAGCCCTTGCAGCCTGTCCCATAACACTGTTGCAGTGCTTTGCTTGTTTAGGCATGCAGATGCACCATTGAATTTCATCAGGCACATGCGTATCAATAGTTTAACTTTTGCACTATATTGGATCGTTCTTGATTAAGTTTCCTAGCATGGCATGTTGACATCCTTACATGTATGACATCTGGACATGCTGAAGACAATCAAGAGACGAGAATCTAAATGGAAGCTGATTGTTGCATTTGTTGAGGCTTTTTAGCTGCTGCTGCAGGGTATGATTGTTGGCTTTTGGTTTACTAAACAAGCTGCATTAAAACAAAACTTGTGCTGCTAATGAGTTGATCTGTTTTTATTGAAGTCGTCCTTTGTGGCATGATGTCTCACAACAGATTTAATTTTTAAGTTTTAGGGGTAGGATTCATGCTGTATTTGTCTAACATTTATTTGCAGATTTGCAGAGTTTAAATGATTTCAAAATGTGGTAAGTTGAACAGTGGATCCGTACAAATTCATCAAAAGCCAGATCACATTCTTATTCTGCAAATGGGTGAAACTGCCTTTTTTAATCACCCCCCCCCCCTTTCCCTGCTGAGTATCAGCCCTCCTGTCTAGGGAGCTGTTACAGAAGCAGCCATTTGGGCTTTTTTGCATCTAGATCCCTTTTACTACCCTTCTCTCTGACATGAGTATCCACATCCCCAAAGGGGCATTCTGTGCCCTCTCCTGTCATTTGCATACCCCCCCCTCACATACACCTACGAGGGCTACTGTCATCAGCTTGGATTGCGAGTCTTTGTCCCTCAGTCCTATGGGTGTTGTCATGCAAAAGCTTGTACAGGAATAATTTGTCTGATCAGGACCACCATCCCCCCCCCCCAAAAATGCTAAGTCCATCACTCCTGTTTTATCTCAGCTGGCTGTCGCAGTGCAAATGCTAAGACCCTCACTCCTGTTTTATCTCAGCCGGCTGTTGCAGTGCCCGAGTCATTGGTGGAACTTGGATCATCTGCTTCACTCCTCCACACAGAATAATTGGAATTAACTGAAAATGCAATCAAGTTATTAAATTGCATTATTTTCTTGAGGGGGGGTTGCCCCCAACCCCTGCATTGGTCTGCATCCTCCATCCCTCATTTATCCAGGATTTTGCACCATGGTAGCAAAGAGAAGTCCTCTATTGCTATAACAAATTTTGGCAGAATGGATTTTTGTCAGGAATAGTAGTTCAGTAATTAGCATCTCGGACAGAATATTGCAGTCAGGAGTATATGTTATCCTACCATGTCAGCCCATACTTTTCCAAAAGTCTTTACTGGTGTCAATTGGTAGCTGTTTAATTTAGAAAGTTAAGGGAAAGCAGAGGTTAAACATTTCTCTGTCACTCTGTTTACTCAACGTTTGTTTCTTTTTGCAGCATGGCTGTGGAATTCCCGTTGGTGCTCTACGACTGCATGTTTGAAGACCTGGACTGGATCTATGACCCGGATGTACAGCACTTCAACGTAACTCATCTGCAGCACCAATGGGCCAGTTATGCCTTGAAAACCCAGATCCTGCACAGCATGCTACAAGGGCTGGAGACAGTACTTCTCGCAGGGGAGGCAGGTATGTTTGTGATGGCTTATATTCTATAATGAATTTAATTGGGTAGACTGGGTACACTTGACAGCATTCCATCTACTAATACTAAATCTTACTAGGTGAGACCAGGTAGCTTACCCCCTTCACAAATGCATGCCTTGCTAACTCTTGTATCGCCAATTGGGTAGACTGGGTACACTTGACAGCATTCCATCTACTAATGCTAAATCTTACTAGGTGAGACCAGGTAGCTTACCCCCTTCACAAATGCATGCCTTGCTAACTCTTGTATCGCCAATTGGGTAGACTGGGTACACTTGACAGCATTCCATCTACTCATGCTAAATCTTACTAGGTGAGACCAGGAAGCTTTCCCCCTTCACAAATGCATGCCTTGCTAACTCTTGTATCGCCACAGCAAGTTACACACTTGGTATTTAGGAAGATAAAGTAGCCCTTCTTCTTACAGCATTGCCTCCCTACAGATACATCACAACTTTTTCTATCCAGAAACTACGGCTTTTGTGCCACATGCTGGTGGCTACTATAACTGTACTCTTAAGGATAGGCTGTTGGTCACCCAGTATATGAGTGAAGGTTCAGGTGTGGCCTGATAGAGGCTTGTTCATAATACTGTTGTTTCTCATGGCCGATTGTCTGCCAGACTGCTTTCTCACAGAGGCGTGTCCATAATACTGTTGTTTCTCATGGCCGATTGTCTGCCAGACTGCTTTCTCACAGAGGCGTGTCCATAATACTGTTGTTTCTCATGGCCGATTGTCTGCCAGACTGCTTTCTCGCAGTGGCTTGCCCATAATACTGTTGTTTCTCATGGCCGATTGTCTGCCAGCCTGCTTTCTCTGTGATTTAGCACGTAATCTTCTCATTCAGTATAAAACTGATGTTTGTTAAAGTGCCTTAAACGTGTTCTTGACTAAGGGAAACGGATAGGTGCCTTGTTTGGTTCAACTTTACATTAGCCTGCATGAACCATTCATTTCATCATAGGGATCACTGCAACAGTACCATTCCATTTCCATGGAATTGGCTGTCGACAAACGTCTGCCTTTCCGTATTGGCATCGTCCAAGCAGAGCTCAGTTACTGCTAGCTTAGGACTTTGGCCTAATGGAAGGCTAAAACAGAGAGACCAGTCCACTCCATGTTTATTTTTTGTTGCATGAAATGATTGATCATTAATTTAGCTGTATGTTAAGAAAATCATTTGCCAGCCTTTGCAATATTGTCCGAAATTACATCTTATACAAGTTGCTCTTCCCAAGTTTGTGACAACCCTGTATGCTCAAACCAAGACAGATTTCACTTAGAGGATTGTTTGTAGAATGTCACTTCGTCTTGGGATCCCCTCTAGTTTCACCTCGGAACACTGCACTATTTTTAAGAAGATTCCATTTTGGGTTTGGACAGTTAAGGGTGTTCATCACCCTCCATGGAAAAGCTGTTATGAGTACTCTATTGTAGGTGCATGCCATTTGCCCCTCTGCCCTTTGGAGGCAGATAGTGGAATTTTTGTCATGCATTGTCCAGCCTTTGAAGTATGCAAAAAGGTGAAATCCATGAAGCACTGATCTTGTATCTCAACCTGCAACCTCAACAGCCTGCAGGACAAAGTAAAAGATTAGTTCAGAATGCTGAATCCTGGCCACGGAAAACTTAATAAAACTTACAAAAGTAAAGCCCTGTTTTGGGGGGGGGGAGACTACAACAAAAAAAAATCCAGTTAAGGGTTTAAGCAGATTTTCATACGACGATGGGCGAGCATTCTTGTAGAATAAAGATCTGCTTAAACCCTTAACTGGATTGTTCCCCCCCCCCCCCCCCAAAGAGGGCTTTATTTATTTTTGCAAAGTTAGCTGTGGCCCGGATCCAACATTCTAAACTGTTGTCCTTTAATCTAGCTTTCTATTTTTGAAGTGGCTGCTCAGGACAAAGTGAAATAGGAAATCTTATTCCCTACATATTTGATGCAGACCTCTCTGCCTTTTGGGTACATCAAAGTTGATAAAGTATATTATTGGGTTGTTAACCAGAAGACTTCTTGTTTGGTTGGAAGCTTAATCTTATGAAGCACTGCCTTTAGTGGGGCATAGAAGATGTTTTAGAGCCTTGTAAAGGGAACCTGGACCTCAAACAATGCCAATGACTCTCTATTCTCCCTGCTTGTTTCCTTTGTGGGGGAAAGTAGGCATCCAAAAAAAGTCTTTGATGTGGTATCATTACAACTTGTCTCTCAACTTCCAGCACCTGAAAAGTCAGACAAATCCTGCAGAGTGCAGTCTGTATGCAAAAATGTGGTAGTTAATCTGCCTTTGGTCACCCTTGATGGTGCTAAGGGGTCTGTACTAGGTCTATACGATTCTGGAAAAAGGTCTGCACCTCTTAATTTTTTTTCCGCCTGTGCCTGCAGACCATCGGCTCTCCACCATGGGAACTGACTCACTCATTCTCCTACTTGGCAAAGCAATAAAGATTAGTGTCTGAGCTGCCCAGAGTGGGCTATCATTTAAGCAGCATTGAGAGTGCTTTTATACTGTCCTTAGCATC
>NC_056744.1:1791178908-1791181408 GCF_019279795.1 Protopterus annectens | reverse complement strand
TGGAGACAATATGATGGAGAAACTGGCTACAGTCAGGTGGAGAGGAATTGGTGGAGGAAAAAAAGAAATTAGCTAGGAGATATTGTTCTCCGAAAACAGTCAGGGGCTTTCCCAGCTGGCACAGCCATAAAGATAAGACGGAATTAATCAGCACTCTGTAGTAGCTCAGACTGCACCATGCATCGTAGCTTGGATAACCTTTCTTGTAGGTTGATTGTGGCTGTCAGTTTGGGACTTTTTGCTGCTATTAAGAGGGTAAAACATCAGTATTTGAAGGTATACATACTTGTGTGTGTTTAGTATTAAGTTAAAAGGTTTGGGGGTATTAGGGTGTTTTTTGAGGGCTTTCAGTAAAACAAGTTTTATAAAATTTGGCATATACTCAAATGGATATGACAAGAAACAACTATATAAAAGTTCAACCTGCCAAACCGTGTATGCATGCAACATAAATCCTGGAACTAGACATTTAACAAAAAAGGTGTTGTACATAAAAGGTGGGAATAACTTTAATACAGTGATGCTTTCTGTAATGTCTTTAAATGTAAATGGCTTCACAGATAAATACAAAAGAGAGTAGTGAACTATAGTAAAAACAGAGTGCAAGTAGCTGTTACTGGAGATGCGCTTAGAAAGAACTGAACATGTGAATTCGATAAAGAAAGGTTTTTCAGGGTGGTTATTCAGTGGAATGCCTGGGACGAAAGAAAAGGAGTACTTGCATTAATTGCAAGAGGAGCTCTAATAGTGATAGAAGAAGATAAAAAGATATTAATGGCAGACATGTAGTACAGAGGGACTACTGGCAAAGGAGGAGGATTACACTGGCATGTATTTACATTCCACTTAACACTGCTGTAATGGAGCTTAAGAAAATTATGGGAGGAATAATCAATGTTCAGCAAGGAATATTACTTATAGGTGGGGGGGGCAATAGTGAAGATGTATCTTGGGGGACCAAAAAGGAAAATATAACAAAGGAGGGTAGATTTTTGAAGAAATTTTATGAAAATATTTGGAGTGGAAGATATGAACCCAGTAACATGATTTTGGAATGAATTTACGTATTCCCCAAGATATAAAAACTGGACTAGGCTAGAACGAACTTACATTTCACAGGAACATGTGAATTTAATTGAAGGAAATACTCACCCGCTAACTGTTTCAGATAATGTGCCAATATTAGCTAAAATAAAATCACATGGTAATTAAATAAAAATGAGGCATTGGTGCTTTCCCACCTGTCTTTTGAAAAGAGAGGAATTTAAGGAATGGGTAGTGGAGATTATTCAGGAGCTGTTAGAGAGGACAGAAATTTCTTCTGAAACTATAAAGATAAAATTAAGGTGGAGTTTAAAAGTAGGGTGGATATAAGAGGGGAACCTATGGTTAGGGTGTAAGAAGAATTTAAAGGGGACTGGCAAATGTTAAAGTGTTGCAGAAAAGGGACAATCTCACTGAACACGAGGAGGATCAACAGCAGAATGCTAAACAAAGTAAGGGATTACCTCAATAATGTACTCGTTTAGAAAGAATAAGCAACTGTTTGTTGATAACAGTAGAGCACAACAATTTTTAGATCAACAACTTGGGGAACAGAATGTAGAAAGGGCTTTCACCAAACTTAGGGAGTCTAAAACAAGGAAGGTAATGAGATCTTGTAGATGTATTAGAATTATTTTGGAAATTCTGTGATAGTTTGTATAAAGCATAAATATTAAACTCAAGAAAAGATACAAATGGAAGTGTTTATGGAAGAATTAAATATGCCAAGGTTAGAGGTAGATGAGGCTCGATTACCAACAGGATGGGAGGAGATGAGATAAAAATTGGTATGTGTAACCAATCTATAGGAAAGTCCCCAGGAGTAGATGGTATTCCTGTGGAAGTTTGGAAGCTAGGAGGGAAAACTTTGATAAAGATCTGAAAGGTTTTGTATAACAGTGTCTTAGGAGGAGGAGGAGAAGTTCCATTGTCCTGGAAGAAAGCGGTGGTAGCTGTAATACCTTAAGGGGGTAAATATCCATCAGATCCAGCTTCATACAAGCCCATTTCAATACTAAACCATGGTTATAAAGTGTTCATATCTGTAATGGCTAAAAGAGTGGCAAAAGTGATAACAAAATTGATAGCTACGGATCAGTGTGGTTTTGTGGAGGGGAGGCAAACATTTGACAATATTAACAGAACACTGACGATCCGGAGGGAAGCAGAATGTAAGAAAATGTCATTGTTGTTGTTTGGTCTTGATGCAGAGAAAGCATTCAACAGAGTAAGCTGGGACTTGTTGAGCAGGGCAATGGAAGCATTTGCATTTCCTGAAAAAAATATAAGGTTGATTAGGAGGATATATGGGGGATCATAGGCAAAAAGTAAAGTGGGAGGAGTCCTCTGTGATCTCTGCTTGAGCAGAGGAACCAGACAGGGTGTCCTCTTTCCCCTTTATTATTTGCATAATATTTAGAACCAATGGCAAAGAAAATAAGGGACTAAAAAATTC
>NC_056744.1:1790973908-1791176408 GCF_019279795.1 Protopterus annectens | reverse complement strand
ATTACAGTTTTGAAGTACCTATATAAGTCATTGTGTTCTTTTCTTATAATAGAATAGACATGATCAGAACACTCTGCCTTAACTTCCTGCTTGTTTTCCCCATAAAGAGATAAGCATATAAGTGTAGCAACCTGTACACATTCTACCACTAATGCAATGCCTTTCCTTACTTGCACAGGTATGTTCTGTGGCAAGGTGCAGACAGTAAGAACAATCTGTTGTGTATTTGCATTACATAATCCCATCTGTGGCAGAGTGCAGACAGTAAAAACAGTCTCATATATTTAAATCGTGTAGTCAGTTTGCCGTATGTTTACATCATGTAGTCCCCATCCCCTCCATTTGTTTGTACCCTTATTTGTTACTGTTGGCTGACCAACACTTATTCCTCCTATATCTAATGATTTTTATGTGGTGGTCACCTCATTCATTAAATTCAAACTGGGTACTATTGTAGCCACTGTTTGACTAGCTCGTAATATTATTAACTTGTTCCATATCCCATTTGTAATATTATTAACTTGTTCCATATCCCATTTCTCATTCATCCAGCATGTATGCCAATCTCTAGACCCATTCTAACTTTACTTTATTCATTGCTTCTGCTTTCACCAAAGTCTTCTCACTGGACATTACTGATGTTAATTCTGTCATCTGTTTTTCTTTGCCAAATATGGAACAAGACTAATTGGTGTAATTTAAGTTTATTATTTCATCCTTGGAAATTCCCCTATCCGTAAACTGCATCCAGTAATCTGACATCGTAACTATAAAATGTAAATAGTCTGCTTTCATTCAGGTAATCCACAAACCATTTCAGATCATTTTGTGGTCCATTCCACAAACAACAAAATGCCATCTGTAAAATATGCATGAAAAATAATTTTACTTTCTTCACAACTTGCCATGCAGTTGTTGGCAAAGGTGCCCTCGTTGCAACACCTGTAAGCTGTTCAAAGAATGGGTCATGAAACATAAAATTGTCCAAAATTAAGTTAATTTGAAATTTGTTAATGTTAAGTGCATTTTCCTATTAAAACCTTTTCTAGCCTTTACTAGATTTATTATATTAAGTGAATAAGTTTCAGGGTCATCATTTTGGTAAGTTAAACTTTTAGAGCTATTGTTATGGTAAGTATGTCACTTTTTCATTTCTGTCTTGACCAGAAGCACTGACATTTGAATTTGGAGATCTCACCATCTTAAATGTGTTAATGATTTTTCGTCTGTTGTTTTAGGCAGAAAAGAGGAATCTGGACATGAAGCCCATAAATCTGAAATCTGTGAGCAGGCCAGTGCACTTGTGGAGGGTGTGAAAACTAAAACATATAAACCATTGATGGAACGTCAGCGTTGTGAAGGATTAGAGTCTCGGATTCAACACTATGTGAAGCGTGGACGAATTGAAATGCCCAAGACGATGATAGATTCGCAGAGGGGAAATGATAATGGAAGCTCACTGGATGTGAAAAGGGAGCACAATGATAATACAGAGAGGCCTGCAGAGCACTGCGTTAAGAGGGTTCGTGTAGAACCTCAGCAAAATGAAACCAATGCATCTGAAGCTGAATCTTGCCAAACAAGGTCTGTCACAGTGCCATAGTCAGAAGAATGAGTTTATTCTGCTATTCTTATTTGGATGAGCAGCAGATTGGAATTATGTGCCTCTACATTTATTCATTCGTTCATCTTATTTATTTTTTTAATATCACAGACCAAGATAGTTTTTTAAAGTGTTAAAGGCTGTCTGAGACTACAGGATACTTCAAGACTTGAATTGAAACAAAATTCTATAAACTGTACGGTACCAGAGAATTGGGATGCTACTGGTCCAGTGTCTCTGTGGTGCTGGTCACTCTAACGTTTTTCATTCAACCTCAAGTCCACAGTGTGTGGAAAAGCCCATTTTATTTTATTAATTAATTATGTTCGGTTTTAATGAGTCAGACTTTGTATAGTCATGGAAATTAACTCAAGCTGCAGAAGTAAGAAGCCATTGCAAAAGAAACCCAAGAATGGGATATGGTGGAACGGGGAAAACCCTGGCATTAACACTTTTTTTTTTTATTTTGACTTTAATTTTCCTTAACTTTACAACAGTTGCTATCATGTACAATGAGTTTTCCACTATCCAAGTTAGAAAGTATAAAAGAGGACTTCAATCGGTGCAGAAAATTTTGATGCCAGCAATAATTCTGGAAAACAATATTCAAAGAAATAGTTTAACTTTTGAATGAAGGAACTGTTCTTAAGAGTGCACACTATATAAATTTTCGCTTCTAAAGAATGTAAACTCCAAGGGCTTTTTAATGTCTAGGATATTGTTTTATTCTCATCTTACTCTGTTTAGTGCAGAGTGTTGTATTCACTTGTCCTTAGTGTCTCAGAAAAATCTAAGGAATGAAAATTTTGTGTACTGTCTTTGTAAATGGTTACCTTAGTTTTTGTCGATGATGATTATCTCAACCTTTATGCAGATAAAGGGTCACTGTAAAACTTTGTTATTGCTGTTTTTTTTTTTTTTTATTATCCCAGAAGATTTATTCTTTGTCATTTACAGCACAAGTCTCGACCAGTCATGGACAAATATCAACAGAATCAAGGAGAAATCTAGAAATAATTTAGGGACAATCTGAGACACTTTTACTATATTAATACTGTTAACTTGAGATACTGACACACTAAGAGAATGTGAATTAATAAACATTTTCTGAAGTAAAAGAAGTCTATAACTCTAATTAATTATTGTTATTTATTAAATGTAATTCACCACCCTTTCTTATTTATTAAATGTAATTCACCACCCTTTCTTCAAGTCACCAGTTGTAGGTGGGATTAAGAGGGACAGAGCTAAAATTTGAGTCAAAATCAGGGGCATCTTTGAAAATCAGGGACCGTTAACTCATTACATCCAAGTGATGCCTCCAAGTGCATCTGCAGTTAACTCCTACGGACGCCTCTAGGCGTCAAATATTGGTTGTTCATATTTGCATCAATAATTCCACAGCCATGCCACGTACAAGGTTTTAAAAGATTTCATTTTAAAGCTTACATTGTAGCAAACTCAATTGCATTAATGTTTGACCTCTGTCTACTGGAGGTAAACAGTTAACTGTTTTCATGATAATTTATATAGATATCATTTTCACATTTCTCTAAATATCTCAACAATCAAGTAACAGACAGAACACTTTAGCCTCATGTGAAAGTTCTCAGCTAGATAAATAAAATGCTGCTGACGGTACGAGTGTAACTTGAGTGGTTGGTTGCTCAGATATTGTAAGTTGTTTACAAAGTATTAGAAATGCAACAGTTACTGTGTTTGATGTGACTTATAAAACTCAGTTTAAGACCTATAACCTAAAGAATACTACCACTACAAAAATAGTTTCCCATTTATATTTTTTAATACTCCTTATGGTTCCAGAGATATGAACATTTGTTTGAAATGTGAGGACATAATTTGATTCTGTGAAAAAGCGCCCATTGGAAGTTACTGTGCAAACTTCCTGAGCTCCATTGGAGTGAATGAGTTAAGATATATGGTTTACAGTGTAAGGCCAGGGCCTTTATGTTTACATTTCCTCTGCCAAATTCCAGTGCTGTGCTTCTCCGGTATGCATTTGCAGGAGGATGAGGGTCTTGGCTGTGATGCATGAACACTGTTCTAGAACTGCCAGCCCCTTGACTTGCACCAGGTGTCATTGCAACAGTGGTACATACTGGGGCTACCCTCCCTGTAGTTAAGGCCATAGTTAACCCTACTTCCGTCTATCATCTTGGTTTGATTCAAAACCCCATGTCACATTTGTGGCAGTCATTTGCCTGGCTGTTTCATTATTTTTATTTTTTTAAACTACTTTGTTCTGCATTGTTAGTCAAAGCTTCTTGGACTTCATCCAGTTGTCTTTCTACCACTTCAAGTGCATTGCTGCCTTGCTGATGTCACCCCAGCTTTAATCTCTCATTCTAGTTATTTTCTTAATTGAATCTCTCTCTGTCTCTCTCTGTCTCTCTCTCTCTCAGGAAGATTGGACTTTCAGTTTGTGCAGTTACAGGTCACCCTTTCCTTGAGTCAGGTGACCTCCTCAAGAGACATACTGGGGCAGTTTGCATGGACTCCCCCCACCCACTAAATCCAGCGGAAGATGATTTGGTGAGGAGGAAGAATGTGATTAATTGTGTTGGAACATTAGTTGCCAGAGAGAGTGACCATGAGTTTCCTGTCTGTAGTCTTGTTTGCCAGCGGTAGTGCACATTCTTGTTTACAGCTGCATTTCTTTATTTTTATTTGTGGTCCATTTATCATGGTAGCAGTTTGTCTGCATATAGCTTAATTTGTCTGTATCCTTCCACATTTGTGAGTTCTAAACTGGCACACACTGTTCCAAACCAGAGCAAAGGAATGTGTCAGTGACTGTAGTATTCAGGGAATGTTGGGGGTGTAACAGCTGGTGGAGGGGGTCCTCTAAGTATCTTCCTAGACATGTTTTTGGATTCAGAGTAAAGATTTTACTTGACTTCTGTGTGGAGTCTGCATATCCTCTCTGTGGTCGCGTGGGTTTCCTCCGGGTGCTCCGGTTTCCTCCCACATCCCAAAGACATGCAGTAGGTGGATTGGACACTCTAAATTGGCCCTAGGTGTGAGTGTGTGTATGTGTTTGCCTTCTGTGGAAGGTTGGGCGCCGGGCTGGCAACTCGACACTGTAAAACTCTACTGCCAATCATGAGCGGACAGATGATCCGCTGTGGTGACCCCTAACCGGGAAAAGCCAAAAGAAGAAGAAGTAATGACTGAGTGAGTGAGACTAAGTGCCTGGGTCTTACAAGATACAGTACAAATGTTAAACCCACTCGTCACAGGAGCCAACCTCCAAATGTAGCTTTGTGAATACGTGGTAATGACATCTTCCCCTATTCCGGTTTTGGAGTGAAATACAAATTCTTAGTACACATTTTTACAGCATTTGTTTTAGGTTCATAGATGTCACTAGGTATTCAGTCCAGGAGATCATTAATGAGCCTAGATCAAATTTCTAATTGCCCCAAAGCACTCTCTCTGGTTCACCAACTTGTTCAGTGGTGCACAATATACAAATGAAACCTTGGGGAATCGAACCATGTCCCACAAGAAGTAGCTCATTAACAGCTGTACATGTCAGTCCTCTTCACCAACTGCCAAAGGTATACCTCACTGGAAGCAATATAATATATGTGAGCCATGCAGGCATCCAGCTGGGTTTAAGCCACCCTTTGGCTTTTGTAAAGGTTTTACAGTGTGTTCCTACTTTAATTTTCCCAGCCTAGTTCCCTGCCTGCTTTTTAAAGACATTTACTAGAGTTTTAAAGTGGAGACTGTAGCAGTTCTCCAAGTGTAGTTTGTAGCCCCCCCCCCCCCCCTTATTTAAGACACTGCCAGAGCTGTAAACTCTGGACACACCAAGTGAAGAATGGATTTCCCAGGACGTTTACTTTTCTTGATGTTCATTCAGAGAAGTATTTAAGACTCTCTGCAGAATTTAAAATGTTCTTCACTGAAAGCAGTGCTAGAAGAAATGAAAACCAAAGAATATGCAACTAGGATTGTAAACCAGAAGAATAAAATGATTTCAAACTAAAATGCCATCTAAAGTTCATCTAGCCTTGCTTCCATTTAAAAAAAGACATACCATGTAATGCTTGGTGCTCGGGGTTTAGCATGCAGAATTAAACAATTAAGATGAGGATAAAAACATGCATCTCCCTTCATGCTGACTGTGTGTGGAATATACATGATACTCAAAGGAATTTCTTGTTTTTATTTCAAGAACTTGGCTAGACTATTTTTAGGGTGGTCTCCATGGTGCAGCGGTTAGCGTTGCCGTCTCACAGCAAGAGGTTCTCCAGTTCAATTCTCTGCTTGAGTGCCTTCTGTGCTGTGCGGAGTATGCATGTCCTCTCTGCAGTCCTGTAGGTTTCCTCCGGATGCTCTGGTTTCCTTCCACATTCCAAAGGCGAACAGTAGGTGTACCGGACAGTCTTTAAATTGGCTGTGGGTGCGACTGCCTGTGCCAGTGAGCAGTACAGATGAACTACCGCGGCAGGGCTAACCCACCTGGTGGTGTAAACCTTGGCTTGAGATTGTCATTGTTGAAGTGACACCCCGATCCCATATGGAAAATTGGAAAAAGGGGTTGAGGGTAGATGGGTGGATTTCAAAGACTTAGCTGCTGAGTACGTCATGTGCATTCTGATTTTCTGTTGGCATTGTTTTGCAAAGTTTTTTTAATTTAACTACTGAAAGAATTAAGTTAAAGAAAATCAGTCTTTTGTGTGTTATGTCTTTTAAGTTGGGTGCACTCTTCCTGTATACATAACTGTGAGTTTGGAACCTGCAGGATCAGAAGTTTGAGGTTCCTTGCATTCTGTTGGTAAAGCTGCTGCAGTTTTGCTTTACCCTTCTTGTACTGCCTGTTGTGTTCTTAGTCTCGGTGGATCTGTCTAGACCTTTTTTTCTTTCTTTACAAGTTGTACTTGAATCAGTCTCTGAATCCATGTCTTGTTCATACTTACTACCTGCTTGTTACTGGGCCCACAGCACTGACGCTGGTTTTTATGCAGCGTATTTTAATGTAACCTTTAGTGTTAGTGAACCTGAACAAGTTTGTGGTAAGTAGAATTTATCTATAAAGCATCACAAGGGTCTGTTAGGGTTCAGGTAAATTTGCTGCTTTCAGATGGAGCAATTGGCTGAGAGTATACTTGGGTGTAACAAGCCTTACTACAACTGTGCTGTACAAGTAAGCTATAAAGCTAGCAAGAGAGAAAGAAATCATGGTGAGAGGAGTCTCTAAAAGAGGACAGGAGACTGGTCTTTTTGTGACAGGTGGGGCCCTCTACTATTTTTGAGAGATTTGTGGGCATGTCTGGAGCAGGTGCAGAGGGGTAGTGAGACTTGAGTGGGAGATGAAGAACCTCTGTGGCAGCAAGTCTGAGGCAATCTGGGTAACGAGGGAAAGGTGCACCAAGAAGTAGATAGGGATAGCTAGATATTGGCAGGCAGAAAAAGACAAAGGAATGGGTAGGGAGGTTGTGGAGCAGACTAGAGAAAAGATCAGTAGAAGGAAAGGGGAGGGGAAGGAGAAATGTGAGAAGTGTAGTATGGGCGGACAGAGAGTCGAGTAAACAAATGTCAAGTGGGAAGAGCCTTTAGGAAGACGAGACCAGGGACTGGATGGGATCTGGTGCAGCAAGGGGGCATCCAGTAGGAACAATAGGAGGGGATTTGGGTAGTGTAATGTAGTTGAAGTGGAAAAGTTTACAGCTTGAGAGTAGAACAGATAGCATTGATTAGAGACTGTCTATCACAGTGGAGATTGAGAAGCGTGGCAAGAGAGACTGGGTGATACTAGGTTACAGTGCAACCAGTCTTGGAGCTTTAACTTGGTAAGATACGAATGGAAGAAACAAAAGTGGTCACAAAAGGGAGGAGGTAGATGCATAGCGTGGTACACATGGACACTAGTAACTGTTGGAGGAAACAGTTGTGATGGTAGCAAGCAGCAGTAATGAAGTGCTAGGATAGTGGGTTAGCAGTAGCATTCTCAGAAGTGTCAATGTGCAGGTGTGTAACGTGCCAAGGAAGAAAGATGATTAGGGAGTATGATGGACTGCAGTGAACCAGAGAAGGGGTTGGCACTGGTAGGGGAATGGGAGAGGTCTGGCTTGGAGACATCAGCTGTATGTTAGGGAAAGGCTGTTCCTTAGCCCAGAAGAACATTTTAAACTTGAAGCTTTGCTGGAAAGGTATAGTGCCAAGCCCTCACCTTTTAAACTGAATGGAAGGGGTATTGATGTTACAGAACTGGAAGAGAAGCAGTGAAGTAGGCAAGGGAGAATACAGTCTGAGCGTAACAGGAGAATAAACGAGTTTGACTGAAGGATTGGGTAAATAATGCTACTAAGCATTGCTAGCACTCCACGAAGGAAAACTGGGAGCTACAGGCAATGGTAAAGAAAGGGAGGGTGGATGTAGCTCGCAGCAGAGAAACATGAGGTATGGGGAGCTTAGTGTGTGACACATGGGGGTACGGGGAGCAAAGACTGTGACATGGAGATTTAAAGGTGTAAGCTGTTTAGGAAAGACAGACATGGGATGAAGGGAGGGGGCATTGTGAGATGCAGCCATGGACCTCAAATGTGAGATTAGAGAAGATGCAGGCATCCCCTCAACATGCCTGTGCTGTTTAGACTAATTGGTAGTGCTGGTGTTTTCATTCTGCAGCCTCAAGAAAGGAGGAGGATGAGAGACTTGAGAGATTAAAGGGGTGTGAGGGGAGAAACAAAAGCCTAATATTAAAGGAGAGCTGAGAGGAGGGTCCTGATTTTTGCCCGGAGTAGACTGGTATAGTATGGGTGGTAGCTTATTCAGGGAGTGGGCATTGACATCGTTTTTGAAGAGAGGATTTGCTCAACTGCTGCAGTACTGTACCAGAAAGAATTCTAAATGCAGTCCCTACCAAGGCTGGGGTTAGTGATGACTGTTTTTAAAGGTACTGTGCGTCATAGATGGGGAAAGAGTAAAAATCTTAAGGACAAAGATGAATGGAGGGACGATTAGGTTTCGCAGCTGCAGAGAATGGACAGTAGGGCTCGTCCTTGTCTTGGGAATAACAGGCTGCCATTGCCCTGGAATGAATATACCATTTCAGTAAAGCTTGTATAGAATTTGGACAAAGGTCCTGGGGAATAAAAAAAAGGGGGGGGGAGGGCAAAGGCTTTAGTTGCACTGCAGATATGAAGACACACCTGCCCTAGCACTTAAGTTCACAGAAGACTGGAAAAAGTGTGTTGATGAACACTTAAAGGCCTTAGCCTTCATAAGTGAAAAGGAGGAGTTTGCTGTGATGAGATGGAGGCAGATTAGAATGGGAAGGAGCGCTGGAGAGACTGGAAGGAAGGTGGGATGAGGGAAGCGACTGCATTTAGAGAGGATAAAGCATAGAGGGGTCTGATGGACTGCCTTCCCTTGTCATTGGGAATCTAGACCGCATACTGGCATGTCCTATGCCTAATCTGTAACAGAACACTTGCCTAAGTACTGTACCTTGTGCAAGCAGAGAAAAAGAAAAATCTATGCAACTACAGATGAGTTAGACAGGCAGCTGCAGCTGCATGGGAAGTCCTAAAACATACTAAGTGAAAGGCTGGCCACTTCTTATAAGTTGGCAGTTTCTGGATCAGAAAATATGGATTAATGGCCAGAAAGAGCCATCACTGAATCCTGATTGGTTTTATGGTGAGGTTACAATTGCGAGAGACCGTGGAGGACCAGTGTATGTGGTATACCTGGCTGTTAGCGAAGCCAGTGTTTCAGTCCCACACAGCAGTTCCTAGGAAAACTGAAGGGATCTTGAGGGTAAGACCAAAACTGATGAACTGGGCTACTTGCCCTCAGCATCTCTATACTCGTGTGCTGACCATAACCCTGCACTTTCCAAAAAAACCCTTTACGTAGCAGTACTTCTGCACAAGACTGTTAGATGCGTGCGAGCGCACACCACACAACTAAATCGATCCCCTTATTTAGTCCTTGCTGTAACCCTAACTTCCAAATACTTGCACATGCACAGACACACACATACAGGCTGAGATAGACACACACACACGCACACACAGGAAAACAGACACAAACACAGGCACACTCCCACCTCTAATACCAGCTAGCATATCTCTTTCAGCAAAAGTGAGTTTGACAGCATCAACATTCAGTAAAACAAACGTTCAGTAAGAGCAGTAAACCGTTCATTTTTTAAACATCTTTACTGAGTTATCACTTAATAGGCAAACTTACAACCTGTTATACAAATGTTACACATCACATATATTCTTCTGTATAACATAATCAATCCAACAATATATAAACTGGTCAATTCCCGCCTTCTCTTAAACCTCATTCCTCCTCCAAAGCGTCATTCTACATGTATTGTTCCCATAATTTTCATTTTTCTCTGTAATTTGCTCCTACTTTTTTTTTTCTCTCTTACAATTCTCACTAGTTTGAATATGGTTGGTTTAGACTTAAGTTTCCATTTTTTTAGTAATTGATTTTTTGGCAGCCACCAGAATTAACCTTAAGGTGTTACCATGTCTAGGCAATTCAGTTTCGGTATCCCAGCTCAGAAATAATTTCCTTACTTACACACTGCTTGCCTAGTATTTCTGACAGAGTACTCTATAGAGAATTTTAAAAAATCTGCCCAGTTATTACATTCTTAAAAACGTATGTTCTCAGTTACCTTTTTCTTCCCTGCCACATATCCAACATTTGCCTTCTACCCGAGGAAATATTCTTTGGCATCTGCTTTCCCTCCCAGATAAAATCTGGCAACTCAATGTTCACAGCTTCTCCTGTGGTTGATTAAAAAAAAAAAATATATATAAAATATATATATATATATATATATATATACATAATCTGACCTGTTTATAAAACTAAAGACATTTTTACTGCTTGTATTTTGCTCCCCATATTCATAAATGAGCTTCCAGTTTCTTCACATTTGTATTGACTTTTTTGTCCCTTCTCACATATCCTTAGCTGTCGAAACAGAATCCATTTCAAACCATACTCCTAAATATTTCATTTTATCATGTCCCCTTAAATATGGGTATTATTTGAACTAGTCCCGTCTTATCTTATCTGCTTTTCCCTATCGGCTCTTTTTCCTCCTTGTACTTCCTCTAGCAAACTGTGTTCATACTGTACTCCTCTGTGTTATATTCGCTAAACGTTTTAATTATTTGGCTTATACTATATACTCTTTAAGAGAATCTTGACAATTGGATGGAAAACAGAAAATTCAGCACGGGGATCACTGCTGTGGCGCTGCTTAACAGGGTCACAGAAGATAATTTTCTTGGGTGGCTAAAGCCAGGGAACCTTGTTTGGCTAGGTTTATATAGACCTTGGGTCTGATAGACTAATACATAACTATGAACCTATACTGATTTTTTTTTTTGTGTTTCACTGTTGCAGTCATTACATTTGGGTAATCTGCTGGCAGGTTGCCCTCAGTCAGCCTGAATTCCAAAGTCTTGGGTCCTGCGTTGGTTGCGGTCTCTTCTTCCATGATGTCAGGTCGACAGGGGTATAAAACAGGCAGCCGACACCATTTTCTTTAGTCTTTCTTGCTGCACGGTGCCCGTAGCAGAAGCAGTTTGCAAGTGCCGGTCGGCCGACTCCTGAAATTTTTGAATTGGAGTTTCAGAACCAAAGTCTTCACTAAAGCTAAATACCCTATTGGGGAAACTTTTTCTTGCTCCATACCGATGTCAGTAAAAGTTAATTGCATTACTTGTGGGAAGCAAATACCTCCTAAGGATTTCCCATTTGTACTGTATTCCTTGCCTATGCCCTGATTATAACGTGCCTAGCTGTCGATTTTGTGCTAGGTTTAACCAACGCACTATTAAGCGTCGGTATATCTTTGCTTCAGAATATTTTGGAAACAGACTTGACTATCCTGAAATGTCATTGGATAGCAATCCGACTACCGGAGTTCACAAAAAAACGCAAAGAAAAGGACAGAGACAGACAGTCGAGGTCCAAAACAGACGAAGCTTCTCCTAAGCCAGTGGCCGATTTGCCAGTACTCGGGTGCTTTCGCAGCCCCTGATACCCTCTACTTTCGAGTCGCAGGCTTCTACCGAGACCCATGTGGAGTCCAGCATGCCACAAGATTCTCAAAGTGTCGTACCTGCGGATGTCTCTCTCGGATGGGTCTGGAGCTGCTAAGCAGGCACCGGCTTCTGAGGGTGTCTTCAGGCCTCAGCATTTCTATATAAAACTGACACCAGCTTCAAAATCAAAGACAAAAGCAACTTCTAAAGCTAAAAAAATGATGCATGAGCCATGTGCTCAGTCCTCTATGCCCAAAAAGCAGATGACAAAAATGGCTGAAGACCTAATTACCTTGATCAGGGGTTCCCAACCCCTCCTGATAAGAGGCCTAGGCATGACACTGATTATGAATCTTCAGATCAGGTTTCTATTTCTTCTGATCAGGAATTTTCAGACCACCCTATGAGGATTCTGATGCAGAGGAATCTATCCCATCTGCATCTCCTCTTGAAGATTATTCCTTTGGAGAAACCTTGCATACTTTGAGGGAGCATTTTCACTGGGAGAGTCAAGATTTCTCAGAATCAAAAAAGAGGCTTAGGGATTTCCTCCTTCTCCCTCAGCATAGGCCTTTAGCCATACCTCCTGTTTTAGACATTATGGATGATGTGTTCTCGGAATCAAGCTTGACTCCAGACTCCTTACCTCCGGCTCCTAGCAAGCCACACAGATATTACAGAGTTCCTGATTCACACAAAGTTTTATTTAAAACCCTGCTGCTGACCCTGAAACTATTTCACAGGGTCCAAAAGGTGTAAAGGCCTCAACAGCAAAAAATCCTACTCCCTCTGATAGAGATTCCAGGGCACTGGATAGATGGGGAAAGAAGGTTTATACATCTGCAACCTTGGCAATTAGGGCCTTAAACTGCCAGTTTCATATGCTTAAGTATCAACAGCATGTCATGGGATTACTGAAACAGAAAATGATGCTGATTTCCAAATGTGTAGAAAATAAAGAATTGCAGGAATTATTGCATGCAGCAGAACAGTTTGGAAAGCATACTTTGCAATGTGGTTTTGATTCCTTGGAGGCTTCCTGCAGGGCTGCAGTTACTGGATCTGTGATTAGAAGGCATGCCTGGCTAAAAGAGCAAAATATGCCTGATCATGTTAAAGCTAAATTGCTGGATGCACCTTTACAGCATGATACTCTGTTTGGTATTAAGGAAGAAAAGGTTTTAAAAAAAATGGAAGACCAAGCTAAGTCTCTGGCCTTGTTCAAGAGAAATCTTGACCAATGGATGGGAGATCGCAGATATACCCCAGGGATTACCTCAGTGTCACTGCTCAACAGAGGCACAGCAAAATAATGGGTATAGTTCCCCATACTAAAGGGGTGGCGTAAGCCACAAAACTATGGGCTAGGCTTGTAAATGCCCTTGGGCAGATAGCCTAGTATGAACCTATGAACCTATAAGTCTATGCAAACTGTAAAAGACCTCTTACAAGTGCAGCCACCAAGATTCAGTAGACACTGGCCTACAAAAAATTTGTCCTTTCATGCGTCCCACAGAGCTCCATGGGGCAAATCCAGGTGCCCTAAAGGTTCTAGATACCAGTCACAGGATTCTTGCAGGTCAAAACAATGGGGTGCCTCCACCTCCAATTCTGGAGGAAACAAATCGCAACCCTACAGTAAACAGTCTCAATGACTTCCCTCTGCCATCACCAAGCACTTACCTTTTGACAGCACCCTTAGGGGGGAAATTAGCACTTATTGCTCAAAATTGGTAGTTAATAACCCAGGACAAGTGGGTATTAAGCATAGTATCCCGGGGATACAGATTCCACTTCCACACCTTGCCAGTTCCAAATGGTTGGCCAGATCTGCCAAAAAATCAATGGGCAGAGGCACAGAAACGTTACGTCCCTCATGGATATGGGGGCTATTCAGCCAGTGCCAAAACAGGAAAAAGGATAAGGGTTTTACTCAAGACTGTTCTTGGTACCCAGAAAAGACAAGGCCTGGTGCCCTATACTGGATTTATCAATTTTGAACACATTCCTGGACATTCCAAAATTCAGAATGCTAACTTTGCAGCAGCTTCTGCCCATGCTGGGCAAGAACGCTTGGCTTGCGACTTTAGACTTAAGAGGCATACCTACATATCCCAATAAGGGAATCGTGCAGAAGATACCTCCATTTCAAGGCTGGCTTTATGCATTACCAATTCTCTGCACTGCCCTTAGGCTTATCTACTGTGCCCAGGGTCTTTACAAAGTGCCTAGCACCAGTAATTGCATTTTGCAGACAAGTATACAAATCTATCCTTACTTGGACGACTGTCTCATTCAAGCAGAGAACAAGGACATTCTTCTTCAGCATCTGACGTTTGTGAAAAGGCTTCTAACATGCCTAGGGTACACAGTAAACAAAAATAAATCACAACTGGTACCCTCAAAAGATAACATTCCTGGGTGTAAGCTTGAATACAACTGCCCAGATGGCTTTCCTCATGCCAGACAAACAAAGGCAACTGACTATTTACTTCAAACAGATGGCAACAAAAAAACCCAATTATCTGCAAGACAAATTCTGCAGGCTTTGGGGTTCATGGCATCATGCATTCTACTGATTCCATATGCAAGACTGCATATGAGGAAACTACAGTGGTACCTAAAAAGTTTATGGAGTCAACATTGTCACAGTCTGGAAACAATGATTCCTCTCATTCCCTGCCTGCAACAGGAGTTTCTTTGGTGGGCAGAGGCATGTCACCAAAACATGGGACGGTCTTTCACTCTACCCCCTGCCAGCCAAACCTTAACTACAGACACATCAGACTATGCATGGGGGGCCCACCTGGTGGGAAGATGCATTCAGGGCGTATGGACCCCAAAACAAATGCATCTGCATATCAACCAAAAAAAGATGTTAGCTGTTCAAAATGCCCTGACAGCCTTCAAGGACTTACTTCATCCAGGACAACTACTGATAAAGACGGACAACACCACAGTTATGTAGTACATAAACAAGCAGGGGGGCACACACTCATACCCCCTTTGCAGACTAGCCATGGCATTGTGGGACACAGCCTTGACTTACCAAGTACATCTTCAAGCTCAGTTCCTGCCAGGAAAGCAAAATACTCTGGCAGACGACTTAAGCAGAAACCTTATGGACCCTCACGAATGGAAACTGGATCCACAAGTCTTCAGCATGATAACAAAGAAATGGGGGAGCCCAGACTTAGACCTATTTGCCTCTCCTCGGAATTAGCAACTGGACAAATTCTGCACAAGGATTTATCACAGACAAGCATGGAAAGTGGATGCCCTATCCTTCAGTTGGAAAAACCTATCAGTTTACGCCTTTCCTCCTCTGCCTCTTCTTGCCAAGGTCCTACTAAAGGTCAGACAAGAAAAAACAAAAATGATACTAATTGCCCCGGACTGGCTCCACCAACACTGGTACCCAATCCTAAGGAACATGTCTCAATTCCCAGCTTGGTACTTGCCTCAAATACTTCACTTACTGTCTCAGCAAAACAATCCGATCCTGCATTATCAGCTCCAAACACTGAACTTGGCAGCATGGATGATCATGTAGTTATTCAAACAACACCTCTCAGTAAATCTGTGATGGATGTCATTTTGGAAGCCAGAAGGCCTAGTACTAGAAAATCTTATGCTGATAAATGGAAGAGATTCTGTGATTGGAACCAAGCACAAGGAACTGACACAGCAGAGCCAAATATTCCTCAGATTTTTCAATACTTGACTGAGATGCTTGACAAAGGCCTATCTTTTTCATCAATAAAAATCCATGCCTCTGCCATCTTGGCTCATTACAACACAGAGCCACCGATCTTTTCTCACCCTTTGCTAAAACAGTATCTTAGAGGGGCCAAAAATTTAAGGCCTCCCAGATCATCACCAATTCCTGCATAAGACCTCAATTTTGTGTTAGAAAAGCTCACCCTGTCTCCACCTGAACCAGCTGCTACTACAGATATAACGTTTTTATTATGGAAAATAGCTTTACTCCTGGCAATTACTTCAGCAAGAAGGGTATCAGAGCTACAGGCCCTAATGGCTGTGGAGCCTTTTATCATATTTTACCCAGACAGAGTGTCCCTCCGGACCAATCCTTCCTTTATGCCTAAGGTGGTTTCCAGTGTGGCTCTTAACCAAACTACTCATCTGCCAACTTTTTATCCAAATCCGCAGAACAAGGGGGAGCGGATTCTGCATTCCTTGGATGTACACAGACAACTAAGATTCTACTTGAGCAGGACTAAAGCTCTAAGAAAAACTGAGCAGCTACTGGTGGCATTTGCTGCAGGATCAGAGGGAAAGGCTATTTCAAAGCAGACTATTTCAAAGTGGATAAGCCACTGCATTCGTTTCTGCTACTTACATCATGGTAAACCGGTGCCCAAGGGCATTAGGTCTCATTCCACCAGGGCTGCACCTACATCAGCAGCTTTTCTCAGAGGGGTACCAACCAAAGACATTTTAGAAGCTGCTACTTGGAGTTCTGTTCATACTTTTACAAAGCATTATCATCTGCCTCTCTTCTCTAAGTCCAGGGCAGGCTTTGCCACTGCAGTTCTGCAGGGCCTTATAGCCGCCCCTAATGCTGTTTAGCTCCAGCCTCCCATCCATAGCTTTGGGATTCTACCCAAATGTAATGACTGCAACAGTGAAACATGAAGAACATAGTACAGTTGTGTACACTTACCATAAATGTAGATGTTCGAGTGTATTCACTGTTGCAGTCCAGGTTACCCACCCGCCATCCCTCTTTTATTCTGGAGCTTCTCTTTCCTTCACTATATTCTACAGCCTTTGTGGTGTATTTGCTTTTAGATGAAGGTAAATTTTATGTTGTTGCATGTATATACAGTTTATATATTCTTATATATATAATTTTGCTCCCCATTTGGGGGGCACCTGACATCTGGGGCAAGAAAAACTAAAGAAAATGACGTCGGCTGCCTGTTTTATACCCCCTGACGACCTGACATCATGGAAGAAGAGACAGCAACCGACGCAGGACCCAAGACTTTGGAATTCAGGCCGACTGAGGGCAACCTGCCAGCAGATTACCCAAATGTAATGACTGCAACAGTGAATACACTCTAACATCTACATTTATGGTAAGTGTACACAACTGTACTTTCTCCAGTTTTGGAAATTGCACCCATCTGTTATTTTACCTATGCATTGTACTGCTGTGCACATTTTTTTTTTACTTGTACTATATTTTTGTGACCCTACTTTAATATTTCGTAAATATCATGATTACTTGTATTATTTCTGGAGCTTTTCCTTTGGGTCTCCATTGAAAATGGGCCTCTGGCTCAGTTAAACTAACCTGGTTAACAAATGTCAATAAATGAATATTGCTATAGCTTTTGTTTTATCTTCATTAATTTTATATCCCCCCAAAAATTTGAAACCATCTCAAAATGTTCCACAGCACTGAGATGTCCTATTCTATCAAGTATAAAATAATGTCTGCAAATAAAGCCAACTTTTCTTTATTACCATACTAATTATATCCTTGAATTTCTGAGTCCTTCATTTTCTTTGCCAAGAAATATAACACAAATAACAAAAAGGAAAGAGGATACCCCTGCCTGGTTTCAATGTTGTGACACAACTTATCAGAGAAGAACACTCCCACTTTGATTTTTGCTTCCATTTCTTTGTATATCCTTGTAACATTATTGCATCAGGAAATGCAAACACTTCCATTCCGTACTCGTAAAATCCCAGCTTACTCTGTTGAATGCTTTCTGTGCATTGAGACCCACCACAACAATGGTATTTTCTTACATTCCGCTTCTCTCTGGATCATAAATCTATAATGTTGTTAAATGTTTGCCACCCTTCCACAAATCTGCATTGCTCTATGTCTATCAATTTTGGCAACATCTTTGCCATTCTTTTAGCTGCTATAGACATAAACACTTTATAATCATGGTTAGTATTGAAATGGGCATTTATGAAGCTGGGTCCGATGGAGCTTTACACTGTCTAGGTATTACAGCCACCACAGCTTTGTTTTGAGGATGTTGGTACTCCCCCCCCCCCCTACTTTTAAAGATACTGCTAAATAAAACCTTCCAGATAATTATCATTTTCTTCCCTCCTAGCATCCAAACTTCCAGTGGAATACTGCTTATTCCTAGAGACTTTCCTGCAGATTAGTTATACATCATCAATTTGATTTGCTCACCATCTGTCGTAACTGTTAATTGAGTCTCATCTTCCTCTAACCTTGGCATATGTAAGTCTTCCATAAGTATTTCTTTTATACCTTTGCTCGATCTCTATATTTCTCTGCTTTTTACAAATTTTCATAAAATTTCTGGAATATCTTTAAAACCTCTACAAGTTCCCTGGTTATTTTTCTTGTTATAGGCTCTCTGTTTGGCAACAACCCCTTCGACTTTCTGTTGCCTAAGTGGTTGTTCTAAAAGTTTTGTGCTCTGGAGTTATCAAGCATTTTTTACAGCAATCTTTCTAAACTCATGCATATTGTCCAGTTACTCCTTTATTTTTTTCTTTAACACTCAGCAGTTGTGGCTCTTTTTGTTCTGTGAGATTCCCCTTGTTCTGCAGTAGATTAACCTTGTCAGCCCCTCTAAATAATTGTTACTTCATAACAATGTTTTTGTTTCTTTTATTTCTACTCTAAAATATTTTTAAATTTCATTTTATCCCACTCACTAGGTATAATTTCTTAAGTATTTCCTGTCTTCCCTAATAACTCTGAATAATTTCCACTACACATTCCTTAAATTCCTGTCTTTTTAACAGGCAAGGAAGCACCAGTGTCTCATTTTTACTTCATTACCCTGCATTTTTATTTACTATTGACATGATTTGAACATGTCATTGGATGTGCGTCAGCTCTTAAATGCGCGTTTCTGTGAATTGCAATTTTTGTCTAGTCTAGCCCAGTTATATTGCACCTTGCGGAATAATATGTAAATTCTCTGTTCTTCCTACTCAGTTCATGTTTTCCATACCAAATATTTTTGAGTTTCTTCATAAATCTACTATCTCTTGATGTTCTTCATCTCACATTGCTGCAGTCCTAACACTTGGGTAGTCCGCTGTCCCTCGGTCGGCCCGAATATCAGAGTATAAGGCTGACGTCGGTCAAGGCGCATTTGACTGACATCAGAACGTCAGGGTACAAATGCGCATGACCGACGTCATATCCTCAGTCTTTTTTGCCGCATGGTCCGATGCAGAAGCAGTATTGCAAGTGCCGTTCGGCGTTCTGAAATTTTTCGAATTCGGAGTTTCAGACCGGTCAGAGTTGGTTAAGTACCCCGTTGGGGAATATTTTGGTTTTTTCTTGCCTCAGTGGTTTACCGGATGTCAGAAAAAGTGAATAACTGTATTTCTTGTGGGAAACAGATACCGCATAGGGATTACCATAATTTGTGTATACCTTGTTTGGGACCTGAGCACGACGTTGTTGGTGTCGCTTTGTGCTAGGTTCAATAAACGCACTATAAAGCGAAGGTTGGATTGTGCCAGGTTGGTCTTTGGGAAGCGGTGCAATTACAATATGCCGCCGGATGCTCCGGCCGCTTCCTCAAAGAAGCGCAAGGACAAGGCAGTTAAGCCTAGGTTAGAGGAGTCGTCGAACCGGACGCCGGTTCTTTAGAGGCGTCAGTGGAACCGGTGGTTCCGACGGAGGCCTCTCTGGAGTCCCAGGGAGAAACTTTGATTTTACAGGATGTGGCCTCCCAGGAGGCAGGTCAGGCTGTAGGGGCTTCTCAGATAACTGTACTCCCTCCCTTCCTAAGGGGTGTAGGCGCTCTCTATCTGCTTCCAAGGCTTCTCCTAGAGGCAGGTCTAGTTTAGCTTCTGTGGGTGTCACTCCTAGTTCTTCGGGTTCTGTGCCCAAGAAGCACATGCTTAAAATGGCAGAAGATTTAATTACTTTAATTAGAGGCTCTATGCCCCCTCCTGATAAGAGGCCTAGGATGGAACCAGTGTTGGGGATTATGAGCAGGCTTGGATGTGTCTGAGTCTTCGGCTGAAGACTTGCAGGAGTATTCTCATTATTCTGATTCTGATGTGGATGATTCTACTCCTTCTGCTTCTCCTCCTGAGGATTTTTCTTTTCAGAAACCCTTCACTCCATGAGAGAGCATTTTAAATGGGAAGGTCAGGACTTCTCTGATTCCAGGAAAAGGCTTAGGGAATTTTGTTTTACCCCAGCATAGGCCTTTGGCTATACCTCCTGTTCTGAATGTGGTGGAAGATGTGTTTGCAGAGGCTTCTCTTAATCCTGATTCTTTGCCTCCTGCTCCTGTTAAACCAGATAGGTATTACAGGGTGCCTGAAGCTCATAAGTATCTTTTAAAAGTCCTAGGGCAGACCCAGAAACTGTTAGCCAGGGGCCTAAGGGTGTTAAGGCTTCTGTTGTCAAGAATCCGGTTCCTGCAGATAAAGAGGCCAGGGCCTTGGATAGATGGGGAAAGAAAGTTTATACTTCTTCCACTCTTGCCATGAGAGCTTTGAATTGCCAGTTTCACATGTTGAAATATCAAAATTATCTCCTTTCACAGTTGAAATCTAAGGTTGATGCTCTGGCGGAAGGTATTGATTGTAAAGAGTTACAAGATTTAGTGCATGTTTCTGAACAGGTGGGTAAGCATTCTTTGCAATGTGGTTTTGATGCTGTACAGGCCTCTTCTAGGGTGGCTGCCACTGGGTCAGTTCTTCGCAGGCATGCCTGGCTGAGGGATCATAATTTATCTGACCATGTTAAAACTAGGATTTTGGATGCCCCTTTGCAATCTGATGTCTTGTTTGGTTCTCCTGTTGAGGCAGTTTTAAAGAAAATGGAAGACAAGGCTAAGTCTATGCAGACTGTTAAGGATTTTTTGCAGGTTCAGCCTCCAAAGTTTAGTAGAAATTGGCCTACTAAGGGGTGGACATATCCTTCTTATGATTCCCAGTCTAGGGGTAGATCTAGACGTGGCAGGGGCAGAGGTCAGGGCTCTTTCAGGCCTAGTACAGGGAGTTCTCCTGCACAGTCTTCGGGTGAGGGCAGGGGTCAGTCCTTTCGTAAACAGACCCAATGACCTACCTTTTCAGCTGCCAGAACCTTCTCGCCTGGCAGCACCTTTGGGAGGAAGGTTGGCACTTTTCAAAGAAAATTGGAGTTTGATTACCCAAGACAGATGGGTATTGGATATCATACATCACGGTTACAGGTTTTATTTCCATACCTTGCCTCCTTTCAAAGGCATGCCAGACATTCCTCCTCAACAAAGAATAGAGGCTCACAAGCAAATTTCTCTGTTACTCCAAATAGGGGCCATACAGCCGGTTCCTATGCCAGAAAGGGGCCTAGGATTTTATTCTCGCCTGTTCCTTGTACCAAAAAGGGGAACACGTGGAGACCAATTTTGGATTTATCTATCCTCAACACTTATCTGGACATTCCCAAGTTCAAAATGTTGACGTTACAACAGCTTTTACCGCTGCTGGGCAAGGATCACTGGATGGTAACTTTGGATCTCAAGGAGGCTTACCTTCATGTTCCTATCAGGTTAAGTTGCAGGAAGTATCTGCGTTTTCGGACTGGGACTTCTCACTATCAGTTCTCTGCATTGCCCTTTGGCTTATCTACTGCGCCCAGAGTATTTACGAAAGTTCTGGCTCCAGTGATAGCTTTCTTCAGGCTGAAAGGAATACAAATCTATCCTTATTTGGACGATTGCCTGATTCTGGCTCAAGGAAGGGACGAGCTCCTTCGTCATTTGGAATATGTGATAGCAGTGCTAAGATGCCTGGGGTATTCTGTGAACGAAATAAAGTCCAGTCTAGTACCCTCTCAAGACATGTGCTTTCTGGGTGTAAGACTGAATACAGCATCCCAGATGGCCTTTCTAACCCCGGACAAACAAAAGAATCTTTCCCTTTACTTCCATCATCTATCTCTTCAGTCCGGGCTGACTGCAAGGACAGTCCTTCAAGCCTTAGGGTTCATGGCATCTTGTATTCTGGTGCTTCCCAATGCCAAACTGCATATGAGGAAGTTGCAATGGTATCTCAAAATGTATGGACACAGCACTGCCAGGATCTGGACACTGTCATTCCAATAATACCTTGCATTCAAAAGGAATTTTTGTGGTGGGCTCAGGAATGTCACCTAAACAAGGGACTCTCTGTGACCCGCCAGAGGCGAGTCAAATTTTAACGACAGATGCCTCGGACAAAGCTTGGGGAGCTCATCTAAACGGAAAGTGGATACAAGACAAGTGGCCTGTCAGACTACAGCATCTACATATCAACTTGAAGGAGATGTTAGCAGTCCAGTTTGCATTAATAGCTTTCAAGGATTTACTTCTTCCAGGGCAGGTGTTGATTCTAACAGACAACACAACTGTCATGTGGTACATCAACAAGCAAGGGGAACACATTCTTATCCTCTATGCAGGCAAGCAATGATTTTGTGGGAGACTGCTCTCAGTTTACAACTAAGTCCACAGGCAAGGATTTTGCACGGAGCACAGAACTCCTTAGCAGATGTGCTAAGCAGACAAATCATGGATCCCCACGAGTGGAAACTGGATCTTCATGTATTTCAGAAATTGACAGTGTCCTGGGGAACTCCAGACATAGATCTGTTCGCTTCTCCACTAAACCACCAGCTGCCAAAGTTTTGCACAAAGAGGTTTCATCCCACAGCTTGGAAAGTGGATGCTCTTTCTTTCAGTTGGAAAAATCTTCATGTGTATGCCTTTCCACCTCTGCCTCTCCTCCCAAAGGTACTTCTGAAGGCCAGACAGGACAAGCCAAGGATGATTTTGATAGCTCCAGATTGGCCTCGACAGCACTGGTACCCATTACTGAGAAGTCTAGCACAGAAGCCTCCATGGCCTTTGCCTTTGATTCCACATCTGTTGTCCCAGGAGGACAGTCATTTGCTCAATGTCAAACTTCACTCTCTTCACCTAACAGCCTGGCATATTCTGTTTTAGACCATAGAGGGTCTCAACTTCCACAACAAGTTTTGAATGTGATTTTGGAAGCTAGAAGGCCTAGTACAAGGAAAGTGTACGCAGATAAATGGAAGAGATTTTTGTTTTGGAGTGCAGCTAAGGATTTGGATGTTTCTGAGCCTAATTTAAGTGTGGCTCTTCAATATCTTACTGAGTTGTTGGACAAAGGTTTGTCCTTCTCTTCTATTAAGATTCATGCTGCAGCAATTTCAGCTCACTACGACTGTGACCCACCATTGTTTTCTCATCCTTTGTTCAAGCAATTTCTTAGAGGGGCAAAGAATATAAGACCCCCACGAAGGGCTCCTACTCCTGCTTGGGATCTCAATTTTGTGTTGGAGAAACTCACTCTACAACCTTTTGAGCCTGCAGCTACTGCTGAGTTGAAATATTTATCATGGAAGACTGCTTTTTTGTTGGCCATTACCTCTGCAAGAAGGGTTTCTGAATTGCAGGCCCTTATGGCAGTTGAGCCTTTCTTAATTTTCCATAAGGATAGGGTATCTTTACGTACTAATCCTTCCTTTATGCCTAAAGTGGTTTCTAGTGTGGCTTTAAACCAAACTATTCATTTGCCTACTTTTTATGCAAATCCCCAAAATAAAGGGGAAAATATTTTGCACACTTTAGATGTTCACAGGCAGTTGCGATATTATTTGGACAGAACTAAAGGGTTCAGACAATCTCAGCAGTTATTAGTTTCTTTTGCTTTGTGCTCTCAGGGCAAGGCCGTGTCAAAACAAACTATTTCTAAGTGGATTGGATTTTGCATTGCTTTCTGTTATTCCCATCATGGCAAAGAGATTCCAGCTGGGATTAGGCCTCATTCCACTAGGGCTACTGCCACTTCAACAGCTTTTTGAGGGGTGGCAACTAAGGATATTTTGGAGGCAGCCACTTGGAGTTCAGTGCATACCTTCTCTAGGCATTACCACCTTCCATTGTACTCTAAATCCAGGGCTGGTTTTGCCACTGCTGTGTTGCAGGGCATTTTGGCAGCTCCTGCTTCCTTATAGTTTAGCCATCCTCCCTTGCCTCTGCTTTGGGATTCTACCCAAGTGTTAGGACTGCAGCAATGTGAGATGAAGAACATAGTACAGTTTTGTACCTACCATAAATGTAGATGTTCAAGATCCACATTGCTGCAGTCCAATTTACCTCCTCCTTCCCCTCTGTAGTTTGAGGTGGTTGTGTGGGTTGGGTTATCCATCTGAGGTATATTGTGTATATTGTATATGTTGTATATATTGTACATATTTTTGGTGTTAGGCTGGTTGGTTGTTTAGTTGTTGTCTATGGGTTTTGACCTTTCTTTTTAGGGTCTTCTGACATCTGGGGCAAGAAAAGACTGAGGATATGACGTCGGTCATGCGCATTTGTACCCTGACGTTCTGATGTCAGTCAAATGCGCCTTGACCGACGTCAGCCTTATACTCTGATATTCGGGCCGACCGAGGGACAGCGGACTACCCAAGTGTTAGGACTGCAGCAATGTGGATCTTCGAACATCTACATTTATGGTAGGTACAAAACTGTACTTTATGTTTTCTCTTCTAAGCCCCCCAGATACATCCTCACTGTTGCAAGTCAAATTCCATTCATTACCTATAAGTGATGTTCCTTTCTGAAAGCTGATTATTTCTCCCAAAATTTTCTTAAGCTCCATAATAGCAATTTTAGGTGAAATATAAATACATGTCAGCATAATCCTTCTTTGCAAGTAGCCCCTTACTACCACAAATCTGTCATCTTTTGCTTCCATTCTGTCACTATTGGAGCCCCTCTAGCAATTAATATAAGTACTCCCTTTTTCCTTTGCCCCTAATATTTTGCTGAATATCCATCCTGGAATCCTTTTTATCATATTCACATGCTCAGCTCTTTCCAAATGTATCTCCTGCAGCATTGCTATTTGCACTTTGCATTTTTTTATATAATGGAGTGTTCTTTCCTTTTTGTTTATTCCTGAGACCATTCACATTCCATGATAACTTTGAAAGTTTTGCCATTATAATTTTTTGTTCTCACCTGTTACATGACACTGCTTCTTTAGATGTCCATATATCACAAAATCCTGGAAATAAACCAACTAGTATCTGGCAGGTTCATGTGTTATGCATTTGTTTCTTGTCCTCTCCATTTGAACTTGTCGCATTTTCCAAGAATATTTGCTTTAATGAAAATCCTCAAAAAAAATTCCCAGAACTCCCCATAGCCTGCTAACTTAATACGAACACACAAAACTGTGTACATCTTCAAAATAATGATGCTTAACCTTTCTAAAAGGAATAGTTGCCCTACATAGATATCTGCAGACCCTGGCATCAGTTAAGGTTGTTCATGTTAAGACTCTTGTTACTGCCTGTTCTCCTTACAGTAATAGCCATCAGTTCTTTTTCTGCCTGCATTCCTTCAGAAAATAACTTTTAGTGTTAAAGAAACCAGTGTTTTGGCTTTTTATTGCCCTGTTATCTGCTTGTCTTCATGGGAAATGTATGAAAAAATGTAGCCTTCAGCTGCAGAGGTGTAAAGACATGCTGAACATTTATTGCCAAAGGAAAACTTTACATTACCTTCATTGTTCTCTTAATTACGTTTCCACTTAAAACTTATTCGATTAAGCCAGTGGTCTTAATTCAGACATTAACCTATGCAAAAGTAAGAGAAAACATATCAGCTTTACATATATATTAGGATCTGTGCACTTTTACATCGCATCCCCCACCTAAACAAACCAAAATTACAGCCTGTTAACGTAAGCATGCTTTTGTTCAGAACTTTTTTCTCTTTGCATTGTAATACCTACATCTCTTACTACTAAAGAAGAATGAAAAAAAAAGACATCCATTTACTTCAGTATCTTATCACATACAATATCTGAGAATGCCTTACTGTGTCAAGTGTAATTTGTCTTGAAAAGTTTTATAGAAGTACTGTCAAGAACAGAAATTGTTTTCCTTAGTTGCACTTTTCCTTCTTCGTCCCTACCTCTTAGTGTCTATCCAAACATGACATGAAGAGGGGCAAAGGCCTTTCAGTCCCCAAGCATTTTAACAAAATCAACAAAAGTCCATTCTTTCCATGTTTTCTGGTACAACAATGTTTCACAAATGCGACTGATGTGTTGTAATCTCACATTTATTCACTAATTTCCATGCTTCTGGTGGTGGTCATGTTCATCTCAAGATTCCACTTCAATTCCAAGGTACTCCTGATTCTTCTGGTCAACTCATGTGTTTTTTTTCTCTCTCTCAAGCATTTTCCTTTGGAACACTAGAAGATAATTCATTGGCACAGTATGTCTATAAGATGCATTAAAAGCAGAATAAGCAGCAGAATCCCTTTTGCCTGATTGCTCACTTTTTGTTGTACAGCATTTTGTATTCCGTCATTTGCATGTTCTACATCATAAAAAATGATTGACCCTCCTGGAAAAAAATATTCAAAAGACAGCTGCATACATCTTCTTGAATCTCACACCTGTATCTCAACATTCCCTGACTGCTAGAATAAACTTGCTTCTTTTCTGCCTGGTGTACAGTGATTAATCATTTCCACAAGCACTCTACTGTCTTCAACTTTTAATAATTTGCCATTCTGCCACAGTTTTTGCCAGGATTAACTCTTTCTGATTGTAGGATTGCCATTTTTCTAATACAGGTCTTGGCTGCCTTCTCATTACATTTGAGTAGTCTCATACTAAGCCAACCATTTCTTCATTTCAACCTTTCATTTTTACAGTTTTTTTCATCTGTAAATCCGTTTAAAGCTTCTTCAGTTTTTCCATCCTTTTGAGTTCATATACTTCAGCATTTCATTTATTTTAATCACCTCTGAGTGCATTTGACTTTTCTCTCTCTCTCTAGATTACTGGACACCATGTCTTGCACCAAAGCTGGAGCTTAGACTGCCTTTTCCTGAATGGCTGCAGGATTCTTCCCAGTCAGTGTTTTTTATTCACTTTTTTGTTTGATTTTCTTTCGGGCTTTGCTGGCATCTAGGCAATATACTTGCTAGCCAAGTAACTGGAATTCACTAAAATTGAAACCGTTCCTGGCCCTTATCTGTCTGATTCTTTTTTTTTTCACACTGGGATATTTGAAGTTAAGCTGTTGATCAGTGTGCAGCCATCTTGGAAGGTCATCACACTGTTTACTCTGTTGAGCAAGTAAACATTTGGCCAAATGAACTGTTACACACACACATTTATATATAAAATGGTATGTACGTGTATATCTAGCTATATATATATATATATATATATATATATATATATATATACACACACATATGGTATGCACGTTTATATCTAGCTATATATATATATATATATATATATATATATATATATATGTATATGCAGAAACGCACTGAAAAATAAACACGCACACCTGTGTAATGTGAAATTCCAAAACCAACAACAGCAATCTTTCTAAACTCATGCACATTATCGAGGTAATACCTTATTTTCTGTTCAGCATTCTGCAGTTGCTCCTTTTTTGTTCTGAGAGATTCCCTCTATTTTGCAATACTTTAATGTTTGTCAGTTCCTCTAAATAATTCTTACTACTTAACCATATTTTATTTTCCTTTATTTCCACCTTAGCTTTAAACTCCACTTAATTTCATCCCACTCTCTAGCTATATTTTCAGAAGAAAGTTCTATTCTCTGTAATAACTCCTGAATTATTAACAAAACCCATTCCTGAAATTTCTCTTTTTTCAGCTGATAGGTGGGAAAGGGCCAGTGTTTCATTTTTACTTCGTTACTTTGAGTTTTTATTTAAGTTATTATTGGCACATGATCTGAAATAGTTATTGGGTGCATTTAAAGACCTTTAATTAAATGTACATGTTCTTGTGGGATATAAATTCTATCTAGCCTACCCTAGTTTTTCTGTCTTGGAGAATATGTAAAGTCACTCCAAATTCCTAGTACTGAATTCACATTTTCAATGCCAAACATTTTCATAAATTTCTTCACAAATCTACCCTCATTTGTTGTATTTCCCTTTAAGGCCCCCAGACACATATTCACTGTTGTAAATCAAATTCCAGTCCCCACCTATAAGTAATAATCCTTGCTGAAAGCTGATTTCTCCCAGAATTTTCTTAAGCTCCATTATAGCAGTTTTAGGTGGAATATAGATGCATGCCAGTGTAATACTCCTCCCTTGCCAGTAGCCCATTAGTACTATATATCTTCCATTATTGTCTTTTTCCCCCTCTATCAGAATTGGAGCTCCACTTGCAATTAATATAAGTGTTCAGTATTTCCTTTGCCCCAGATATTCAGCTGAATAACCACCCTGAAAAACCTTTCTTTATCAAATTCACAAGTTCAGTGCTTTCCAGGTGTGTCTCCTGTAGTATAACTATTTGCACTCTGTTTTTAATATAGTTCACTACTCTCTGTTGTACTTCTCTGTAAGACCATTCAGATTGAAAGAGGTTACAGAAAATATTTTCTTGTATAATTCTTACCACCTTTTATTTATAACCTTTTTTTTTGTTAAACACTGGTGGTGCTGCTGCGGTAGCATTGTTGCCTCACAGTAAGACATTGTCCTGTTCAATTCTCAGCTAGAGCGTCTTCTGTGTGGAGACATGCGTGAATGGGCGTACCTTCATTGAAGGTTGTGCGTCAGGGCCAACAACTCTGCCCATAAAAATCTACTGCCAATCATTAGTGGACTGGAGTTCCGCTGTGGCGACCCCTAACCAGGAAAAGCCGAAAGACACAACAACAACAACCTAGTTCCAACTTTTATGTTATATGCATATGCTGTTTGGCAGGTTGATCTTTTATACAGTTGTGTCTTGTCATATCCGTTTGAACCTATGTTACAGCTTACAGAATGTTTTGCTTTATTAAAGGCCCTCAAAAAAAAAAAACTCTCCCAATACCCCCTAAATCCTATTAATATAGCAATAACACACAAAAACTATGTACATCTTCAAATATTGAAGTTTTCACTTCCTAATAAGAACAAAAGTTCTAAACTGATAGCCACACAGACAGGATAGAGTTAACCAAAAAGAAATGTTAGTCATGCTAAGACTCATGGTGCTGCCTGTGCTTTTTAGTAAGTGCTATCTAGTTTTTGCCATATCTGTAGCTCGCCCAGCTGAGAAACACTTGAATGCTTTCAGTAAACACTTTCTCCAAGCCATTTCTATTTATCAGATTGTCTTCTAGTGACATGCAAACTAGACACAAACTTTCTAAGGATACCTTGTTTGCCAGAAAAAAAGCCATATAATTAATATTCTTTTCCATTTACATGCTTTATAATAAACCTATCACTGGATGGAAGCCTAGGGTCTTAACCCAGTCATTTCCCTATGCAAGCATGGGAAAAGGTACACTGAATTTTCTTCTGTCATACTTTCTTATCCAGACTCTCCTCCTCTTTTTTTTTTTTTTTACATTGTAGTGCCTGCATTTCTTAAAGAGAAGGAGAGCAGAAAAAAACTGCTTATATTAGTATTCCATTACATTAAAAAATGAGGAAACTTAACTTCAAGTGCTAATTGGTTTTGTCTGATCTTTATAGCTCTCCCAGCTGGGAAACCCCCTGAATGCTTTCAGAGGACATTATGTCCTAGACCATTTCTCTTCTTTTTTGTTTGTTTCCTCAGCCAATCACTTTCCACCAGACTGTAGCCAGTTTATCATTGACACTGTCTCCATGGAGACATGAGAACCAGGAAGCCAGTTTCTCTTCATCAGACTGTTGCCATGGAAACATGAATACCAGCTGCAGAATTGTTACTGTGCTTACAGGTATTTGCATGAAAAAAGCCTTGTGTTCAATTTTGCTTTTCATCCACTTGCTCTCTTGTTACTAAAGCAATCTAAGGTCTTAAATCCAGTTATTCCCCATGCAAAAATGACAAAAAAAGTACATTATGTTTTTCTTTTATCATGCATTTTAACCATTTTTTACATTAGTGTCTACAAGGAGAAAGAAAAAAAAAAAGAACAGCAGCACCTGTTTAACAATCCCTATTATTCTTAGAAATAATTGAAAAAACTTTACAGCATGTAAAGAAAACCACATGCCACAAAATGTGTTATTTAAAAAAAAAACTTTACTTGCAGTTTACTTTCTCCCTCCTCTTCCCCAAAGCAATTCTCAGAACATTAATTACATGAAGTAGGGCATATGCTTTACATTCCTCCAGAAGTCCAAAAAAATCTGAAAACTCCAATATTTCTTGATTTTTCTTGTTCTGTCATATTTCACAAATATAATTATTGCATTGTAATCCCATATTACGTTATTCATTTTATTACTGCTTATCTCTTTAATACTGTCTCAACTTTATTTCCAACATGCTGGTGATTCTTTTAGTTAACTTGTGTGCTCCCTTCCTTCTCTCCATTTTCTGTTGAAAAATGTGAAAAGGTTTCACAGGTCCAGTCCATCTGTGGTATTTATTAGCAGAAGAGCAAGAAGCAGAATCTCCTGTTTCACAGCTCACTTTTCTTTCTGAAATGTTTTTTTATTGTTTTATAATACAGTTTGTCATATAACATATGTAATATAATCTATAGATTTGATGCATTCTCCCACTTTTAGTACTTTGTACTTCTACCACAATTTTGTCAGAATCATCTCCTTCTGTTAGTAGAATTGCATCTTTACTATTAAAGGTCTGGGATGTTTTCTTATAGCCAAGACTGGAGCATATACATTATGTGCCCTTTCAACTAACAAATCCTGCTGTGGAATACCAATCCAGTTGCTTATTTGTGAATACATAAAAATAATGCAGTATGTTCCTTCCAGCTTCTCTGGTATAGCTGAAAATCTCAGGTTTTCCCTATGTGCTGTCTTCTAATTCTATTATTTTTGAAACATCTCTTCCTGAGCAGTCTCATATTTGGCCAGGCTTTTTCTTCATTTCAACCTCTTATTTTTGCAGCTTTATCATCTATCTCATCTGAATATCTGTTTAAAGCTTATTCCATTTTTTTCCAGCTTTTTGTTTGTGTTGATATACTGCATCAGTGTTTTGTTTATTTTAACCAGCTCTGTATGCAGTTGTCTTGTATCTTCCTGTAGGTTATTGGAAGTCATGTCTGAAGGTTGCATTGCTTTTTGCTGAACAGTTACAGAACTTTCCCCAGTCAGTGTTTCTTCCTCAGTTTTTAGCTGATTTTTCCTGGTCTTCTGTATTTCTTTTTTCATGGCATCCAGGCAGTGCATTTACTAGCCAGTTACTGAAATTTACCCATAAGCACAGGTCTACTGGCCTTCTCTGCTGAGTTTCTGTTTTCACAATTGGAGAGCTAGAATCAAGCCGTTATTCAGTCGCAACCATTTTGGAAGTCCCTTTTGCCTGCATTTTGAGCAATCAACTGTCAGGATGCTGTTCCAGGACTCTTATGTAAAAAGGGCTGGAATACAGATGGCTTTTTTCTTCGACTAGAATGTTCCTGTTTGCTTTTACACCCTTTCCACCAATGTTCAGAGTATTTCTGAAGAAGGAATTCTCACAAGATCATTATGGTATTTTCTTCTGATTTTTTTGTTTAAAATTACTGCTTTGCCGCCTACTTTCCGACGTTTTCCGGCTTGCTAAAGTTGATATCTGTATTTGAAACAGTATTTAGAACACATCTAGAGCCTGTTTACTGCATTTCCTGTGTTGCACTTAATTTAAAATCAGTTTTCTTAAAATTGCATTTTACCTGACACTGGCCTAGCCCTCAAGTGTAGGGTCATTTATTGCACTGTTCTGACTATTTTGCTACTTGTGTATCTCTGCTACCTTTAAACTAAAAAAAAAAAAAAAAAAAATCTTGCTTTTTTCCCACCTTCTGAAATTTAAGAAAGTTCAGTTACAGATTTGCTGTTCTGAACTGTTTGTAAATTTCTTGGAGGCCAGTGCTTGCTTGGGCTAAAGGGAAGTCTCTGTGTTCACCAGTGGCAGTGGTTAACACTGAGCAAGCCTGCCTGTCCCTGTAGGACTGGTTACTACCTAGAAGCTGTAATTTTATTGGCCATTTTGTGTCAATTCCAAACTCCTTGATCTCTCTCTTAACACCCTGCAACTCTCTTTTTGTGCGGTCTTGCGCACAAAGCAGCGTCGGGCAGCGCCGCTTAAACAGGTTTAAACTATTCCCGGCTCCACAGTCTGCTCTTCACTTTTTCCCTTAGAACTGCTCTAAATCTCAAAGTAAGCACTCTATTTTCATTCTAAAGCCCTGCACTTGCTCGTACAAGTAATCTCATAGGTAAACACTAATAAACTTAAGCACTACATCCTCTTATACTCCTTTTAAGCACTTGCTCCCTATTAGTTCTTTCTAATCAGTCAATAAGTAGTTCCCAATATTATTCAGGCATGTCCAAAGGTCAGTTTCGGGTTTACTCTCCAGTCCAGCTGGTGAATCTGGGAATCTTGAGGCAATGTTACAACTGCCTTATGTATACAGACCACCCTCTCCTCCTCCCAACAAGCTCAAATATATGTGAGAGATGCAACTATATAGCCAAACTGGAGGCTAAGCTGTCTCAACCCAGTACTGGCACAGCCTGTCAGGAGGAGAAGATAACCACACACACCACAAATCCAGTCTCACATAGACCTATCGCATCAGCAAACCAAACACATAAACACACAAAAACATACTCGGAGGCTCTAAATAAAAATCTGCCAAAGCAGACATCCAAGCAACCACTACCACGAAACAATACCCACATAGCACATAGCTGACAAAGTCAGTGTGCCACACAGTCACAGCCCTTAAGGCTAAACAACACACCTAATACACTTGTAATAGGTGACTCAATTGTCAGACACACTGATGTCCCACTCACCAGGCTGAACAAGGAGAAGGTCACTGTAATCTGCCTGTCGGGTGCCAGGATCTGCCACATAACAAAAGCACTCAGGTCACTCCAAAGCAAGTACAAATATGACTCCGTCATTGTCCGTGCTGGTGTGAATGACCTGAGATGTACCTCCCTGGACTACATGAAAAAAGACATAGAGGAGCTCTCTGACCATGTAGCCCAGGCCGGTATGACCCTGACCTTTAGTAGCATCTTACCCTCACCAAGAATGATGCCACAGTATAAAGACAAAATGATCAATTTTAACAATTGGCTAAAGTATTGGTGTCATTCAAAGGGGATCCAGTGTCTGTCAGCCTGGGATGACATGCTCGACAAGCCATGTTGCTTCGCTAGGGACGGCTTGCACCTGTCACCCCTGGGTTTTCGAATACTGGCAAAGGCTCTTGCCTCCCCCATAGTGCCTTTTTTAGGCAAGGCTCAAAAGACATACCCACCTCCATAGACAACACAAAGAAAAAAAAATAAGGGTAATGCTGCTCAACGCCAGAAGTCTAAACCTTAAGATGCACACACTCGAGGCTCTCCTCAGTATGGAGAATATCGATATCTGTGCAATAACAGAAACCTGATTCAAGGCTCCTGAGAGCACCCCAGCACTAACAGGTTATACTTCATACCATGCTTTTCGGTCCCAAAACTCGGACCGAACCACAAAAGGAGGGGGAGTATCCATATTTATCAAAGGTACCCACACCTCCAGGTTAGTGGCATTGCAGAGAGCATTAGAGACCATCCATGTGCAAATAACAGTGGACAAAAACTGCCTTTCAGTTTGTAGCCTGCTACAGACCACCCCCCAAACACAGGAACCTCACTCGGCTTTCCTGAGAACACTGGAGAATATGAAGGTCTCTCCAAACACCATTATATTGGGTGACTTCAACTACCCAAACATTGATTGGGAAAACGACTCAAGCCCAAACACCCTCGCCCAATGGTTCCTAGAATTTATAAACTCAAATGCTATGGAACAACTGGTCACCACTCCCACAAGAGGGGAAAACATATTGGATCTGGTCATCACCAACATGGGGTCTCTATGTTCCACACCAGAGGTATACCCCTCATTGATAAGATCAGACCATAACTAATCTCACTGGATATCCATATTCCATCCCCACCCCTAGCCAAGGAAACCACGGTGAAGAACTTCTCAAAAGCAAACTTCACACTTCTCAAAACCGAGGTGGAATCCTTCAAAGCCCCCGGGCCAGTGGAAAATACAGCCCAAAATGCAGAATCCTTTACAAAAGCATTCTGTGAACACCTACAGGAATGCATGGAGCATGCTATCCCAAATAAAACCAAGACTCACTCCTCCAAAGGCAGGAGATCTGTCTGGTGGACCCCGGCCATAAATAAGCTATACAACAGAAGGAGAAAGCTACTACATGATAGAGCAAAATCCCAAAAAGGGAAGGCATCTCTGATCAGTACTAGCAAGAAACTATGATCCCTCATAAAATCATCTAAGGCCAGCTTCGAAAGAAAAATTGCACAAGACACTAAAGATAATCACAAGGCCTTCTTTAGTTATGTCAGAAACCTGGGAGGCAACTCCCAGATATGCTCTGAGTTAGTGCAAAATGACAAAAAATACACTGAACCCACAGACATTGCCAACATCCTGGCAGAAAGGTTCAGTGCAAACTCCCCCCCCCTTCCCCCCAAAAGAGCAAATGTCTATCCCAACAGATTGTAGCCTTCCTGAGATCACAGATGCAGAGGTGAGAGCTGCCCACTCCAGAGCAAAAAAACACAGCATCAATGGGACCAGACAGTGTCCCGGGCTGCGTCTTACACGAGCTCCAAGAAGAACTAAACCCTCATATAAAGTCACTGTTCAATCTCAGCCTTACTACAGGATACGTACCCAAGGAATGGCGTACAGCAACAGTGGTCCCACTCCACAAAGGTGGTGCCACAACAGACCCGAAAAGCTATCGCCCTATAAGCATGACTAGCCTGGTCTACAAAGCTATGGAGCATATCATCATGGAAATCATAAACAAAGACATTGGGAACCGCTAGACACCGGATCCTACCCAATTCGGCTTTGTTAAGGGCAGATCTTGCCTCTTGAATCTGGTCGACTTCTTTGAAACAGTTGCCAAAGCCATAGATGAAGGGAAGGTAGTCCACACAGCCTACCTGGACCTCGCAAAAGCCTTCGACACAATACTCCACTCTGGCATCATAAATAAGCTCACCAGCTTAAATATCAACCCCTATGTCACAAGATGGGTTGCAAACTGGCTCAGGGATAGAACCCACATGGTCAGAATAGCAGGTGCCATGTCAGACACTAAACCAGTTACAAGTGGCATCCCACAAGGCTCAGTCCTGGGACCTCTCTTGTTCGGTATATATTTCTCAGAAGTACAGGCTAACACGGATGGACTATGGCTGACCAAGTTCGCAGATGACTGCAAACTGGGTGCCGTAATCGACTCTCCGGCTGACACAAGTATCCTCCAAAAGGGTCTCACAGAGACGGATAACTGGTGCCAGAGCCATGGCCTAAAGCTAAATGCCAAAAAATACATAGTCATCCCCTTTGGGAAAAACAAAGTGCCCACAAATTACCACACAAGTGGTAATCCATTAAGTATGGAAGAAGTAATTAGGGACTTGGGGACCCAAGTAGATAGCAATCTCTCCTTTGACAATCACGTTGCCAAAGTGGTTAGAAAGATCTTCTGTATAGCCCACCGTATCATGAAAGGATTCACATCTAGATCAAGAGAGGTCATTGTGCCCCTCTACTCATCACTTAGGCCCATAATTTAATACAATGCCCCATATGGGATGTACCTTACCCAACACCTGCAGCAACTGGAAAGACCCCAAAAGTACCTCACCAAGAGGATCAAGGGGTTCAAACAGATGCCCTATGCAGCTCGGCTAAAGAAACTCCAGCTCTACTCAGTTGCATACCGCCTACTCAGAGGCGATCTCTGTCTGACATATAAAGCCATGTCCAACCCAGAATTAATGGACATGCTTCACCTAAGTAAATCCAAATTCCTTAGAGTTACACGCTCCAGGGACTTGAACCTCAGCACAGAAGTAAATAGGACATGCTGGAAGGACAGATTCATATCCCAGAGGCTCCCCTCACTCTGGAACAAAATCCCAATCCATGTTTGGCAGAGGCCCTCACTGACCCTCTTCAAGAGAAATCTTGACGAGTGGATGGGAGATCGTAAGTTTACCCCTGGGATTTCTTCTGTGTCCCTGATTGACAGAGGTACAGTAAACTAACCTTAAAAGGGCTACCTTCTGTGACCTACTATACAGAGGCACAGTCAACTAATCTAAAAGGGTGGCGAAAGCCAAACACACTCTGGCTAGGCTTATAAATGCCCTAGGGCAGATAGCCTAGTATCAACCTATGAACCATGTGCCTAGGCAGTTGTGGTTCTCCCGTCTTTTGGAAATGGCCAGGGGTAATTACCACAAGTTTCCTCACAGACTGGATCTACTCACACAAGAACAGGGGTGCTTGATACATTCTGACATAAATTATTTTCAGTTGACTGGCTATGTGATAAGGTCTTAATTTCATTTAGGCACATGTTTACTGAGGATGTGCAGCAGCTACAAATGGAGACAAAGTCTGCTACTAGAAAAGCATATATTAGCAAATGGAAAAGGTTTTCTGCTTGGTGCCAACAATATAACCAGCACCCATTCTGGGCTAGTTCTCTTGTTTTACAATATTTCTGAGAGTCACTATCCTATGTCCTTTCTTATTCCTCTGTCAAGGTTCATTTATCAGCCATTTCAGCATGTCAGCCCATAGACCCTCCTCTTTTAAGGCATTCTCATTTCAAAATGTTATTGAGAGGGGTTTTGCGTTGGAGGCCAGCAGGGTAACCAGTGGTCCCCTTCTTGGATATTCATTTTTTGTGGGAGGAGCTAACACTGCAGTTGAACTAGCTAATCTGGCTGAATTGAGCTTTACATAAAAAAACAGTTTTACAGATTGCTGTGACCTGTGCAAGCACTTAGTGATTCAACCTTGCCTCATTTCTCACAGGGATAGGGTTTCCTTGAAAAATAATTATTTTACACCTAAAGTAGTATCCTAGTTTACTTTGAATGAAAGTATCCATCTCTCAATTTATTTTATTGAACCTATGAATGAAGCAGAAATGATACTCCATACCTTGGATGTCCACAGATAACTTGAGTACTATTTTGATTTAACTAAATTTTTCAGATCTTTGGATCAACTGTTTATTTCTTGTGAAGGTAAGAAGGGACAACCTGTGTCAAAACGGACACTTTCCCATTGGTTGTCTCCGGCTATTACATTTTGTTATACTCACCCTAACAAATCTACTCCATGCAGTATCAAGGCCCACCTCTACCAGGGCCTTGGCTTCATCTGTGGCTTTTTGGAAAGGTTTGGATTCCAGAAATACTGTAGAAGCTACTACTTGGTCCTCTGTACTTGCTTTTACAAAGCACTTCACTAGGTCTAGATCAAGCTTTGCTAGCATCATTCTCCAGGGGTTCTTGGATTCTTTCATTCTACCTTCCAAGTGTAGTTAGCTATGGTAATCTACCCATATAGCTAAGGTAAATATGATGAACATAGTACACTTATGGAAGCAAATTTACCAGAACAGTAGATATTTGAATGATCATTGCTGCAGTAGCTGCTCCATCCCCCTTGTTTTTTATGTGTTTTTATACCTGGTTGTGGACATTCATTCATTGTTCCTAGCATAGTCCTTTCAGGGCTCAGCCTCCCTCTCTCTGCTGGAAGGAAAGCTCTGAAGGGCTTTGGTGTGTGGAATGTGTCCTGAAGCTTTGGAAGCTGGCCAGCCATTATATCCTTGGCAAGATGTAACCTTTATAGCTAAGGCTAATGCAGCATTGATCATTTGAACATCTCCTGTTATGGTTAATTTCAACTTGCACAACTGTACTTTTTCTGGATTTGGGAATAACTGTTTGTGTTTAACTCCCCTTATAATAAGTGCTGGAATTTTTATATATGCTTCCTGGATGACAGGTGTATCCTGTGGATGGACATGAAGGACAAGTTATAGGAGTTCTTGGAAATCCCGTTACATTTTTAACATGTACACACACTATAAATGACAATGAAATCTGTTTGGATGTTAAAGTTAAGACGTAAAAAGAGAAGGGGAATTTAAAATCACAATTGCACAGAAAGGGCACCCTCTCAAATTTTACATGGTAAAAGGCCAGTTTGTGAGTAGCCGGTATGACCTTAAAGTATAATTTTATATTAGAATGTGAAAATGTAAGCGAGATGTTTCTTGAAAGGGTCTACCCACTGGATTTTATACAACCTGTTATAAATGAGGTTGCGGCATGTTGAGGAATAAGATAGGTGAGTCTGTTAATGACAGTCTTGGACATGGTTATTAAAACAAAAAAAAACTTTTACAAGTGTGCTTATGATTTCTCCAGAGAAATTTTTGTTTGTTTTGATTATCTTTTAGCAGTAATTTGGGGGGGGGGTCTTTTCTTCTCATTTTATCTGCATGATAATCCATCTTCCTATAATTTAGCTGGCTTATTCGTTCTTCACAGACAAAAGCCAAGTGCAGAAGCTATGAAACAGGTAGCCATTAGAGGTTTTGTTGGTAGGACCATAACCCCACCCCCTAGGTGGGGGTGTACAACCCAGATCATAGTGAGGGCCCACTGTCCTCTTCACTGTGTGAGTGTACACTACTGTGCCCCCATCAGGAAGGCTACCACTGGACATAGGTTCATACTAGGCTATCTGCCCTAGGGCATTTACAAGCCTAGCCAGAGTGTTTGGCTTTCGCCACCCATTTTAAATGAATTTTGCTATGCCCTTTTTCGAGGTTAGTATGCTGTGCCTCTGAGCAGGCGGTATGCCACTGAGTAGAGCTGGAGTTTCTTTAACCGGGCAGCATATGGCATCTGTTTGAGCCTCTTGGTGAGGTACTTTTGGGGTCTTTCCAGTTGCTGCAGGTGTCTGGTAAGGTACATCCCAAAAAGGGCATTGTACTCAATTATGGGCCTGATGAGGGATGAGTAAAGAGGCACAATGACCTCCCCTAATCTAGATGTGAATCCCTTCATGATTAGGTGGGCTATATAAAATGTTTTTCTAACCACTTTGGCCATGTGGTTGTCGAATGAGAGATTGCTATCAACTTGGGTCCCTAATTACTTCTTCCGTACTTAATGGATCACCATCTATGTGGTAATTTGTGGGCACTTTGTTTTTGCCGAAGGGGATGACTATACACTTTTTGGCGTTTAGCTTGAGGCCATGGCTCTGGCACCAGTTGTCTGTTTCTATGAGGCCCTTTTGTAGGAAGCTTGTGTTGGCTGGAGAGTCGATTATGGCGCCCAGTTTGCAGTCATCTGCGAACTTGATCAGCCACAGTCCTTCTGTGTTGGCCTGTACCTCCGAGAAATATATACCGAACAAGAGAGGTCCCAGGACTGAGCCTTGTGGGATGCCACTTGTAACTGGTTTGGAGTCTGACATGGCTCCAGCAATTCTAACCATGTGGGTTCTGTCCTTGAGCCAGTTTGCAACCCATCTAGTGACATAGGGGTTTATATTTAAGCTGGTGAGCTTATCTATAATGCCCGAGTGGGGTATTGTATCGAAGGCTTTTGCGAGGTCCAGGTAGCTGTGTGGACCACCTTCCCCTCGTCAATGGCCTTTGTGACTGTTTCAAAGAAATCGACCAGGTTTAAGAGGCAGGATCTGCCCTTAACAAAGCCGAACTTGGTAGGATCCAGTGTCTGTAGGTCCCCAATATCTTTATTTACCTAGGTAAGTCAAATTCTTGCTTTCAGGTCACACTGTGGCTAGTGCCACTCCTCTGAAGAATCATAGCACTTTCCTCTGCCTCCTTCCTCCAGAATAGGCATGCCCATTTTCCAATACCAGCTCCAGCAGATACCACTGAAGTTAATTAAACCCAGGTGGTTGTCCTGGCTTTATCCTGATATGCCAGCAAAGCTGGCTGTTTAATTTACGAGTTATCAATTATATGATATGGTAGTTTTCTGCTAATTCCTATTGGTGAATCTTGTTTTTGTTGTATAGTGTGGTGCGTTTCTTGAATTTCTGTTTGGTGGTGACAGTTTGTGTTGACACTATGTTTTTCTTTAATTCCATTTGAAAGGGACTCTGACTTGCCATATATGGGTTCTACTATTTTTTTATTTTAATTTTCTTCTTCTTCTTTCGGCTTTTCTCGGTTAGGAGTCACCACAGCGGATCACCTGTCTGCTCATGACTGGCAGTGGAGTTTTACAGTGTCGAGTTGCCAGCCCGGCCCAACCTTCCACAGAAGGCACACACACAGACTCACAACTAGGGTCAATTTAGAGTATCCGATCCACCTACAGCATGTCTTTAGGATGTGGGAGGAAACCGGAGCACCTGGAGGAAACCCACGCAACCACAGGGAGGACATGCAGACTCCGCACAGAAGGCACCCCAGCCGAGGATTGAACCGGAGAACCTCTTGCTGTGAGGCAGCAACACTAACCGCTGCACCACCGTGGCCACTGTTTTATTTTAATTTTCTTAAGGTTGAATTATTGAGTTCATGTGTAAGCTACGGGCAGGCACTGTGCCTTTTTGTGAAGTAGAGAGAGTCTTTTTGGAAAGTTGAACAGTTACAGAAACCTGGTAATTGAGAGAAAGAGATGACCTGGAGACGGGAAGGGAACTTCAGTAAGAATGGATAGCTTAGGAGTGGGCAGAGGTTCTGAAAAGGTTGCTTTATTAACAGGATAAGAAAGAATGCAGAGCAGAAAATGAAGTGCAAGGATATGGATAGAAAGAAGAAAACTATGAGATGCAAATGATGGTGAAGGAGAGAACTGTCATGCTAGGAGGATGGGGAATAGAAAGAAGGCGGTGATTATAAAGGGGGAGAAAAGAACTAAGGACACGGCCACAGTATGCAGGGGCAAGAGCAATAAGTGTTCAGACATGGGGGAATCAGAAGGTGAGGAGCAAGATAGGGGTAAAAAGATTGTCCTTCAGGGGATAAGTCCAGTTTGTCTGTGGTTTAGATACAGGAGAATCTGTGAAAGGAACAAAAATGTTCTAACAATAAGTGAAAAAAAAAATCTTGCAGAGGTAGGTTGAACAGGAGGGAACACTGCTTTGGCAGGAAAGTTGTTGATTCAATAATCAGATAGATAAGGTGCAGTAGAGGGGCAAGGGATGATTTTTTTCAAGGAGGAAGTGGTGTCAGGCCTAACTTATGGTACAACAGGACAGCTTTTGGACAGGGTGGTATTGAAGTCTAAGGAAAGAGTAATGCTCGATGTACGCAGGAATAACTTGTCTGAAGATACTGAGGAGGAACCAGTATAGTGGGCCAAAGAAGTGAAGGAAAGGTGTAACGAGGTGAACAGTGCAACTGACCTTACAGAGTGACTCCTGCTGTAAAGGACCGGTAGTGTGAAGAGGGGTTGAGAGAGTGTAGTGCAACTGCCGGCTTAAGGAAGGTAGAGTATGCGGTCATGTGTTTAGTGGGGAGCACATGGGCTCATCTTCAAAGAAAGAAGAGTGGGGTATATATATGGATATGTTGATACCTTTAAACCTGGATGGAGAAAGTGAGACAGAGTAACTTGCATGGAAGTGGTTATTGGGTCAGGAGTAGCTTGGGATGAAGTGTAATGTTTTGTAAAGCAATGAGTCTGTAGAAAAGTGAGTGAGTTACTGGTAGTTACAGATTTCTGAGGGTCTGACCTGATAACAGAGACCTAAGTTAATGACAGAAGAGAATAAGGCATGGTGATAGCATGGGGCAGTGTTTTTAAGGAGGAAGCAAGAGTTGCTGAAGGTGCGGGCTGATGTATTTTGGGTTTATGTGAGGGGAGGAGATCGAGTGTCATAGCACTTGGTACAAAACGTGAGTTGAAGGACAAGTAGAAATACGAGGCTGGCAGGTACAGGCAAGCGAATATCCACTATCAGGTAGTAACGCAAGCGAATATCTGTTATCAAGCAGTAAAGGTGTAAACTGTGAGTGGAAGAGATTGTGATCAGATGTAGACATGAGGAAAAAATGAGTTGGTGTGTGACCGAATAAAGAAGTGGGAAAGCAGAAAGCGTGGTTTCAGTAAGTGACTTTATCTGGAAGCAGACTGCTATGTCCTTTTTTAAGGGTTGAGAGTAAGAGTGACATAAAGTGATACAGCTGGAATTAATTTGGATGGGGTGGAAAGAGAGTCAAGTGTTTTAAGAAAGTTTGCAAAAAAGGCTCTTGTGAACAGGTTTTGACAGCATTCTTAAACAGTATTGGTGGTAGGGCAGTTGGAGTACTCATTCCAGGTCCAAACCCAGTGCTGGCCATCACAACAGATAATTCATGAGTGTTCTTGTATATTTACTTGGCTACCTATTTTCAAATATTTTGGAAAGCAGGAAGAATATGGAGCTTGACCTCTGCTTCTGTGTACCCTGCTGGGAGATTGTTTTAAAGAGGATTTACAATGTCTTTACACAGTTCGGCAATTTAGGATGTTCACATACATTCATGATGTAAGCAGCAGACATATATTAAAACGATACAGGCTGTCAGACAAGAGATATGGCGTATACCCAGATTCTTTAGTCAGTTTATTGAAGATGCTTTAAAAGGATGCAGGCCATTCAGAATTTACTAGAAAGGCCATCACTGCCTAGTCTTCCCCAAGGAAAGAACTTCTTTAGCAAATTAGCTGTTTCTTCAGTAGATACTGGCATATGGTAACAATTGCACAAAGGAATTTGTGTTCTGTGTGATGGAAGAGATTGTGTATCACAGAAAGTCAGCAGTTTAGATTCACTAAATGCATCAAATGAGAATCTTGTGATTTCACTCCAGCTGTTAAAGAAATGTATAAATTATTGGTTGCCTTTTGCTTACCTACCAAGGAATGAATCTTTCCAGAATTTATTGGGGCAGGGCATATTTTCTATTTTTACTAAGAAAATCAGCTTCAGGTATCCTAAATGACAAAATGAGGCCAGGGATAATACATGGAAAGCTTGGAAAAAGGACTCAATCACCTGGATCTAAACCACCTAAATCTAAGAATCTAAGGAAAGAAAACCAGAATAAGTAGGCAGTTCCGACAAATAAAGCTACCTTGGGGGGGGGAGAAGCTAACTAGATCTAAACCTGATCTTTTCTGGAAAAAAAAAATAAAAACAGGTAACTGCCACATTAAATAATTCCCCATCATCCAATAATACTCCCCAGACACAGAAACACCCCCCTTTGGTAATGACTGTGCACACTATCTTCAGTCTCCCATAAATGACATAAACATCTTTCCCTAAACAATACCAAGTGACGTACACATAGGATGACCCATCCCCTTCTACTGTACCCATTAGCATCCTATGCAGCGGCCTTTCATATCACCCAAGTTACTGTCAAACAGACTAAATCTTTACTAAAATGTAATAATACTGGGGTCAAGTTCTCAAAGTTTTATCCTTCCTTAATGCTTTTAGCTAAAAAAATGCAAAACCCCTTACCCGTATGTTTAACTTGTCATTCTGTCTGCAAAATTTAAACGTGCACATATTACCACTTCCAAAAATCACTAAGCCTATAGATATGAAGTATTATAGATCCATGTCTAACCTGTGCCCTTTAACAAAGTTATTTGAAAAGTTGCTATGCAAACAACTGCTAAATCACAGTAATGACTATGGCCTACTAATGAGGTTTTTAGCAGTTATGCATCCTTTTTAGTGGCCGCAGGTACTATTTACTTCAGTATGAAGGAAGGGTGCAGGTGTCTTTGTGGTTATGACCAGAGCCTTTGAAATCTCAGTATGTGTCTTTGTGGATATGACCAGGACATTTGAAATGGTTGACCACTGCATCCTTTTCAATAGGATTAAATGTCTAAACTTTGGAAAAACACTATTCTTTGGTTCTAACATTGCCTATAAAACAGATCATTCGAGGTCTATTAACGTAACTCACTTTCCTGAAGTTTCTTCTTTTGGCATACTTACCACAGAGGTACCACATGGAGCAGTATTAGGGCCACTATTCTCAGTATTCATCAATGACCTCCCCTTAGAACTTCCAAATTTCAGATACCAAATTCCAATTAGAATGTACCTGGCTAGACATCTCCAGCAGCTGGAGAGACCACAGAGGTACCTAACCAAGAGGATTACTGGCCTCAAACAGTTGCCCTATGCAGCACGATTGAAAAAGCTAAGACTGTTCTCTGTTGCATACCGCTTTCTCAGAGGCGATCTCTGTCTAACATACAGAGCCATGTCCAACCCAGAATTGTTGAACATGCTCCATCTTAGCAAAACCAAATCTACTCGAGCTACACGCTCTAGGGATATAAACCTCAACACAACAATGAATAGAACATGCTGGAGGGATAGATTTCCTTACTATGGAACAGGGTCCCAATCTACATAAGACAGAGCCCCTCACTATCACTCTTCAAGAGGAACCTCGATGAGTGGATGGGTAACAGAAAGTTCGCACCGGGGATCACACCAACAGCACTACTAGATAGGGGCCAAGGGTACTAGCTGCTAGTACAAGGGTCTAGGGAACTACTAAAGGGGCGGTGAATACCGCACAACGTGGCTGGGCTAATATATGCCTTCGGGCAGATAGCCCAGTACCAACCTATGAACCTATTAGCCATGTATGCAAATGACATCTCTCTCTCTTACAAGCCAGTAGAAACTGGATCCACCTACAAAATATCCCTCATCTATTCAACTGTTCCAGTTCCACTAGACTTCTAATTAACCCCAAGAAACCTAATGTTATAATCTTCACCACAATGAGGAAAACTGTCTACTATTCCACAAATTATAATAAAGCATCATGATGGCAATGTTGTCCCCTATGTCACGGAACAGAGATATCTTGGCTTAATTCTGGTCATAACACTTTCATTTGCAATACACATGGATAAAGTCCTAGCTCAACTTAAGCTCTGTTGTGAAACTGGTCATCATCTGTCACCAAAAGCATTCTTAGCTATTGCCAAAAGTAAATTAGAATATAGGCTGCCTTTTCTCATTCTCCACTGCATATAATACCCATGAAATTCAAACAGCAGAGAGCAAAATCTGCAGATTTATCCCAATAACCGACCCCTTACACAATCATTTCAAATTGTTCAAAAACCCTAACTGGCCATCTGTGACTAACTGGGCTACTTTTTTGGTAAGGACTTTAATTTTCCAGGATCTTAAGGCCACTGCCTACCTCTTCATAGGTTCATAGGTTCATACTAGGCTATCTGCCCGAGGGCATTTACAAGCCTAGCCCATAGTTTTGTGGCTTACGCCACCCCTTTAGTATGGGGAACTATACCCATTATTTTGCTGTGCCTCTGTTGAGCAGTGACACTGAGGTAATCCCTGGGGTATATCTGCGATCTCCCATCCATTGGTCAAGATTTCTCTTGAACAAGGCCAGCGAGGTGCTCTGCCTCACATATACCGGGATTTTATTCCACAGCATAGGGAGTCTTTGGTGATGAATCTATCCCTCCAGCACATCCTATTAATAGCCGTGTCGAGGTTTAAGTCTCCGCCCTTGTGGCTCTGACGGATCTAGATTTTTTGAGGTGAAGCATATTCATCAAATCTGGGTTTGACATGGCCTTGTATGTTAGGCAAAGGTCACCTCTGAGCAAGCGTAAACGACTGAATAGAGCTGGAGTTCTTTCAGTCGGGCAGCATAGGACAGATGTTTGAGACCCTTTATCCTTTTGGTGAGGAACTTTGTGGCCTCTCCAGCTGCTGCAAGTGTCGGGTCAGATACATTCCGAATGGGGCACTGTACTCAATCATTGGTCTGATGAGTGATGAGTATAGGGAGACTATGACCTCCCTTGATCTAGATGAGAATCCCTTCATGATAAGGTGGGCAATGTAGAAGGTCTTCCTAACTACTTTAGCTACATGGGTGTCGAATGACAGACTACTATCAACCTGGGTCCCCAGGTCCCTGATAACTTCTTCTGTGCTCAGTGGATTGCCACCTATTTGGTAGCTAGGGGTAACTTTGTTTTTCCCGAAGGGTATGACTATGCATTTTTTGGCATTTAACTTTAGGCCATGGCTCTGGCACCAGTTATCCATTTCTGTGAGACCCTTCTGAAGGATATCTGTGTCAGATGTGTTTTCTACTATGGCGCCCAGTTTGCAGTCATCTGCAAACTTTGTCAGCCATAACCCTCTTGTGTTTGCTTGTACTGGAAAAGTAGATGCCAAACAAGAGTGGGCCCAGGACTGAGCCCTGTGGTACACCACTTGTGACAGGCTTTGAGTCTGACATGGCGCCAGCAACTCTGACCCTGTGGGTTCTGTCACTCAGCCAGTTTGCAACCCATCTTGTGATGTATGGGTTAACATTTAAGCTGATGAGTTTTTCAATGATACCCGAGTGGGGTATTGTATCAAGGCCTTCGCCAGATCGAGGTAGGCTGTATGGACTGCCTTTCCCTCATCAATGGCTTTGGTGACTGTTTCGAAAAAGTCAACCAAGTTTAGAAGGCATGATCTGCCTTTGACAAAGCCAAACTGGGATGGATCCAAAGTCTGCAAATTCCCTATGTCTTTATTTATGAGGTCCATTATGATCCTCTCCATGGCTTTGCAGATAAGGCTTGTCAAGCTAATGGGCCGGTAATTTCCAGGGTCGGTGGAGGCACCGCCTTTGTGAAGTGGGACCACAGTTGCAGTGCGCCACTCCCTGGGTACGTATCCAGAGGTAAGACTATGATTAAACAGCTGTCCTAGCTGTGGGTTTAATTCCTCGTTGAGTTCGTTAAATTGAAATTGCTCACTCAAGGCTGCTTATATAACCCCTGTGACTTACCATACAGCTATTTCTGCCTTTGTCAGCCACAATTCTAAACTGCATTAGGAAAAAGAGCTTTTTATAGACCTACCACCTGACTGCTAAAAACACAAACCAAGAAACTATTTGAATCAGAATCACATTTATTGGCCAAGTATGCACACATATAAGGAATTTGACTCTGGTTTCAGTGACTCTCCAAGTATGAATTACATAAATGACATACATGCAACTATTAAGAACAAGACAAATGACATACATGAAACTATTAAGAACAAGACAAAAAAGTAAATATACATACAAGGTGCAAAGTGCAACACAGTGCAAGAAATATTGAAACTCTGAAAGAAACAAGTATTAATATGTAAACAATATTGCAGAATCCTTGGAGGCTTGGAAAAAAGAATACCCTAGCCCAAATAAGCTGAGTAAACCGTTTATGAACTTGATGGCCTGTGGAAAAAAATGTTCTTAGATCTGCCTGTTTTGGTACATATTAATCTATAACGCCTGGCTGATGGTAATAGTACAAAAAGATGGCGGCCTGGATGTGAAGGGTCGGTGATGATTTTTCCTGCCCTTTTCATGTCTCTGGAAAAGTACAGGTCCTGTAAGGAGGGCAAACTAGCACCAATGATATTTTTGGCAGACCTGACTATTCGATGTAACCTATTTTTGTCATGATTAGACAGAGACCCAAACCACACTGTTATGGATGAGCTAAGAACAGACTCAATGACTGCTGTACAGAACTGAATCAACAGTTCCTGTGGGAGGATGAACTTCCTCAGCTGTCGCAGAAGTACATTCGCTGTTGTGCCTTTTTTATGATGGACTGTACATTGGTCTCCCAGTTCAAGTCCTGGGAGATTATAGATCCCAAAAACTTGAATTCCACAAATGACACGCAGTTTTAAATATAAAGGGGGGGATAATATTGTAGTACCACTCCTAAAGTCCACTGTCATCTCTACGGTTTTACGAGTGTTCAGTAACAGATTATTCTGACTACACCAAAGGGCCAGATGGTCCCATCTGTATGCAGACTCAAGACTCATAACCATTCGTGATGACCCCAGTGATAGTTGTATCGTCAGTGTATTTTATAAGTTTGACGGAGGGGTCCTTAGAGGTGCAGTCATTAGTGTAGAGGGAGAATAGCAGTGGGGAGAGCACACATCCCTGGGGGGTACCTGTGATGATCATGCAGTAGCTAGATGTAAACTCCTCCCATTTTCACCTGCTGTTTCCTATTGGTTAGAAAATTGGCGATTCATTGATAAGTGGAAACAGGAACGGAAAGCTGGGAGAATTTCAAGTGAAAAAGTTCTGGAATTGTATTAAATGCAGAACTGAAGTCCACAAACAGAATCCTTGCATATGTCCCTGGGTTGTCAAGATGTTGCAAGATATACTCAGGCCCATATTAACTGCATCATCCACTGACCAGTTCTCTCGATAAGCAAACTGAAGGTGGTCCAACGAGGGAGCTGTAATATCCTTCAAGTGAGCTAACACCAGCCTCTCAAAAGTCTTCATGATTATTAAATCATTAAAATCAATTAAAAAGTCTTCATTATTAAAGACCAAAGACTCTCTTAAACAATGGTTAATGCCCATTGTCTTGACATAGTTATTTTTCAGCTACACCTAATATTTTACTGTTGCCTCTTTTAAAGACTACTGCATAATACCAATTGTATCTGGACATGGCCAAATATATCGCTCCGGACTAACTGCATTTATAATTGTGTTCTGTCTGCTGCATATGTGACCTGTATTGTGTTTGGTGGGTAAACTGATATATTCACTGCTGTGTGACCTGTGACCCAGGTTGTGACTGAAAAGGGTCAGCTCACCAACCTGGTAAACAAATAGCAATAAAATAAATAAATTAGTGTGGTTTGCATTTATTCCTTGTGGCAGAACAGGCAAGAAAGTCAAAGAGGATCACTAGTTAGCTGCTCTGGTGGTGTGGAAGGATAAAGGCTTAACAACAGCGAAGATCACCTGGATTCGATTAGCAGCTCAGGCAACTGATTGGACCAGTAGGAAGGGATGGGTTTTTACCCATCCTTAGGGGAGGGTACTCGCTGGTGATGCTCTTTGAGGGCATATGTGGTCAAAAGAAGGGAGTTTACTTCAGATGCAACCAGTGAGTGTGAGGGCAGATAAAGAGAAAAGTGGGTAGGGCATATAAAATAACCCCCCACTGGATGGAAGCACAAATGGCTGAGTGCCCAGGATGCCTTTAAAATTTGAGATTGTCCCTAGCAACACCAGAGCAAGTCTTGGGGGGAGCATTGGAAGGATGTTGGTAGACCCGGAGTGGACTTGGGACACTGGGGGGTCACGCCGGCATAAATAAGGTCCAAGGAGACAAATAAAAGCAGTTAGTTTGCTTGTATAAGGATGGACCAATTATTTTATGAGGCCTGTCCAGAAAGCAGTTGTATCCTTAGACTATTACAGTTCTTTGAATGTAAAATCTTTGCTGGAGGGGGATGAGGAAGATTTAGTAAATTGAGAAGGTGATGCAGTGCATGCTCAACAGTGCTGTGTGCAGTGATAAGCACTCATTTGTTATTAGCAAGACCATGAGTAGGCATATTTTTCACATACCTTGATGAATCCACATATTAGGTAGATGGACTGCTGGCGCTGCAGTGCAGCATAAAAGGGGTGCTGCACTCCTGAGTGTGTTGTCCATCTGATGAGATGCTAAACTGCAGTCCCATCTACTTGACTTGGTTGTAGCCAAGGTGGATGTAAAATCCAACAGCACCTATCTAAAAGAGTCAGGGAAGCTCTATGATGTCCTGGTCGAATTTCCCCTAACAGTATAAATACCACCTTGGGTGTTTCCTGAAACGAGGCTACTAGCCTAGTGGGACTAACCTGGTGAACTGAAGGATAAATAAATAAAAATCTAATTAAAAATGATAGCAATGTATTTGTTGCACAGCCAAATTAAAATGGAGCAGTCATGACATGAAGGTGGGTTAAAGACAGCTGTGGGGTGTTTTGTTAGAACAGTTGTTGAATACCCAGTCTAGTAGTACATCTGTAAATGGTTGAAAGTATATTACTGGGGAGTTAAACAATAAGGTGGATTTACTGTAAGCAGCTATGCACAGCTTTTAGTCAGGCATAACCATTCATGAGTAACATTATGGGTAACAGTTTAAAGCTCAGCCAGTATTACACAGAGTTAGTATTGTTGGTATGGGAGACACTGAATCAAGAGGCTCTGTTCTCTGTAAGTCAGATGGAGGACTGAAGAATGCTATAAACAGAGGGCAATGTATTTTCATGTTTGACTAACACCTGATGAGCTTCCATGGCAACACAGGATGTCCTTTGAATAAGGAGCAGTGCAATTTCTCACGCTCCAGGTTGAGTGGATCCAAAAGCCTCGTATTTAATAGACCCTGCTGCAGAAGGCTGTCAAACAGTTTTTTCAGGATTCTACGGCTATCCGTTGTAACCCGTTGGCCAGGGCCCTGCTGCAGCCTATTTGCTTCTAATCCTTGTAATGTTTATGTGAAGCTTCCATTATTCCCTCAAGACTACTTGGAAAAGGAGCAGCAGTTTAATAAAGTGATAGCCGGGGTTGTAAAACAGTACAAGAAGGGGAGGAAAACAAAGCCATATTAATGGATGAACAGGAAGCAAAGTGGGAGGGATATTTTTTTTATTTACATTTATTAACCGCGCTAGTCCAACTGGATACATGTCCATTTTCAGTGGAGGCCCGAGGAGAAAAGCTCCGCTAACTACTACTTAACAAGTTAAAAAATATACAGAATTATGCAATAAAAAGAAAACATTTGCTTTAAATTTCTTCCAGAATGTATAGACACAAGAGTACAATATGAGACTTAGCAGGTGAATAAGATTAGATCTTTTACTTAGTTACAGTATTACTACATTATACGTGAGAAGCAAAATTAGATTTATGTCTATTAATAGAGAGAGAGAGAGAGGAATAATTAAGAAGTGGAAGTTGTGGTATACTAGAGTTAGGAGGAGAAGGAGAGGGAGGTCAGAAGAAAGGAAGGAGGGAAAAAAGAAAGAAGTTAGCCAGGGTTATAGCAAGAGCATAGCCAGTGGTTGGTTAGGAAGATTTTGAGTTTGTTTTTAAATAGTGGAATTGAGGTCAGGGATGTGAGGTCTGGTGGTAGTTGATTCCAAATTTTGCCAACTGAGTTGGAAAATGTGGAGTCACCTGCTATGTTATTTGAGAGAGAAGTTTGAATCAGTATTTTGTTAGAGGAACGAAGGTTCTTCAAATTGGTATAGGGTTTTATAAGGGTGGAGAGCATTGGTATGTTCTCTAGGTGATGAAGGGCTTTGTGGGCAATTGTAAGTTGATAGTATTGTATTAGGTGGGGTAGTTCCAGCCAACCTAGTTTTGTGAGATTCAAGCAATGGTGAGTCCTATATGGAGAGGCTGTAGCAAATCTGGAAATGTTGTTGTATGATGTGGCTAGTTTATTGAGATTAAACTTAGAAAGATTAGTGTATATGGGGGAAGCATATAATAGGGTAGAGATTAAGTGGGTTCTGGCTATATTAGATCTGGCTTCAGGAGTTAAGCAAGATTTGATTCTGTAAAGAGAACCTACTTTTCTGTTAGTTGTTTTTATTGTTGAGTTAATATGAAAGTCAAATTTTAGTTGGTTGTCAATAGTAATACCCAAGAGTTTGGTTGTTTGGTCTGGAGTGATGAGTGTGCCATTATTGGATGTGAGTGTGAAATCCATTGAGGGAGACAGGTGTGTGGGTGGAAAGATGAGAAGTTTGGTTTTCTTGGGGTTGAGGAGGAGACAATGATTAGCGAACCATTGCTCTATGGTGGTGAAGGTTTTTTGTGTGAGGGAGTGAAGTTCAGTCAGAGTTGAGGCAGAGCAAATGATGGTAGTGTCATCTGCATATTGAATACAGGTAGATACGGGTGTGGATAGATGAAGGTCATTTATAAAAATGGAAAACAGAAGAGGACCTAAGATGGAGCCCTGAGGGACTCCTATAGAGGTGGGGAGAAGATCAGAGAGATGGTTGTCCCAGAGAACTGCCTGTTTGCGATTTTCGAGATAGGATATGAACCAGCTTAATGCAAGATTGTCCAGAGAGAGGGATTTTAAACGATGTAAGAGGAGTTGGTGATTAACCATGTCAAAGGCTTTTGACGGGTCAACAAAGAATGCTGAAGAGGGAGTATTATTGTTGCGATTTTTGTTTATAGAGTCTATGAAGGATAGTAAGGCTGTGGTAGTACTGTGGCATGGTCAAAAGCCATGTTGGCAGTTAGCTAGGAGATTGAAGTTTAGTAGGTGGTTAAGTAACTGTTTGTGGATGCATTTCTCCATTATTTTTGCAAGAGGCGATAGTAAAGCTATGGGGCGGAAGTTAGAATACTCCGTAGAGTCACCTCCTTTGAAAAGGGGGATAATATATGAGATTTTCCATACTGAGGGGATAGTACTTTCCTTTAAGGTCCTATTAATCAATACAGAGATGGGGTAGGCTATTGCTTTTGCACTTAGTTGGAGGTATTCTGCTGGTAATTTGTCAGCTGAGGGGGTTGTTGGTTTAAGTTTTTGAAGTAAGGACAATATATAGGAGGTGGGTATAGGTTTAAGATGAAATGGGGGGGGTGGAGCTAGGGGTTAATATTTTGGAGGTATCAGGGTTTTGTTGGTTAGCTAGATTTAGTATAGCTGAAGTAAAGAAGGTATTAAAGGCATTAGCTGTTTGTAAAGGAGAGTCAGGGTTAGAGCCTAGTGGATTAGGTGTGACAGCTTTGGCAGGGGATAGCAGTGTGTTAATAGCGGTCCAAAATTTATGTGGTTGGTGAAGGGAAGACTGTTGTAGTTGAGTATAGAAGTTTCTTTTATCTTTTAGGATGGCTTGTTTTGTCATATTTCTTTTTTGTTTAAAAGTGAGATGATCAGTTATGTTTTTAGTGGTTCGCCATTTAGTCCAGGCTTTATTTGTATAAAGTATTAGTTGTCTGGTTATGTTTGAGAGCCATTTGGCTGTCTTAGCTTTCATTCGTATTGAAGCAAGGGGGCATGGTGTTCAAGGATGTTGAGAAAAGTATTATTGAAATGGTTAACAGCAATGATATGAGCTTACCAGGTGCAGCTGTTAAGGATAGTAGATTCGTTGACTGCATATATAACAACTGAAGAGAAGAAATGGTTTAAAAAAATAATAATAAAAAACTTGTGGGATTTTCCCTTCTTTCTGAGGTGGATTACTCTTAAAGCTGATGACGTTAAATAGGGTAATGAAAGTGTCACTGTATATTGTAAAGTAGTGTTGGGAGCTTTTGCCTCCACAAAAGGATTTTAATCGTTTTGCCTTTAGCCACCATTTTGTGGCTGGTATCTCTAGTCTGTCATTTTGCTTGTGGCTAAGTAACTTAGAACCTAATTCGGTGTGAGATGCCATGGGGTAGATGGGGTGTAGGAAGGCTGAGTGGGATAACATAGGTCTGTTACTTGGGGGGAAATATGTAGTTGGAAGCTTTAAGTAGAGGTGTTCTGGAGTGGTAAGTAATGCAGCATTGCAGAAGTCCAGGAGCATCAAATGTAGGATCTAGTACCAGGACCGGAGTTGTACTGCTGTGGCTCGGTATCCTGTACTGCCCTTGCACATCAGAGGAGCAGTAGTACATGTAGGGAGGGCAAGAAAATAGTTTTGCATCCCATACCCACTGAACAGGTAAAAGCAGCTGATGGGTAATGTTGAATAAAATGAAATGCATCAGTTCAAGATTTGGAAAAACAAACAAACAGGAAGAATATAAATATAGTAAGTGTGGACAAAGAAAGGAGGAAAACCAATAAGATCAGCTATAGTAGGGCTAAGAGAATAATAGAGAATCACAGTGAGCAAAATTGGTCCATTAAATTTCATTTTGTAAGTCAAGTTTGCTGGCTTTATTGGAAAGGCGTCAGTACACTGGGGGAGTATTTCTATCCATATTCACAAGAAACATTTTTATTAAATTATCACTTATGACATAGGCAAACATTTATATAAATGAAAACAAACCATATTGACATATTTTCAGTTGCAAACATTATACATCACTTATAATCTATCCAGTCATTGTCAGTCCAACATTATATAGGTCATTCAATTTCTGCCTTCCGTTAAACCTCATTTCTTCTCTAAAACATTATTCCCCATGTATTGTTCTCACAATTCACATTTTACTGTCATTTGTTCCTACCCTTTTCTAAAGATTCCAATTTCAGTGGTATTATTTCTGTTACTATATTCACTACTTCTAGTACAGTTGGTTTAGACTTAGATTTCCATTTTCAAGTAATTGCTTTTCTGGCAGCCACCAGAATTAAACTCAGCAAAATTTTAACACTTCTAGGAAATTCTGATTCTGTATCACAGCTCAAAAAAAATCACTTCCTTAGTTACACCAATTTGGTCACCCAGTATTTCTGATAGAGTAGTCCGCAAGGCATTTTTTTAAAGTCTGTGCACTCATTACACTCCCAAACATTATGTTCCCAGTTACCTCTTTCTTCCACATCACACCTCCATTTGCAGTCTGCCTGAGGAAATATGGGATGTGTTTTGATGGTAATGGTCATTAGCAGTGGGACCACTTAAGATTAATTTGTTATATATTTTGTTAACTGGGTTGTGGCCCTTTTCACTGGAGACCAGGATCTGTCTTGCTTAAAGGCACACAAGTAAGCAAATAGAGGCTGACAGAATCAAACCCAGCACCACACAATGAAGCTGGTTAGTAGCTCAGACCTCTAATCCTCTGCACTTAAATACCAGAATAATATGCTGGTGTTCTCCTTTTCCTTATTCAACGCACTCCTTCAGCAATGTGCCTGGATGCCCTTAAAACCTCTCCAGTTAAATCTCGCAGTTCAGTACTTTAACACCTTCCTCAAAATTCTAAACCACTTAGCTCCCATTAGGAAAATTCACAACAAAACTAAACAACTTCCTTGGCTAACTAGGGAGACCAAAATGCTACTCAAAGAGATGGCACCTGGTCAATTTACCAATGTACCAAAAAATAAAGCTGACCGAATTGTTTATAAAAAACTAAGAAATCAAGTAAAAACAAAACAAATTAACCTTAACAAAAAAGTCTTACTTCCTCACATCCCAACAAAAACACGAGAACAACCTACAAAAGTTTTGGCAAAGTATTAGACAGCTCCTAAATCTGATAGGTCCATTATCCCATCAACCACTAATACTACTGATAGCTTAGCCGCCCCCCCCCCCCCAGTTCAATTTACACTTTATCAAATCTGTTACACCAGTCATAAACAGTAATATCAACTCACCCCTAAGAGTTCCCAACTCTACAAAATCTAACCCTAACTCACTCACCATTAAGCCCATACAAACTAGCTACATAAAAAGCTCCTAACCAAATTAAAGCGCTCATCCTCCTGCTGCCGATCAGCTCCCAAATGATTCCCTAAACCTTGCTGCTTCCTCTGTTATCCTGTTTCAGTACTAATTAATTGCTCCACCTCAGAACCAGACATACCTAAATATCACATATCATCACCCCACATAAAGGTGGACTTCTGTAACTACTGACCCATCACTATTCTGTCTCCCTTAGCAAAAATTCTAGAGAAATGTATTTATTAACAACTCCTAGACTACCTCCTTTACAATAACAACCTCTCCAACTCAGCATGGTTTTTGACCTAAACATAGTACAAATACTGCACTAATAAGTTTCACCAACACTGCTAACCTCCTCAAAAAACAAGGCCTATTTGTTTCTTCTGTTTTCCTCCATACGTCTAAAGCCTTTGACATAGTTTCCCATCAAAAACTTCTCAACAAAATAGCAACATATGATGTTAGTCTACATTCCTTATCCTGGTTGCACAGCTATCTTACTAATTGACAGCAGTCACCAAAATGGGAAAATAACCTCTCCCCCTATGCTACCTATCTCTGTCAGGCTTTCCAAGGCTCCATCCTCAGGCCTCTCCTTTTCATCATATCCACCAATAACCTAAGCACTGCAACCCAACTAGCTTCTATCATCCAATACGCTGACAATGCCTTCCTTATCCGCTCTGCTCTCACATTTCCTGAACTACAAGAAAAAACACAGAAATCACCCCAAGACATAGAAAACTACCTCACCGAAAACCAACTCATACTAAACCCCCCAAAAAACTAAGCTTATGTTATTTTCCAACAACAAAGCCAAAAACAACTATCCCCCACTCAACATCTACTCCTCCAACCAGATGATCAAAAAAATTCCAGGAGTAACAATAGATAACCGTCTAAAACTCGACAAACACATAGCTCTTACTATCAAAAAAAGTCCATATTAAACTTGTCTCACTCTACAGAACCAAACAATACCTAACCAACAACTCCAGACTAGCCACAGCCAGATCCCACCTACTACCCACCCTCCTCTACTCTTCACAAATCATTACCAACCTATGCAAGCCCAATATAAACAACCTAGAGACGTCCTATAACAAAATAGCAAAATTCACTGCAAACCTACCACACATATCTCCCCATTGCTTGGCACGTAAACAACTCAACTGGATTGAGCTAACCAACCTATTACAACTGAATCAACTAGCCATTGCCCATAGCGTTGTCCATAAACCCGATTAACTGCCCAGCTATAAAAGACCTGGTTCAAGCAAATACAACTCCTAGGGCCTTTTGATCATCCAATAAGCTGCTTCTAAAGGTTATTAAATCCTACAATATATACAGCGATTCCCTCTACTCTAACAAAATATCTAGAACCTAGAATCCTTTACCCCAACACATCCTAAACAAGACCAACAGCCTCAAATTCAAGCAACACCTAAAAGAACACTTTACAAATCATTAGCTATGGTCCTGCACTATCCTAGACTAAGTTCCTAGCCCAGGCTAAGTACCCCCTACTCAGAGTCCTCTCATCTACAGCTTGTCCAACCTTTCTTATATCAATTTTGATTGGGTTGGGAGGGTGGCCTAATGGTTAAGGTGTTTGCCTTACAAACACAAGGTACAGGGTTTGAATCTTGCAGGGGATAATTGGCTAGGCTTAAAATGGCTCGCAAGGGCAGTTAGCCTAGTACTAATCTATGAACCTATGAATCTAATTATTCCCTAGCCACCAATGAATTAACAATTCCCTTAATACTAACTTACCTAAAAAATAAAAAAAAACTTAAACACGATTGTCCATTTGAACATATAAATACATTTCTTCTGTGCAAGTATTACCCATGTAACTCATTGTACTGTATTTTGCTGTAAACTCCTTTATTTCACTTTGTAGCATGTACTTTTACTTTATTTACTGTTATTTACACTTTCTATCATAAAGTTTCTGGAGCTTTTCTCCCTAGGTCTCCGCTGAAAACGGGCTTCTGGCCCAGTCAGACATTACCCAGTAATAAAATGTAAAATAAATAAATAAATAATAAATGAATCAATATGGCCATTCCAGTATTAGAAGGAGATCCATATACAGTGGATATAAAAACTATACACACCCGTTAAAATGCCAGGTTTTTGTGATACAAAAAAATGAGAACACAATAAATCATTTGAAAACTTTTCCCACCTTTAATGTGATTTATAACCTGTACAATTCAACTGAAAAATAAACAAATCTGTTAGGGGAAAAAATATAAAAAAATAAAAAAAGTACTATACGCTGGTTGCATAAGTGTGCACACCCTTAAACTAATGCATGTTCTGTAGTCCTATCTTGCCTTCATTCTTACATATGGGTTCAGAGCCAATCCTCGGCTCTGACTCGGCCGATTACAAAGCTCGAAGTCTCTCAGTTGGCTCATGGCAAGGTAGGTATCCCATAGTGCACTAGTAAGAATCCCCAGATCTCGTTTGCTGCGTCTACTTCTTTTTTGGCCATGGCTAAGTTGGATTTTTTCTATATTATTAATGTTTCTTAGTGATATTCTTGCATATACTATTAGCTTAGTTTATATAGCTTAGTCGTAGTTATTATAGCTAGAATATAGTGTGTTTTCTGCAATTTTGTGAAGTTGTTCAAAACTTGTTGACCGTTGCCTTAGTGGGCCCGTTTTTGTTTCCTGAGTGGTATCCCTTACCTGTGTGCGCTAGTTTTTGATAGTTTTTTGATAGTTACTCTTATTAGCACAGGTCCGTGTTTGAGTTAGGACCTTTTTCTAATATTGCATTTCTCTAGAACAGTATTCTTGTTTAGCTATGTGCAGTTTTTATTTACTATTCTCATTAGCCTGTTGTTGTAATTCTGCTAATTTTGATAGTTTTTCTTCTTGACTTAGCTTCTTCTCTGTTTTTACGGCTAGGTCCATTTAAGTTAGATGACCTAGTCCTCTATTAACCCTTTTCTGGTGTTGTTTCCTCAGCAGGGCTAGGCCCGTTTGAGTTAGAGGACCTAGTCCTCGGTTGTGTTTTTCCTTGTGTGCAGTGATTCTTGCAGGGCTAGGCTCGTTTAAGTTAGAAGACCTTGTCCATTCCTTTTTGCTTTACCTAGTGTCCTGTTTGTGTGAACATGTCTAAGGATCATAAACCTAAAGGTTTTAAAAAGTGTCTTAAATGTTCCCAAATAGTAACTGTGTTTACTGTCTCGGTGCCATACATCTTCAGGAAACATGTTCTTTCTGTCACTCTTTCAGTTCTCGAGTTCTCCAAGAAAGGAAGAACAACCTGATCCTGAAAGGTCTCCTTAAGCCTTCCTTTGAGGAGGATTTTAGCCAGTTCATCATCCTCACACTCTGAATCTCTTTCTTCAAAGAAAGAGAAGGTCAAGTCGGCCAAGAGACATTTTCCCGCACCGACTACTTTATGTGGACCGCCTCAAAAAATATCAAAATTGGACAAGCCTTCTACCTCTTCAGCTCCACTGTCTTCGGAGCCAGTCGAAGTTATTGATATCGACACTCCAGTGTCGGCCCCAAGGTTTTTGGAGCTGACCACTGAAAATTTACCTCAGAGCGGGTCCAGAGAGTTATTGCCAGTCTCCCAACTCTAAGATCTCGTATCTTGCAGAGATCTAGGTCACCTACCTTATCATCCAGATCCTTCAAGAGCCTATCTGAAGAAGATGTAGAGAGAGTAGTGCTTAGACTCTTGAAGTCGTCGCCGTTACCAAAATTGTTGCTGGCTCTGACCCAATCAGTTCCGGAGCCATCTAAGACCATACTCCCTGTCGCTGTTCCTCCTCTGAGCCATGTTGGTCCTTCAGAGCCAGAGTTATCAATGGCACTTATTGTGGAACCCTCGGCTCCAGCACCTCTTGTGTGTCTAGGAGCCGAAGTTCACCAATCTCTTCTGTTCCGAGTCTACCTCTCGGTGCGTCGGCTAGGTTGAGCTTGGATCCTACATCCATCTTGGAGCCATCGCTTTGGACCCAAGGGCTGCTCCCGTTTCCTTGGACCCAGGACTGTCCTCAGAACCAGAGAGATCTCTTTTTGAGATGATGAGGAGCGTGCTGTCTAGGTCTTCAGCTTCACACAAGGGTACCGATGCTCTTCCCCCTCAAGCTCCAACTTCTGTCTCAGCACCATCTCTCTCTCTTGGCAGCAGAGACCCGCAGCCTCAGAAGCTCCTGTTGGGTGGCTCCCAGTCTTCCAAGACCTCCCCAGAATACCCTTCTGAGGAGCTCCCTCGGAAGAGAACTTGCAAGAGGAAGCATGTAGACTCCCTTGATGAGTCCATCACCACTGACACTGACCTCGAGGAGTCAGAAGGGTCCCTTAGGTCGTGCTCTGATATCTTCTTCATAGATATCTTAGAGATCCTGAAACAGAGAGGTGGCTGGCCCACTGTCACCCCTTCTGATGAGGAGTCAGTGTACCTGAAGGCTTTCAGGTGTCTCCACCTTTCAATGAGCTCTTGGACCTAGTCAGTCGAAAGGTGTGGGAAACTCCTGATGCCATGGAACCAGTCCCCAGAAGGCCCAACAAGTTTCTTTCTGCCCCTAAAGAGAAAGAATTTTTGACCAAAGGTGTGCCTGTAGATGGCATAGTGGTGGCGGCAGCCACAAAGAAGGAACTAGCGGAGACTTTTTCATCTCTTCATCCACCGAACAAGGAGTCTCGAATGATGGATAGATGCAGGAAGTGTATCTTCTCTTCAGTGGCATTTACACTCAGATCACTGAATTACCTCACCCATTTTACTAGGCTTCAAAGAGATCTCCTAAAGGAGCTAGGAGATACTCTCCAAGGTACATTAGCTGAAGGAGTCCCCGAGAAGGTTACTGCTCAGTTGTCCACCTTAAACTCCATTGTTGACTCCTCCATGAGGCTGATATTGTATGCAGCAGATGGAGTGAGTAGGGCAGCGGGTTCAGGAGTTTCCCTTAGGAGACACTCCTGGATGCATTCATGTAACTTTGCAGATCCCTTCAAATCTACCTTTAACAATGCCCCCTTTGACGGTTCTTCTCTGTTTGGACCAAAGGTAAAAGGTACACTCACCAGGTGTGAGCAGGAAGGGAAAACACTCTCTGCTGTGGGAGTACATTTTTCTGTCCCTTCTAGACAATACCCTAAGGGTCAGAGAGATGGGAAAATGTGGTTCAAGAATTCCCAGTGATTTTTCCCGGATGCACAGGGTGATTCCTCCTTCAGAGGCAGAGGAGGAGGAACGAATGGTAGACGTCACCCTAGAGGCAGGGGGGACCCGCAAAACCAGGGTGGCCGCAATTCTTTTCATGGACGTCCCTAACAGCGCTCCTAAGGAGGGGTCCTACTGCACTTCTCTGGAGCCAGTCAGGGGTCGCTTATCTTTGTATCCAGAAGCCTGGCACCACATCACCCAAGACAAGTGGGTACAAAGAATAATTACCAGAGGATACTCCATACGCTTCTCTTTCCCACCCCATACCACCAAGAAAATCCCAGATGTTCCAACCAATCACAGGGATCAAGCAACCATAGAAGTTCAAAAGTTGTTTCAAAAGAGAGTCATCCAAACCATCCCCGCAGACTAGATAGGATTCGGAACTTACTCCAGCTTCTTTTTAGTGCCAAAATGAACAGGGGACTGGAGGCCCATTTTGGACCTCAGCAAATTAAATGAATCAGTGTAGAAGTCCAAGTTCCAAATGGTAACATTGTAGTCTGTATTCCATCTGTTAGAGAAAGACAATTGGATGTGCTCCATAGACCTCCAAGATGCGTACTACCACATAAAAATGGACAGAACATCGAGGAGTCATTTACGCTTCTGGCTGGGAGCCAGTTATTACCAATTTCATGCTCTGCCCTTTGGTCTCACCACAGCCCCCAGGGTGTTCACTAAATGCATATCGGTAGTGACAGTTCACTTGAGACATCTTTGATTCCAAGTGTTTCCGTACCTGGATGACTGGCTCCTGACTGCCACCACCAGGCACCTACTTCTACAAGCCAGGAATTCAACCATCCAGCTTTGCACTTAGTTAGGGATTTCGATAAATTGGGACCAGTCTGCCTTGTTGCCCTCTCAATATGTGACTTTTATAGGCACAGAAATAGACACAGTCGCCATGATGGCTCATCTTCCTGCAGACAGAATACAAAATCTAAGACAACAGATATACAGTCTACTTCCTCAACAAAGAGTCAAAGCCAAGACAGTGCTGAAACTTTTACGGACCATGGCTTCTACTATAACTCTAGTTCCGCTAGCCAGACTACATATGAGAATCCTTCAATGGCTATTCTTTTCCCAGTGGTCTCTTCAACAACTGCCTCTGCCTCATCCTATTCCGATAACAGAATCTTGCAAGAAGGACCTTCGTTGGCGGATTCAGCCTGATCTACTAACGACAGGAACACCTTTCATTCCTTGCCAACCCATTGCTACTGTGACCACGGATGCCTCCCTGATAGGGTGAGGGGGCATTATCTAGGCAGAACTGTCCAAGGCACATGGCAAGATCATGAGGCTCACTTGCATATCAATGTCCTAGAGATGAGAGCAGTGCTACTAGCATTGCAAGCACTTCACCACTTTCTTCCTCTTGGGATGATAGCAATCCAATTGGACAATATGTCAGTGGTATGGTATGCAAACAAATAAGGAGGAACCAGATCCTACCCCCTATGTCGAGAGGCGCTTTGTGTTTGGCAGTGGGTGATATCTTCCCAATGCTTTCTAGTTGCAATGCATATCCAGGGAACAACCAGTGTGATAGCCGACAAGCTCAGCAGGGCAATCTTGATGCCTCATGAGTGGTCTGTGAATCAGAAAGTCACGGAACAGATTTTCCACAAATGGGGGCAGCCTTACTATGATCTGTTTTCCAGTCCAATCAATGCCAAATGCAGCAGCTGCTTCTCCCTTATCCCCCCTCCGGGGGAGACACTGAGAGACGCACTTGTTCACAATTGGCCTCCGGGACTTCTTTATGCATTTTCCCCCCTTTCCGCTGATATTGAAGGTGATCCAGAAAGCAAGGACCTTCGGAAGCAGAATGATTCTTATCACTCCTTACTGGCCTCGTCAGATTTGGTTCCCCTTTCTCGAGCCTCGCCTTCTAGACGATCCATGGACTCTGGATCCAGTTCCAGACCTTCTGACACACGTCAGGCACTTTCCACCCCTGCCTCCACACCCTCAACTTGACAGCGTGGCTGCTCCACTTCCATCCCTAGTCAGGCTTCATGATTTCTCACCTGCAGTTACTCATATCCTCACGTCTTCCCACAAGCCTTCTACGAGAAAATTATAAGCTAGCAAATGGGAAAGATTTTCTATCTGGGCAAAAGAGAAAAACATAGATCCTTACACAGCCTTCATTCTCTTGGTGTTAGAATCCCTAACCAAACTTTCTCATCAGGGATCAGCTGCTGCTACAATCAAAGTTTCAATTGGCAGCGATCTCCAATTTTCATTTGGGACAACATGAGCCTAATCTTATGGCTCACAGATTGTGTAAATCTTTCCTAAAAGGCACTACCTTGCTAAGATCTCCTTTTCAGGAATCTGTATCTCCTTGGGATTTAAATTTCATTCTGTCAAAACTTACTTCCCCGCCTTTTGAACCTGCACATTCTTGTGAACTGAAGTTCCTTTCTTGGAAGGCATTTTTTTTTAGTAGCTGTTACATCCGCTAGAAGAGTGTCAGAGTTACAAGCACTGTCAATCAAGCCTCCTTACTTGATTTTACATAGAGACAGAGTTTCCCTTCGTACATATCTGCCTTTCATCCCCAAGGTTTGCTCTCAGGCTAATTTGAATCAAACTATCGAACTACCAGTCCTTTTTCCTAATCATTCAAACAGTACGGAATATAAATTTCATCAACTTGATGTTCACAGACAGCTGAGGTTCTATCTACATAGAACCAAGGACCTTAGAAAATCAGACCATTTGTTCATATCTTTTTCCAAGACAAGAAAAGGTATGCCAGTCTCTAAGATAACTTTATCAAATTGGATTTCAAACTGTATCTTGTTTATTTACTGTTCCAATGGCAAGGACCTCCCGTTTAAAATTAAGGCTCATTCTACCAGATCAATATCCACATCTGCTGCCTTTCAAGCCAGAGTCCCAATTGACAGTATTTGTGCAGCAGCAACTTGGGCTACCCCTCATACCTTTATTACTCATTACAAATTGGATTTGGCCTCAAGGGGTAAAGCCTCCTTTGGTTCCACAGTTCTTAGGAGTACATTCCTGTGAGCCACCCGAGAAAAAGGTGCCATGGACGCTGTCCCATGTGTAAGAATGAAGGCGAGATAGGACTACAGAACATAAAGAAGTTATGTACTCACCATAACGTTCCATGTTTGTAGTCCATCTCGACCTTCATTCTTACGAACCCACCTACCCCATCCATGTATCCTTGGAGGATCTGGAGGCAAGATAGTATTTATCTTCTGTAGGGTGGAGACCTTTCATCTTTGTTGTTCCTTGTGGAAATATTTTTTATGACTTTTTTAGACAGCAGCAAACAAGATCTGGGGATTCTTACTAGTGGACTATGGGATACCTACATTGCCAAGAGCCAACTGAGAGACTTTGAGCTTTGTAATCAGCCGAGTTGGAGCCAAGGATCGGATCCGAACCTATATATAAGAATGAAGGGCGAGATGGACTACAAACATGGAACGTTATGGTGAGTACATAACTTTTTTGTTGTGTGCACACCCTTAAACTAATACTTTGTTGAAGCACTTTTTGATTTAATTACAGCATTCACTTTTCTTGGGTACACACCTGCCATTAATTAAAGAGACTCTGATTAACCCCAAATAAGGTTCAGCTGTCCTAGTAGGATTTTCCTAACATTTACACAGTTGCCTGCTACAGCAAAAGCCATGGTTCACAGAGAGCTTACAAAGCATCAAAGGGATCTCATTGTTGAAAGGTATCAGTCAGGTGAAGGGTACAAAAACATTTCCACAGCATTGGATATACCATGGAACACAGTGAAGATAGTCATCAAAAGGTGGAGAAAATATGGGACAACAGTGATGTTGCAAAGAACTAGACATCCCTCCAAAATTGATGAAAATAAGATGAAAACTGGTCAGGGAGGCTGCCAAGAGACCTACAGCAACACTGAAGGAGCTGCAGGAATTTCTGGCAAATACTGGTTGTGTACTGCATGTGACAACAATCTCCCATATTCTCCATATGTCTGGACTGTCTATGGGGTTAGGGTTGCAAGACGGAAGCCTTTTCTTACACAGAAAAACATCCAGGCCCAGCTAAAATTTGCAAAACAATACATCAAGTCTCCCAAAAAGCATGTGGGAAAATGTGCTATGGTCTGATGAGAGCAAGGTTTAACTTTTTCGCCACAATTCCAAAAGGTACGTTTGGCACAAAAGCAACACTTCGCATCACAAAAAGAACACCATTCCCACAGTGAAGCATAGTGGTGGCAGTATCATGCTTTGAGGTTGCTTTTCTACAGCTGGAACTGTGGCTTTAGTCAAGGTGGAGGGAATTATGAACAGTTCCAAATATCAGTCACTTTTGGCCCAAAACCTTCATGCGCCTGCTAGAAAGCTGAAGATGAAGAGGAATTTCACCTTTCAACATGACAATGGCCCCAAGCATATATCCAAATCAACAAAAGAATGGCTTCACCAGAAGAAAATTAAAGTTTTGGAATGGCCCAGCCAAAGCCTAGACCTAAATCCAATAGAAAATCTGTGGGGTGACCTGAAGAGGCCTGTGCACAAGAGATGCCCTCGCAATCTGACAGATTTGGAGCACTTTTGCAAGGAAGAGTGGGCAAATATTGCCAAGTCAAGATGTGCCATGCTGATAGACTCCTACCCAAGCAGATGCTGCAATTAAATCAATAGGTGTTTCAACTAAGTATTAGTTTAAGGGTGTGCACACTTATGCAACCAGCTTATTGTACGTTTTTTATTTTTTTATATTTTTTCCCCTAACAGATTTGTTTGTTTTTCAACTGAATTGTACAGGTATTGTATAGATCACATTAAAGGTGGGAAAAGTTTTGAAATGATTTATTGTGGTCTCATTTTTTATATCACAAAAATCTGGCATTTTAACAGGGGTGTGTAAACTTTTTATATCCACTGTGTGTGTGTGTGTGTGTGTGTGTGTGTATATATATATATATATATATATATATATATATATATATATATACATGCAGATACCCATTGTCCTATATACAGTGCACAATTAATCAAGAAATGTTTGCGCAGTGGGAGGAAATCAGAGAAAACACTAAGAATTGGGAAGGACATGCATTCTCTACACAGACAGCGACTAGAAGAGAGGACTAAATGCTGTGAGGCAGAAATCTTGCCACATTATGCTGTCCATATTGTATAATGTATTTACACCAAATTAATACTTTTAAAATTTAAGTTTCATTTTATTTTCAAGTTAAAAATACTTTTGCTTTCAAATGTACTTTGAAGGAATGTTCCCTTTGATTGTAAAGGTTTAGGCTGAGCTTGAAAAAGGGTGAGAAATGGATATGTGGAAACCACACTGTGCAACCAGTCTGTGGAAAAAGGAGATGAGGTGTGTTCTGCCCCAGTAAACAAACTTAAATAGATAAATAAATAAATCTTTGGGAAGTTATGTTGTATTTATTTCATTACACTTCAGTATCATTCAATAGTTTATTGCTAATCTCATGAGCTTCACTCTGTTTTAGTAATAATATTATTAGGCGAAGAAACAAACAACAAATCTTCCACTAAGTGAATTTTGCTGTCTCACATACGAGTATATCCAATGCAAGAAATAATAAAACACGAAGAGACAGCAAACACGGCAAAATAAAACACAATCTATTTAATAAACTATTGTAAGTGCTATGCTTCATCAGACATAAAAATCAAAATTTTAACCAGCATATTTAAATCATAATTAAATAAACCTTGACAAACTAGAGTCATGTTACAAATAAGATCTCCAAGTTTGCTAAAAACTCCACCTTCAGAACACATCACTGTCTAGCTGCAAAGGACCTACAATGGCTAGAACTACCACAATTACTTAATTATCACCAGCTAGTCACTGCTTACAACATTCTTAAATACCCTGATAAAACCCCATCACTAACGCAACTACTTACTCACTACACAGCAAATCGCCCTCTCCGCTCCAGTCACAAATCTCTCCTCTGTATCAGTAAGGCAAACAATACTGCTGGAAAATCACTATACTCCCATACCGTTGCTAGAAACTGGAATTGCCTTCCCCCTCCACTGACCTCTGTCTCCACCACTTCACACTTCAAAAACTCCCTCAAATCACATCTGATGAATACCTGGCTATGTCCATGTATTAGTTAAATTTAAGTTTTCCTTCCCTTCCCCCTTATACCCATGAACAACTACCAATTTACTCACTGTAATGCTCTACAGTACTAAAACTCTTAATAGATATTCTTCCAGACTGAAAGTACCTCCTAATTCTTGCTGTTGAAACTTCTTTAATTGCTGAAAAGTGTCTTGACTGTCCCTATATTTCAATATGAATACTTGTTTGTCTGTTGCATAATGTACCTTGTCTGTTTTACAACTTTGTATAAAAATATTAACTGTTGTTAACAATGTGGAGCTTTTCTCTCTGGGCCTCTGCTGAAAATGGACCTAGTCCAGTCAGAATTTCTCGGTTAACAAATCTAAAATAAAATAAATAAATACAATAGGTTTTCTGAAGTATATGAAGTCTGAAACTCAAACGTTGATCATTATTTTTAACTTAATTCTTTAACGATTTGCCACTAATTTGCCAGAAAATTGCAATTTTATGAAAAATGGACCAAAATGATGAGGTAAAAATCTGGACACACTGCAAAAATATGTACAGTTCAGAGGTATGACTGTGATTCAAGTTTGTATGGAAACTGTCAAAATATCATACCTCAAACATTATTTGCAGTCCAGCTACAAAAAAGGTGTTTGATTTAAAAACTAGTTAGTATATAAAAAACCTCACAGTCACATTTATAATTACATCTCTAGTGGCATATCATTGTTTAAAAATTGGTTAAATAAGGTGTCTACCCAGGTAATTTAATGAACACTTGTTATGACTGAAAAATAATTATAACTCAATTTTAGTTAGTGTTCATCTTACCTTTTTCAAAATATGTATCTGATGCCCAAAAATCATCATACAAACAAACACTTAATAGTTTTCCAGCTACTGTTATATGCTGCATTGTAATGTAATGACATGTTCTTAAAGTAAACTATGTACATTTTTATGTAGTTCTTGGGTCTGATAATTGAAAATAACAAAACTGTGGCTAGGCTCATGGAAAACTGAAAATGCAATCAATCTGTATTATGACTGATGGTGGTGATGATGTAGGGTGGCTGGGTTAAAGATCAAGTTCCTAACCTGGTAACCTTTAACAGGACACAGGGCCCAGAGGTGATGACAAAGATGGAGAGGAGCCGGCTAGAGGAAGCAGACTAAAAGCAAAAGCCATAAGAATACAGAGAAAACTGGCAGAGAATTAAGTAGTGAGTTACTGAAGTAAGTTGGTAAGATTTCCACATGCATGTTATGCAGAGATACATTAGATGAATAAATAAATTAAATGGAGCTTTCCTTCCTGAACCTCTGCTGAAAATAGGTTCTTGCCCAGTTGGACTTTCTCAGTAAACAAATGTCAGTAAATAAACAAATGCTGCAAGCAGTGCAGCTTAAGTACAATCAGAGTGCCGACATATGTCCCTGCATGGTAACTGTGGCAGGTTTCATTTGAGCAGTTCAAAGGTCAGCTCACAAAAAATGTACTTCACTTGGTTGAGTAGCGTGATGGCAAATTTTAAGCAATATGTGACAGTTCAGTACAAAGATTCACAAAGTATGAAACAGTAGCCCCAAAATTATATTTTTTTAACTTGATAAACTCTTTTGTGCAGTTAGAGCAATTTCTGGAAAAAGTTGGTCAGACACAGACTTGAGTGGCAGTGGCATAGAACAGTTGTCTGAAAATATAAATGTATTTCTTTGCATACTGTTGTCAAACAGTTTAATAAAACAGAGCAGCCATAGGGCTTTGTAATGGTGGCTGATGAAAGCATTACTGCACTACAGCTATGAAGATTGCTATAGCCAAGCTCAGTTAAGAAGTTCCATCAAAGCATATTAGAAACAGAACATTATGAATAACGTAGGCACACATACAGAACTGTAGCAGAGCAGTAGATTAATGTGAAAAGCTATACAAAATAGCTTTTCAGTAAAACTGCAGCAAAGATGTAAACAGTAGTACAAAACTTGCAACTATGTTTCCCAGTGGAGAGAAGCATTAAGAATATGGAATGTAAGAAGCTGAACAGGACATTTTTTCCTGTAGGAGTGCAGCAGTTTTTCAAAGTGATTTTTTTTCACAGACATTAGCTGGGTTTTGAGCTTCTTCCTATAAAAGTCTATGTTACCTTATTTTTGTTTAGAATGTTGTGGCTGTCTAAGCAACTTTGCTTAGAGGAAATTATTTAGATTATAAAATCTGAACCAGCAAGTGGATTTCTTTAACAAATGCAGAAAGGCAGGGGGTGGGGATTTTGTTGAAAAGAACCATTCCAGCTATTTCACAATACTGACTGATTCAAGGACACTGTTTTGAGCTTTTTATGTTCAAGTACAGTGACTTTTTCTTAGAACATCAACTCATCACTTATGCCATTCATTTTGTGCTTTCCAGTTATGTATTTGTCTTGCTTGTAGAAGGAAATTGTTATATGGATTTGTTTGTGTGAAGCTTTATTTTACATTCTTCTGTGCAAGTGCATGTTTGGTTGTATATTTGTTTTTTTAAACCGTATTACTTAATTTCATTAAGTAAAAATTCCATCATTTAATTTTAAAATCTGGTGATTTGCTGTTTATTAATGTATGCAACAGTAACTGTACAAATCTGCTGACTTGTTGAAATTCACCCTTTGAAGAGACAGAGAGAGACCATTTAGCTGTAGGTAACTCAAGTTAATAGTATGGTTGACTCATTTTAAAACTCATTTTAAGAGTCTGCACAGTACAATCATTGTGACCTGGGTGTGTCAGATTGGTTTGATTGGTGGCAGTGTGTTGTAAAAGCAAGAAAGGGTAGTGGCACTGAAAAAGTTGTTTAACCCCCTCATGAAAAATACTTAATATGTGTGAATGCAAAGTACTTTTTTCCCAGACACTGGTAACTGTTGTATGGACAGACAATGTAGTATGTGATAAGACTAATTAGTATGCAGTTGTTTGTAAACCTTGCAGTATGTTATTTGTGAAGGACTACTTGTTATATTTATATGTAAAAAACACAAACACTGCGGAAATGAAGGAAAGCAGCAGGTACTTGTTTCACAGCAAAAAATAATCTATATAACTCCAGCAGTATTCAGCAAAATAATGATTTAATTCCAGCAGTGAAATATTCACAATCTTCCAGCAAAAAATCGATTAAAAACAGTAGTGAAATATCTACATAACAGCAAAACAAGGTATTTAAGCACTTTTGTTCATTCACTACTACTTTGCAGAGTCGAACTTCATCAGAGGTATTTATATGTATTTCTCATTTTTGTTTTAAGTGTACATATTCTGTTTTATTATTTGCATTTTTCATTGTCTTGCTGTCTGAATATTTTAACTACTATTTTTTCTGCTCATGGCCTGGGCTTACCTAAAAAGGGTTTACAAACCAATGAAATCAATCCAGTTAACAAATTGTAAGTAAGTAAATAAACAAATAGGTTCATAGGTTTATAGGATTATATCAGGCTACTGGCCCGGAGGCCCTTATAAGCCTAGCCAATAATTTTGCCCATTTTCCCTCAAAGTCAGCACTTGTTTCCCCCTGTCCAGCAGGGACACAGGTGGGATCCCAGGGGTATATTTTATGTTTCCCATCCAGTCATCCAGGTTCCTCTTAAAGAGGGTTAGAGAGGTACTCTGTTTGACATGGAGAGGGAGTCTATTCTACAGATGGGGGAGTCTTTGGGGCACAAATCTATCCCACCAATACGTTCTATTAATGTCACAGACCAGGTTAAGGCCTTGTGTGTGGGTTGTGTGAGAGTGGAGTTTGTCTTATGGATATGCAGCAACTCCATCAAGGCTGGGACTGAAATGGCCTTGTATGCCAGACACAGGTCACCTCTGAGCAGTCTGTATGGGACTGAGTAGAGGGACAGAGCTTTTAGCCTATCTGTATAGGATAGATGTTTGAGAAACTGAATTTTCCTGGTCAGGAATCTCTGTGGTCTCTCCAACTGCTGCATGTGCCTGGCAAGGTACATGCCGTAGAGGACATTATGCTCAGTAATGGGTCTGATAAGGGAGGAGTACAGGAATGTTATGACCTCATTGTTTCTGGATAAAATGCCCTTATTTATGAGGTGGGCCATGTAGAAAGCCTTCCATTCAAAGGAGGCAACGTGGTGGTCAAACGTCAGGTTGCTATCAACCTGGGTGCCCAAGTCCCTCACGACTGATTGCATGCTTAGTACATTGTTATTAATGTGATAATTAGTGGGGATGACATTTTCCCCAAAGGGGATAATGATGTATTTCTTGGCATTCAGTATGAGGCCATGCTTCTGGCACCAGTCATTACTTCGGGTAAGGGCCTCTTGGAGGATGTTCACATCACTGGGGGAATTTAAGACAGGGCCCAGCTTGCAGTCATCTGCAAACTTGGTCAGCCACAGACCACTGATTTTGGCTCGCACCTCAGAAAAATATATCCCAAACAGTAGAGGCCCCAAGTCCAATCCTTGGGGTACACCGCTCGTTATGGGTCTACTACTAGAGGTGGCTTTCCCTACTTTGACTGAGTGGGTTCTATCAGTGAGCCAATTGGCTACTTATCTGGTAACATACGGGTTGATGCCTTGCTGGGAGAGTTTATCTATTATGCCCGAGTGGGGAATAGTGTCAATAAAATAAATAATAAAGAGACCACTGAAAGGCGGTGAGATGAGAGTGAGGTGAGTGTGAATACCTGGAAAGTGGGAAGCCAGTATTTATAATATGGCTGTTGAGATGGTCATTGTGAAGCTGATGTTGGTCCTAGACTCAAGGTAGCACTGTTAATTTTGCTACATACCGTTAAGGGTGGACACACTATTATCAGCAGTTTGATTTGTATGGACATCCCTGAGAACTGGTACTGGATTGCTGAAGACTGATGCACACTGCAAAGTCAGGCTATAAACAGAATGAAGAGAATGTGAAGCAGGAATAATGCAGCACATAACTGAATATGTACATATGTCACAGCATGCCTATATTAAATCGCATGATGTTACTGGCATTGCTGCTATTTTTCCTGTACACAAAAGCAGCAAATTGTAGGTTTGTTACACTTCATCTTTGCAGATGCCTTAGATTTAGTGGTTCAAGGAGAATTATACATAGCCCAGCATATGAAATCAGATATCCAAAGGGGATCCATATGGATCCCCGAACAGCAACATCACAGAAACAGATTCGGCTGGGCATATTTGCGGGAAAGTGCTTTTCACCGAAGAAGCACTTTTGCGTAAGTATACCTGTTGCGGAGATCGCACTACAGTGTGGATAAGGGAAAATTCTCTTTTCCCCACTGTAGTGCGACCTCAGAGTGAGAATATTAAAGTAGGGGGTGTGGGGGGGGGGTGCAGGGGGGCTTGCCCCCCTGAAAAACCGTAAATGTAATGCATTTTTAACACACTTTAAAGAAAGCTCTTTTTTGGTGAAAGTGCTTTCGTTAAAGTGTGTTCGGTGATTGTGGATTCGGACTATTGAACTTTTGTTCAATAGTCCTAGATCCATCCAAAGCTGGTGATAAGGCAAAGAACAGTAGCCCCCCCCCCCCCCCGATGCCCATATGTTGCATAGTAATTATTCTCATGCAGAAGTTATATTGTGCAGGATGTGGGGAGGAGACGTTGGTAAATTTAATGCAGTGCAGAAAGGCCTAAGAGGGTGCATAGCCTTACAGGACCAGCTGAAGCTGAGATTGAACTGCCGATATTTATTTAAGCCAATTACAGGCTGTCTAATGATTATAATTTAGCCAATCACAGCCTGTCTAATAGTTATAATTTAGCCAATCACAGCCTATCCAAAGGTTATAATTTAGCCAATCACAGCCTGTCTAATGGTTATAAGACTATTCTGTTAGGCTTGTAATTTAGGTAGCTGCAGTTTGTTACTGGGTAGAAGTAGCTGGAGATCTGCAGTGACATGGTTCATGGCAGGCAACATTCCCAAACAGTATGATGCAAAGGAAGATAGGGGGCAGTATAGCAACAACGAGGTAATCTGTGCAATTCAGGGCCTTCACAATGAGATTTAGGGCACATTACATTCTTGTCAAATAGGCAAGTGGAGGTTCCAGCACTGAAAGCTTTACAACTTACAAAATACTCATTTTATTAGTTCAGAGACCAAAGACTAAATTGTTTTTGAGTTAATAGAGTTAGATTTTAGGAAACAGATGTGCTTACTGTGCTAATATGCGGTTACTAGGTTATCAGTGCACTAGTTATTTTAAGTCGAGTTAAGCGTACCCCAAATTTACCAACACATTACCCCAATGAATTTTATGCATTCAAATACAGGCTTGTACACATCAGGAGTTCACAGGCTGATGCTGTCCATTAGGGACATAAGTGCCAACGAGGGGTACATTTGTGATTAGCCATCCATTAGTCTAAGTTACATCTGAATATGTATAGTGATGAGCTTCGCTTCACATGGATTGGGAGCCTGTTCCAAAGAAGGGATAGTCTTTGAGACACATACCTGTCCTTCCAGCATGTCCTGTTTATGCTGCAGACGAGGTTTAGGTCCTTAAAACAGGTATTTCTAATGCTTTTTGTTTTATGGTTATGCACTAAATCCATTAGTGGGGGATCAGAGGATGCCTTGTAGGCTAAGTATAACTCATCCCACAGCAGTTTGTAGGAGATCGAGTACAGGAATAGGGCTTTAAGACAGCCCACATTTGTTTACTCCCTGTAATCTTTTGTGAGGAACCTCTGTGGTCTCTCAAGCCATTTCAAGTCCCTGGTTAAGTACTTGCTGAAGGATGCATCTTACTCAATGACTGGTCTGATGAGAGCTGAGTACAGTGGAACAATGGCCTCCTTGGACACAGATGTCATGCCCTTATAAGTTGTGCAATATAGAATGATTTTTCTCTCCATAGTAGATGTTGTGGTTAAAGGTCAGGTTATGGCCAACATGCGTTCCCAGGTACATGACCACCTGGTCTACTTTTAAGGATGTATTATCAATGTGATCATTTCCAGGATTGGTCATCTTTCTAAAGGGTACAGTTATGCATTTTTTTCACATTGAGTTTTAGTCCATGGCTCTGGCATCAGTTGTTTGCCTGTGTCAGGCCCTCTTGAAGGGTATCTGTGTCTTTAGGAGAGTCAAGTGACCACAACTACTTTTCAGTCATATGCAAACTTGTTCAGCCGGTAACCCTTGACATTTGCCTTGACTTCAAAGAAGTAGATGTTAAAAAGGAGTGTCCGCAGCACTGATGCCTGTAGGAAACCACTAGTGACTGTTCTCTCTTTTTGTGGAGTTGGTTTCCCCTATCCTAACTTCTTGTGTCCTATCAGTGAGCATGCTGGCCATCCATTGAGTGACGTTAGTTTATATAAGTTTATCTAAAATAATTGAGTGAGGTTGAGGTAGGCAGTGTGTACTGTTTTTCCCTTGTCCATAGCTTTAGTGACCTTCTCAAAGAAGTCCACCAGGTTAAATAGGCATGGCCTACATTTGACCAAACTGACCTGGGTAGAGTCTAGTGTCTGCACATTTCCTGTGTCACTGTTTATCAGTCCCATGATAATTCTTTCCATGACCTTGCATATGAGACACGTCAGACTTATGGGTCTGTTGTTCCATGGGTCCTTGGTAGGCCCCCGTTTGTGTAGAGAGACAACCATTGCAGTCCTCCATTTCTTTGGCACAAAAACTGTTTACAGGCTGTGGTTAAATAGAGATTCTATTGGGCCTGATAGGTCATTGGTCATACTATTTAGGAGGCATCCTAGGACATTATCAGGGCCCATCAAAGCAGTGTTCTTGACCTTAGAGAGTAATGTTCCCTTGTGATAATTTGTGGAGAGATAGTGGGGAGTATTTCCTGGAAAGCAGTGATAGGGAGGTAAACTGGAGATAAATTTACCTGCCAGCAGATTTGTTGTATCCACTGGCTCCATATAGGGGGCTCCAATCACCATTAGTTTGGCACATTATTGGGTGTTGCCTTTAAGGTTGTAGATATGACTGAAGAAAGCCTTGTGTTGTCCTTATTGGTAGGCTGTGTTTATATAAAACGTGTCTTTACTGGACTTGATTAGTACCCTGAGCTGCGTGATCAGATTGCTGAGGAGTTTTTACCTTCCTGGGTTGCATCCTTCCTGTTTTTGGACGTGATTGTCTTTCTTTTGTTATGCAACCTATTTATAGTGGGATTCCACCAAGGGGGCTTGTTTTTGGAGGTTGTCCTATGTCTCTCTGCAGCTATTTACATGATTATGCAATGTGTTGGTGGTGGTGAGGATTAAGCAAACCTCACTACAATGATTAGAATGGCAAACGTTTATGGCAGCATTATTTATTAATCGTTGGCACTACTGTGAGAAGTTGAAACTCCTGAAGTGTATAGGCCACTTCAAGATCTATATCTCAGATTCGGCCTTGGGTTTGTTTAACACACAGCTAGGACTGTAAGTCATACCACAAATGTGACCAAAATGCTGCTTCTGAGATAAAATGGGAGGAGTGTGTTGTAGGTAGAACTGATTCATTTTACCTTATTATTTGGGGAATGACTATCCCTTCTTTTCTCACTCAGATCTGTTTGGCAGCACATACTTTTAGAATGTATACCTTACGTATAATCACCTCATGCAAAAAAGATGTGTTCTCTATATTGTTTTGTTGAGATGAACATCTTTTATGTGTCACTGTAATAAGTAGTCTTTGTTGCTCCTGGTATTAACATTATATTTGTGCTTATGCATCCGGGTTGTGACTGAAATGGATCTAAAGACCAGCCCAACCACATGGTTAACAAATACATTAAATAAAGTATTTGGGTTTGGTTTGGAGTTTTAGGGTTAAGCACAAAGTTTTAGACTTAGAATTAGGGATAGAGGGTTAAAGCTAAAGTTAGGGACAAAGCTTTATGGTTACAGTTTTAGGATTAGTGATATTATTATTATTATTATTATTATTATTGTTATTATTGTTATTATTATTATTGTTATTATTATTATTATTATAGAGTTCATAGGATCATAGAAGGTTACTAGGCTTTCGAGGTCATTTCAAGCCTAGCCATTTCATCCCAATGTAATACCATAGATACTCCAGTCAATACCCAGGAATGTATTTAGTAATGACTGCCCATGTCCAGGAGGGGCTGTGGGAATTATCTCCAGTAAGAATTTCCACAGTGCCCCATCCACTCATCCAGGTTCCTTTTGAACAGTATCACAGAGGTGCTCTGCTTCACATGAACTGGCAGCCTATTCCAAAGATGTGGCAGTCACTGGGAGACAAATCTGTCCCTCCAGCATGTCCTATTGAAGTCGCAGGCCATATTTAGGTTCCAGGAATGGGCAGCTCTAGTCCCATTTGATTTATGGATATGCAGCAAATTCATGAGGTTTCAGCCGAAGATTGTTCTGTAAGCCAGGCATAGGTCTCCCCTAAGAAGTCTATACAATACAGAGTATAGTGATGGGGATTTTAGTCGGTCTGTGTAAGGCACGTGCTGGAGTTCCTTGATCTTCTTTGTTAGAAATTTCTGAAGTCTTTCCAATTACAGCAGGTTGATTGTATGATACATGCCAGTGGGGACATTATACTCAATTATGGGCCTGATTAGTGACGAGTATAGAGGGGTTATAATTTGCTTTGCTCTAGAGGTGATGCCTTTGCTAATCAAGTGTGCTACATAGAAAGCCTTCCTTACTACAGTAGACACAAGATGCTCAAGTTTAAGGTTGCAGTCTACTTGTGATCCCAGATCCCTTACCACTTCATAGTTACTTAGGATATTCTTCTTAATTTGATAGTGAAGGGACGAGACTGTGACTAATACAGCAGTCATTCATCTGTATGAGACCATCCTGGAGTATACCAACATCACTAGGGGATTCAGTAATTGCACCCAGTTTGCAGTCGTCCGCAAACTTGGTCAGCCACAGCCCCTTAGTTTTGGCCTGAACTTGTGAGAAGTATATACCAAACAGTAGGAGGCCCAGCACTGACTCTTGTGGCACCCTGCTGGTGAGAGGTCTGCTGGTTGATGTGGAGTCACCTACTCTGATAGTGTGTGACTGGTTTGTGTGCCAGTTGGCAGCCCATCTTACAACAAATAGGTTTGAATTCAGTTTGCTAAGTTTATCAATAACACCTGAGTGTGGGATTGTGTTAAAGGCCTTTGTCAAGTCGAGGTATGCTGTGTGCACAGATTAGCCCTCATCAATGGCCCTGATCATACTTTAGAAGAAATCCACCAGGTTTAACAGGCAGGATCTGCCCTTGATGAAGCTGAATTGGATCAGATCCAGGGTTTGGAAGTCATCTATGTCTTTATTTATGAGGTCTATGATGATACGTTCCATGACCTTACAGATGATGCTGGTTAGACTTATGGGTCTATAATTCCCTGGGTCAGTTGCTAAGCCACCTTTGTGGAGAGGAATAACTGTTGCTGTTCTCCATTCCACAGGAATAAAGCCTGTGGTTAGGCTATGACTGAATACAGTACTTAATGGTGATGCTAGATCATGTTTTAGTTTTGTTTAGAAGACAGCCTGGGATGTCGCCTGGCCCCATAGAGGCTGTGTTTGCCTTAGACAAGGTTTTAATGACTTGCTCTTCAGATATGTAAGGTGAGGGAAGGTTGGGGGCAAGGTCTGTGTTAATTTAGAGGGGATAAGGGAGTGCAATATTCAGCAAATCTGTCCGCTAGCAGGTTTCCTATCTCTGCAGGAATCAGTGTGTGATACCGTTAGTCACTAGTTTGGCACATGCTTGGGTCCTACCTTTTAGGCTATGTACGTAGCTGTAAAAGGCCTTATAGTTATCCTTGGTTGTGATTGCTAAGTTTTTCTTAAAGTTGCTCTTAGATGATTGACATGTTGTCTTATTTGCCTGATAAGGCTGAGTAGAGTGCTTTTCCATTGTTGGGGCCTCACCTTAGTTTTCTTAGACAGCAACTTTTTGCGTTTGTTGTAAAGTTTGTTGATGCTGGATGTCGATCAGGGCTGCTTGTTTTTACTTGGGGCTCTGGCTTTGATTCTCTGTGGAACAGCTGAGTCTATACACTTATACAAGTGATTGTAAAGGGCTTTTCTGTAAGCTTCACTTCCCGTTGGGGGTGGGGCTTAGAATGCATTTATACCTTCCCCTAGAAGGGTATAGTATACCTTGCTGAAGTTATTTTAATCTGACTTTGCCTTTTGTGAGTTCTGGTGTTAGTGCCTGCTTGAAGGCTACTGATTTGTGGTCAGATTTAACTAATGAGGGTCCGACAGTTGCTGTTGTGCATCTCTTTGTCATGGTGGTGAGGACCAGATCTAGTATGCTTGTTCCTCTTGTAGGGGTTTGAACAATTTGTTCCAAGGTATTTGAGTTAACAAAGTCAAGGAACTTTTGCACTAGTGAGTTAGGGCTAGAGTAGGTTTCCCTGATGGTGGGATAATTGAAATCCCTCATGACGAGAGTGTTTGGCAATATTTGGATTGACTCAAGTAGGCTTCATGCGCATCATGATCCATGGAGGGGGATCTATAACTAACTGTGACTTGAATGGAAGAATTACCCACAGTAATCTGAACTTGGAGTCAATCCACGTAGTTGTCCAGTCTAACTAGACGGGAGGTGAACTTATCTCTAATATAGATAGAAACACCACTTCCTTTGGTTCTCACACATTCGTTTTGTAGTCTGAAGATGTGGAAGGCATTGTAGCCTTGCAAGGCCGGGGTACCGTCTGAGACTTGAACCAGGTTTCTGTGACTGCACAGACATCTACATTCTCCAGTGATAGAAGTGCTTCCAGGATGTACAATTTCCGTTTAATCTCCTAGTGTTTAGCAACATAACCCTTATTTTGTTATGACTGGCAATTTTCACATAGGCAATTTTGTTTTTGAGACCTTGCCTAAAAAAAAGGCACTGTGGAAGAGGAAAGAGCCTTTGCCAGCAGCAAAAAGCCCAGTGATGCCAGGTTCAAACCATCTCTGGCAAAGCAGCAAGGTTTGTTGACCATTTCATCTCAGGCTGACAGAAACAGGATCCCCTTTGAATGACACCAAAAACTTAGCCAGTTTTTTAAATCTATCATTTTTTGTTTATATTGTGGTATCATTCTAGGTGAGAATAGTATGCTGCTCAGGGCCAGGGACATACCTACCTGGGACACAAACTCCCGAGTGCTCAATCATGCCTCTCTTCATATAGTCCAGTGAGGTACATCTCAGGTTGTTCACTCCAACATGAACTATGACAGAGTCACAATGATACTTGTTGCTGAGAGACCTGCGTGTATGTGTGATCTGACGAAGCCTGGCACTGGACAAGCAGCTGACTGTGACATTCTCCTTATCTAACCTGGTGAGTGTGACATCCATGCATATCAATATGGACTCTCCAATGACAAGAAAATTTCTTTTTGAGTGTTACACCTTAAATCCTTGGTAGGTGAGACACTGGTATTGCTATGTGTCTTGGGTGCTGTAGGAACTGTTTTAGTTGTAGCAGTCTTGGTTTTTGGAGGTCTCTGGTGTTTCAGTAATTTTTTTGAGAGACTCTCCGCCTATGTTGATTTATTTGTTGGGTACATACTGTGTGTATGAGTAGTGGTACTATATTTTATATATATATATATATATATATATATATATATATATATATATGGGTTCACTTCAAAATCTTGAAAGCTCAAAATACTGAACTCAAAATCTCGAAAGCTCAAAATACTAAGAACTCATAATATTGAAAAACATACAGGACACCAACACAGACTGTATTGCAGCAGAAATACATACAGAAACATTTTACTCTTCTACAATTATAAGCAGGGGGCAAGCCCCCCTGCACCCCCATGTGGGGGGCTACACCCCCCACACCCCCTGCTACTTAAATATATCGTCTGAGATCGCACTTCACAGAAAAAAATGGCAAACATACCATTGCGTGCTTCATGATTGCCTGTTGTAAACTTAGTCATGTTCCCTTTTAATGTACTATACTACAACATAACTCTTAATGTAGTAAAGTGCGATCTCGGAGTTGATATATTTATGTAGCAGGGGGTGTGGGGGTACCATGGGGCTTTTCCCCCTTCTTATACTTGGTTTAGACTGATATGGTTTGTCTTTTCTTTGTTTAGGTATGTATTTCTGCTGCAATACAGTCAGTGTTGGTGTCCTGTATGTTTTTCAATATTATGAGTTTTCAGTATTTTGAGCTTTTGAGATTTTGACTTCAGTATTTTGAGAATTCAGGATTTTGAGCTTTCAAGATTTTTAAGTGAGCCCATATATATAAATATATATATATACATATATATATATATAGCTATGTATGAGTTAGTACATTTAAATGTGTGTGTGTCTTTCGGCTTTTCCCGGTTAGGGGTCGCCACAGCGGAACTCCGGTCCGCTAATGATTGGCAGTAGAGTTTTACATGCTGGCTTGCCGGGCCTAACGCACAACCTTCAACGAAGGAACGCCCATTCACGCATGTCGTCACACAGTAGACGCTTTAACTGAGAATCGAACGGCCAACGTGTAACTGTGAGGCGACAACGCTACCGCAGCACCACCACCGCAGTTAGTTAGTACATTTAAATGGTGTTGGTTATTGACAAAAGATCACACGTGACATGCTTTCACATTCCAGAAAATAAGATATGCACATAAATTTCACCAGATAACAATAAGTAACCAATGCCTTCCAATTAGACTACATTTGAACTGATGACAGGTGCCAGCAAGACTGTGTTGATTTGTATTAGTTCTGCAGTATTCACCTTAACCCAGACAGCACCCAAAGGCGCTTTGCTTGGGATCACAAATTTATTTAATTTGTTTGCAGGTTAGTCTGACTTACCTGAAGCACCTTCTAAGTGGAGGCTGGGAAGAAAGTTTAGAAACTACATTAATAGTTCATGATTAATACAGAAAATAGATAAACATTAAATATGCAATAACATTATAATACAAGTAGCATTTACATAAAACTTTCTGACATTAGTACTAAATAAATTAGCATTTACTTTAGTGTAAAAGGAATAAGAGATGAGAATATTTCCAAATGTGTAAGTATCTTTGAATCTGTGGAAGCAGCAGACAAGAAGAAAGTCTGGAAGATATCTGAAGTAGGTGATTACAATAAAAGTGGGATATGCTAGTTAGAGGAGGAGATTTCGAGGACAGGAGCACTAGCCAGGAGAGAAATGGGTCTTGGAATCAAGCTAGAGGGATTAAGTATTTTGAGAAAAATGTGTTGGTAATATTGGGTTGTGATTATGAGTTCTAAGGCATGTGCTTTTACAGCTCCTGATGGATGTAAAGTGTTGTGGTTGAGTTCTGCACAGAGGTCTGAAGATACCGAGTTCCAGGATTTGGAAACATAAAGTAAGTATCTATGGTGATTACATGATTGTTATGGTGTTTGGATCTTGGTTTTCTAGGGGGATTAAAGTTGACATACATCCTGAATAGCATAAAAAATGATTTTCTAAGCTACTAACACCACTGTTCAACCTCATGGAAAGGATCATCATGGAGTTAATAAATAAGAGCATAGGGAATCCAAACACCAGATTTGGCTCAGTTTGGCTTTGTCAAGGGCAGGTCATACTCACTCAGCCTGGTGGTCTTATTTAAAAGATTCACCAGGGCAATGGATGAAGGTAAAACAATGCACACCACCCACCTCAACCTGGTCAAAGTATTTGACATAATCCCCTACTCGGACATAGTACAAAAGTTAAGCAAACTAGAAAGAAAACTCTGCATCATCCACTGGAATGCCAATTGTCTCATGGATAGAATGCAAGCAATCAAAATAAGGAAGCTACTTCCATAAAAAGAGCAGTCGCCAGTGGACTCCCCCAGGACTCAGTGCTGGGACCACTTCTGTTCGGCATATACTTCTATGAAGGTAAAGCCAATACTGAAGGACTCTGGCTCACTAAGCTTGTGTATGACTGCAAGTTGGGTGCAGTTACAGAATCCCCAAAAGACTTCACCATCCTACAGGAAGGATTATCCCAAAAAATAACTGGTGCCAGAATCATGGACTAAAGCTAAATTGCCAAAAGTCCATTACCATATCCTTTGGTAAGTTTGAACCCTTAGGGAACTACCGGATTGCGATTGCAACCCTAATAGCTGACCCAATCATTTGAGATTTGTAAACTTATGTGGACAGCAACCTAACATTTGACCAACATATGTCCACTATAGTGAAGAAGTCCTTCTATAGCGTACATCTTATTAACAAGGGGATTGCTTTTAGGTCCAGGAATGTCATTGTCCCCCTCTATTCATCTCTCATAAGGCCAGTCATTGAGTATAATGCCCCCTTTTACACGTATCTACCTAGATATATGCAGCAGCTGGAAAACCCACAGATACACCTTACAAAAAGGCTACTCAGCTTAAACAATTTGCCATACATGGATAGTCTCAAAACCCTACCACTATACTTAGTCTGTTACAGTCTGCTAAGAGGTGACCTGTGTCTGGCACACAAGGCAGCTTCTGGCCCAGCCCTAATGGAACTTCTGCACATCTGCAAATAAAACAGCATTAGAACTACTCAGCCCATGGATCTAAATCTCATCTGCAACATCAATAGGATGGTGTGGAGAAACAGGTATATCTTGCAGAAGATACCACTTTTCTGGATACCCTGTCCACGTAAAACAAAGCTTATCCCTGTCCATATTCAAGTGTAACTTGGATCTACGGATGGAAAATAGGAAAGTTACTTCAAGGCTGCACCCTACTCTACTAATGGACAGAGGCAGATACTAAATGATATATACCATGCCTTGGGTCTTATAAAAATACTTATGGTATTGTCACCATTATTATCATACTGCGTAATATAAAAAGTCCACGAAAGGGTAAGGGGAACTGAAGCACCAGATGGGTTGGGAATTTTTGGCTAGGCTTAAAATGGTCCTCAAGGGTAGATAGCCTAGAATTAGCCTATAAACCTATGACTACTACCATTTTATGCAAGCTTAGTCTGTATATAAAGTAAACATATAGCTATCTTGAACGTATACGCCCATATATCATATTACATCATATTTCAGTAACATCCGTTACCTGGAACATGCTACACTTTGTCACTAGACTTCTACGCCCATATGTCATATTACATCATATCTCAGTAAAATCCGTTACCTGTAACATGCTACTCTTTGTCACTAGACTTCTACGCCCATATGTCATATTACATCACATCTCAGTAAAATCCGTAACCTGTAACATGCTACACTTTCACTAGACTTCTACGCCCATATGTCATATTACATCATATCTCAGTAACATCCGTTACCTGTAACATGCTATTCTTTGTCACTAGACTTCTACCTCCATATGTCATATTACATCATCTCTCATAACATCCTTTACCTGTAACATGCTACTGTTTGTCACTAGACTTCTACGCCCATATGTCATATTACATCATATCTCAGTAACATATGTTACCTGTAACATGCTATGCTTTGTCACTAGACTTCTACGCCCATATGTCATATTACATCACATCTCAGTAACATCTGTTACCTGTAACATGCTATACTTTGTCACTAGACTTCTACGCTCATATGTCATATTACATCACATCTCAGTAACATCCGTTACCTGTAACATGCTATGCTTTGTCACTAGACTTCTACGCTCATATGTCATATTACATCACATCTCAGTAACATCCGTTACCTGTAACATGCTACGCTTTGTCACTAGACTTCTATGCTCATATGTCATATTACATCATATCTCAGTAACATCCGTTATCTGTAACATGCTACACTTTTGGTCAATATGTTTAAATGGGCATAAAAATGTGTAACAGGTGAATAAAAATAAGTTATGTACTCACCATAATGTTCCATCTATGTTGTCCATTTTCATTCTTCCTCAATAAGTGGGTTTGAATCCAACCTTTGGAAACTCTCAAGCTCCTCCTTTACCCACAATGCACCAGTCCCCTAATGTACCTCAGATCTTGTTTGCTGCCCTTTAAACTTGTATAACATAAAAGAAGGTGACATAACAGCATCTGGACCTCGAATAAAAGAACATTGGTTCCTTCAGCATCTTTCAATCCTTCCAAAAATCCAACTGGTAGGGGGTTGGAGGGAGGGCAGTTAAGGAAGAATGAAACTGACAATACAGATGGAACATTATGGTGAGTACATAACTTTTTTTTATCTGATGTTGTTCTTTTCATTTATTCCTCAACAAGCAGGACAGAGTCTCCAGCTACCTAAATCCTGGGAGGACTGTAAGGAAGGATATTCCTAAGCACCACTGAGCCAAAGGCTGCTGTTACTCTAGAGACCGGATCCAATTTGTAATGAGCAATAAAGGTATGAGGATTAGCCCGTGTTGTGTTTGCACAAATATCATCCAATGAAGATCTAGATAAAAAGGCTGAAGAAGTTGCCAAAGACCTGGTGGAATGAGCTTTTGGTGGTTTTGGTAAAAGCAAACCCAATTTTTCATAAATAAAGGTAATACAATCAGGTAGCCATTTAGCTAAAGTCACTTTAGAAACTAGTTTGCCTAATTTTGATTCTGAAAAAGAAACAAATAACTTTTCTGATTTCCTCAAAATATTGGTTCTATGTAGATAAAACTGTAATTGCCTGTGAATATCCAAAAGGCATAACATATACTCTCCTTTATTTGAGAAATTTGGATTGAAAACTGGAAGGCTGATAACCTGATTAATGATGGTTTCTGACACCACCTTATGAAGGATGGAGGAATTGGTTCATAAGGATACCCTATCCTTATGAAAAAACAAATAAGGAGGCTTGGAAGACAGGGCCTGGAGTTCTGAAACTCTTTAAGCAGAGGTAATAGCCACTAAAAAGACAAATTTCCAGGTCAAAACCTTTAGTTCACACTTAGCTGATGGTTCAAAAGGAGATTGTGTCAATGATTGTAAAAAAAGAAGTTATGTCTTACCATAACGTTCCATCTGTGTCGTAGGTCTTCATTCATTCATTACTGATAGGACTTTGGTTCCGTCCCCGGAACCGACACAGCCATTACCAAGCTCTTGCCAGCCCAAAACTCTCAGCTAAGTCCTACTCACAATGCCCCTCTCACTGCCCCTTAAGCTCCACCCTCACCACACTCATGAAACACTCATATTTGAGCCACACCCACTGGGTCATTTCCCCAAGAAAGCCACTCCAGTCATTTCCTTAAATTATTTAAATGCATTGGAAGAAAAAGATACATTGTAATGTAGTTAAACTGCAGCTACCTTTGCATATGTATTTTCTACTTGAAATACCTGAGCCAGATCATGGTCAAATAGGGTTCTAGGAAGGGTAATAGACTGCCACCCCAGAGCAGCCCCTCCTACAGCAAACCCCAGCAGCAGGCCCCTCCTCAGCCATTCCAGTATTCCATTATTTGATTATCTCACCAGTTACTATGCATATATTCTATTATTTGCTTCTACAATTATTACAGATATTGAAATAGCACAAACACAGATAGCCATTTGCCAAACAAACAGTACAGTCTCACAATGAAAACAGACTTAGCATGAGCAGTAAACTTGTCTGCCCTTGAAACTCATATTCAGTGAAATGGCAAAACTCACATTCATTGAAACAGCATGAAAACCCACATTCCTAGAAATGCATCTGGTTGGTGGAGAATTAAGTTTACCTTTGGGCTATTTTCAAAACAAACTCCTTGCACACATTTTTTTAGGGCCATGCATACATGTTTTTATTCTTTAATTCACTTTCCTGATTGTGTTGAATTATATTCCTTGTATAATACAGCACCACTTGTTAGAATATGTTTTAAATTTGTAGTTTTAAACATTCTTTTAATAAGCAATGAAACAAAATGTATGAACCAAACACTACCCATTTCAGAAAATTTCAACAATAAAGGGGCACTCATGACTTCTGTCATTACAATCCGCCAATATTACTCCACACGCACAATATCTGCAGAAGTAACATCATCTGAATTCCACATTAAAGAAATCTGTAACTAATGAAGAGTTTGCTACTGGCAAACAACTTTACATATCAATGTTGTCTACAAATTCAGTGCCTGCTGCCCTTGAAGAATTAATTGCCTAGATTACATTAAAAAATTGGTAACTGTGGTGGTGGTGCTGCGGGTAACGTTGTAGCCTCATAGCAAGACGTTGTCCCGTTTGATTCTCAGCTAGAGCGTCTTCTGTGTGAAGGCATACGTTAATGGGGCGTGCCTTCGCTGAAGGTTGTGCGTCAGGGCTGGTAACCCAGTTAGTAAAAATCCACTACCAATCATTAGCGGACCGGAGTTCCGCTGTGGCGACCCCTAACTGGGAAAAAGCCGAAAGACATGAACAAACATTAAAAAATTGGTAAGTTGGTAATATTGCAAAAGGAAACGACTAACAAGTTCACAGTGACTAGGTATCTCATACAAAAGGCCATACTCAGGAGTGTAGAACCCCTATCCCCCCCTTATAATGCATCAAATAATCAACAATCATATAGGCACTGCATATCAGCACTCCATCTACATGGTGTGGGAGTGGAATCCACAGGCTTCTGCACCAAGGGCAATTATGCTACTAACACTGCTTTCAGTTTCTACAACACAGTTTGCCATTTGATAAACAAAAAACAGCTAGTTGCACATGAAAATATTTACACTTGTTACAGTGTGTTAAATTTGTAGTTTTGAACATTTTTCCAGTAAGTAATGAAACAAAATGTATGACCCAATAATGAAAAACCTGCCCATTTCAGAACATTTTAACCACAAAAAGCCCCTCAAACAGTATCAGTCAATAAGCACAATCTGCAGAAGTAAACATCATCTGAATAATTCTACATTAAAGAGATTTGTAACTAATGAAGATGTTATTACTGGCAAAGAACTTTACATTTCACTGTTCCAGCTACAAATTCAGTGCTTGCTGCCCTTGAAGAATTAATTGCCTATGTTGCTTTAAAGAAAAAATGGTACACTGATGATATTACAATACAGAATGACTGAGAAACAGACAAGTTCATGGTAACTAGGCATCTTAAACAAAAGGACGGCACACTAAGGAACGCAGAACCCCTATCCCCTCTTAAAATGCAACAAATAAATTGGCAACTAGCACATTACATCCCATGCCTCCATACCTCTCAACCTCTTAGCACAAGAAATCTGAATGAAGCCTAAAATAATGGGGGGGGGGTCAAAGGCCCCCAAACAGGGACAGATTATAAATGAAGTCTTATAGACTTAGAAAATTGCTAGAATAACAGCATTTGTCTTAGCATGCATTTTCTGAAGGAAATGAAGGCTGAAAATCAAATGTATGATGGCATTTAGTTATTTAAATCCTCAGTGATTTGCCAGAAAAAACATAAATTTTATGACGAATAGGCCAAAAATATGAGGCAAAAATCTGGACATTCTGCAAAAATCTGTACAGTTGAGAGGTATGAATATATATATATGCAAGTGGTGTGTAAGAAACATAGAAAATGTAACATAGTCAAATATAATTACATACAAAGGTAATACTTTTTAACAATTTTTTCACAAAGTCTCATCTAGAAAGTGACTACCCAGAAAGACTTAAACAAGCTAACAAAATGGACAACATATATTTTCCTGAACATATAGTAAGTAGCTTCTTTGCTTTCTCTCACCAACATAATTATTTGTTGATCATCTCTAATACTCCTTAGTTAATAAGCAATATATTTCCATTCTTCTTATGATGCTTTGTTGACAATCCATATTCCTGCTCAGTTAATAAAACAGTACAATAAGCTTTAGCCTGTTTGTTATTTATGTTTTTCAATGACTTCTTCCTTCATTCAAGCTAACTAGACAGCCAGCTTCAAAAGAAATAGTTTCTGACAATTTTTACTCAATTAAAAAGACATTTCTTTATTTTATTTAGTTACACTTTACAAACATCCTGACAAAGAAGTCCATAACCTGATGAATGGTCCCAACACCAACTCAGATGCCTGTAATACTAGAACCCAGCCCCTCCCCCCTTGCAACAGAAACAAAGTCTCCTGTACTTTCCACTGACAAACAAAACTGCATACTTAAAATGAATAAAATCAACAACTTAAGCTTCTGAAGCTACGAGCCTTAAATCAGATGCATCCAGTGCAAAACAGAAAACCTTTGCCGTTCTCTAGACAAATTCAAGTATTCCTAAATGCAGGCATGCATCCATTCTTCTCATCTTCCATTTGTTGATGATTTAAAACTGTATATTCATCAGACGAGGAACTGAAAGCATAGCTGAGGGTTGTCAAAACTTTTTCAGATGATATTAGAATGTCATTTGGCCTTGATAAATGTGCAAAAGCAACCTTTAAAGCAGGAAACCTGCAGCACCAGGAGAACATCAGTTTGGGACAAGAATGTGATATAAAAGAACTTGAGCAAGAGAGAGTGTATAAATACTTGGGAAATGATGAAAGATCAGCAATACAATTGGTGTCTTTAATGACTCAGTTTAAAGGACAAGAATGGCTTACCAGTGAGCCTATTTGTCCGCGAAATGAAGGGAGGTGGAGTGAGAAGCTCCTCTCCCCTATTTATGTGAGCATCATTTGCATTAAGTTCAGTTTTGGCAGTGACTTACAGGATCCCACCCAGCCACCCTTAATTTAAGCCATTAACCAGAGGCAGCTGGTGGTTGAGTTGTGCCTTCCCCCATTTCTATCCCCCTGGTTGTATTTCAGTGGCCTCTTCATCACAGAATGTGGTTTCAGGATTAAGCCTTGGCCAAGGCAAGTGATGTTTGGAGTGGGAGGCAAGCCCTAAGGATCTTTATAATCAGGTCTGAGGCAGCTTGGCTTAGGCACCCTGACCTTAAACTTGAGCTGGAAGGGTGTTGGTTATGCCAGCCAGCAAAAGCATAAAGTTACAAGCTGTGTTATAATGCGGTTATGAGGTTATTTTGTTGTAGCATCAGTAATGTCTATTTATTCTGAAAATAGTTGCAATGTCATATTGGTGTCTTCATTGGCTCAGCTTAGAGGACAATGTGGGATACCTTTTGCATACTAACAGCTTAAGTAGACTACTCCTTGTACATGGTTGTATATATTCTTACCCAAATGCATATGGGTCTATTTGTGAACCATGCAAGGTTCTGGTATGTAGCTTGGATCACACATCAGTCCAGCCCAATTACAACCTTTTAATCCTAACCTCGGGAAAAAAAATGATACATGTGCAATGACAGTAGGTCTGAGCTTTGAGGCTGTGTTCTGAATAATAAAGCACTAGCTTAATAATAAAACTACTTCATACCTCTGCTCTGTTGCTCTAAATATTGTTTTATTCTAAGATGTATGACTCAGAATCTAACTATATATCCATATTAAAAAAAAAAAAAATATATATATATATATATATATATATATATATATATATAGTATGTAAGGGCCCATTTCCATAAAGTTTTCAAATAAACAAATATAGGTTATACATAAACATGCATAGATTACAGAGTCAAAGGGGACAACAGCCAGACAGTTCATGTTGTTAGAAGTGGTAGTGTAGTAATTATAATATGAGGAAGTTTGAATTTGGATCATGCTAGGAGACAGTATTCCATAAAAAAGCCATGCATTTGATTATAGATATATTTGCCTTATATCTTAACGAAAGTAGGTAAAATAGGCATGAGCTTGTAGTCAATATTTTAAGGTGAAAAACTCTTGTCAATGGAAGTATAATAACTTTTTTTACTAGGCATCTGTAATTTGTCTGTGGACCAGCATGAAGGCTAAACACGTGCACTAATGCTATTGTTAAGAGTGATGGTCTCATTTTGTTAAAAGTGGGTATGCAGCATCAGTAAGGCCTATAAGGGTATGCAGCATCAGTAAGGCCTATAAGGGTATGCAGCATCAGTAAGGCCTATAAGGGTATGCGGCATCAGTAAGGCCTATAAGGGTATGCGGCATCAGTAAGGCCTATAAGGGTATGCGGCATCAGTAAGGCCTATAAGGGTATGCGGCATCAGTAAGGCCTATAAGGGTATGCGGCATCAGTAAGGCCTATAAGGGTATGCGCATCAGTAAGGCCTATAAGGGTATGCGGCATCAGTAAGGCCTATAAGGGTATGCGGCATTAGTAAGGCCTATAAGGGTATGCGGCATCAGTAAGGCCTATAAGGGTATGCGGCATCAGTAAGGCCTATAAGGGTATGCGGCATCAGTAAGGCCTATAAGGGTATGCGGCATCAGTAAGGCCTATAAGGGTATGCGGCATCAGTAAGGCCTATAAGGGTATGCGGCATCAGTAAGGCCTATAAGGGTATGCGGCATCAGTAAGGCCTATAAGGGTATGCGGCATCAGTAAGGCCTATAAGGGTATGCAGCATCAGTAAGGCCTATAAGTTTGTTGGAAGGTTTTTTCCTGATGTGATCTCTTTGAAAATAAATGTGTGATTTTCTAGATTTTCATTTTTCAGTGTGTAGGGACTCTCTGCCTGTGTGAATGCCAGCGTCACACATAAAAGCTAGGAAGGAACAGTGTACTGTATCAACAGTGCTACACTCTTAGCTGCAAGCCAGAAGGAGTAGGAATAGCTGGGAGAAGGACACCTTTTTACTTTACAAAGTAATGGTGTTGATTTATTTTTGATGAGTAAAGACATTTTTGCTTGGTCCTAAGATAGTAGGTTTTAGCAGGTATTGCCATTTATGTCAGATGTTTTGCTGCGGTAGCGTTATCGCCTCACAGTTAGACGTTGCCCGTTCGATTTTCAGTTAGAGCATCTTCTGTGTGGCGACATGCATGAATGGGCGTTCCTTCGTTGAAGGTTGTGCGTTAGGCCCGGCAAGCCAGCACGTAAAACTCTACTGCCAATCATTAGTTGACCGGTTTATTTAGAAAGGTTTATTTATTGACCGGGGTTATAATGAAGCCTTTGTTAAAGGTATTTTAGAGAAAAATAAAGGAAAAAGGGGGCATAAATATAAGCCTTGGCTGCATCGATCAGATAGTAGATTTAACTCATCTCTTAAGACAACAGTTCATGATGTTAGATCTAAGGTTATGCTCACATATAGTAGCAATACTAAGGACATTAGTGGGATAATAAAGAAAAACTGGAATATTCTTACCAGTGATGAAAAGATTAACACCATTGTTGGTCCCTCCCCTATGTTTGGTTTTAGGAAAAATAAGTGTTTAAAAGATATTTTATGTGGGGAACATGTTACTGATCATGTCACCCCTATTTTACAAATAGGTAGTAAGCCATGTGGCTCTTGTAAGGCCTGTCCTTTCATCCTTCAGGATACTACCTTTGTTCATCCCATTACTAATAAAGTATTCACACTAAAAGCTAGGGCTACTTGTAGAACCAAAGATATAGTATATTTGGCCAATTGTAAGTCTTGCCCATGTTTTTATGTGGGCAAGACTAATAATATGTTTAAAATAAGGATTCTACAACATTTATCCAGTATTAGGAACAATGACATGCACAATGCTCTCTTTAGACATGTTAAGGATAATCCTACTCATTGCTTTGGCTTCAGAGCCATAGTAAATGTGAGATTGAACAAGAGGGGAGGGGACATTAAACAATATACTGAGTTAGTTGAATCTAGGAAGATCATAGAGTTCACTGCACACAGGAACCCAGGTTTAAATGATATAGTACCTATCAAGCCCACCTTAAGAAATAGGTGGGTCTTTTATTAACTTTTGATTGGTTGTAATTGGTTTAAATAGTGCTTTGTAACATTTGTTCATTGTCTGATGAAGGGTTAACACCCGAAAGCGCTAACTTGTTTGATATTTGTGTGGTTTTTACTATACTACCATCTAAAGTTTCCTTAGACCCACAGGTACAATAAATCACCAGATCCGAATGGAAGATAAGTGGTGTTTCACCATTTAGGTGTCTTGACAAACTATATCCTCCATGAGCTGAAATATAAAGAGGTCTATGCCATATTTCTTGACCCAAACTGAGCTATGTTATCCTGGACCCATTTGTCATCTACAATTTTGGATCTGAAAAATATCTGTCCATCATATAATTAAAACAATTATGACTAGGTGCATTTTAGAGCTGAATAACATAACATATCCAGGGAAACACAATGATGGAAAATATCTCTCTTCTAAGACTTCTTTTAACACTAATAGCCAATAGTTTGTCACTGTTTATTGTCAAAGGCCTGATGCTTTTTTAAGTCAAACAGCACAAAGGCACAAGCTCTCTTAAATATAGTGAATATGCATTCTGGGCTAATTAAGACACACCTGAAATATGTTTCAAGTCAAGAACATAAAAAAAAATCACATTTTTGGAACGTCTTTTTCTTGCAGTGAGTTTGATGGGTCCAATCCAATTTACTGAAAAGCTGTATGCCAAAAGCCATAATACTGAATGTACAATGCAGAACCATCAAAATACTAACATGTTAAAATGTTGAAATCAAAATGTGTACTTTGTCACATGTGGAGTGAGCTGGACTTGTCTCCCTGCAGGATCCATGTTCGCAATTATTTCTGAGTTTCACTAAAAGAGAAATGTTGCTGTTTGTTAACTGTCTATGTTTTGACGCTGTGTAAGTATGTCCTACACGTATGCTGTTAGTACGCATTTTGAGTTGGACATTGTAACGTTTCAACATTTTGACATTTCAGGATTTACATTCAGCATTATGACTTTCAGTAAACCATTGCTTAATGAGGTGTCACACATTATGGTTGGATAGAAATACCAGCATTAATTTCCAGTCGATGAGAAGCAATCAATCTATATTTCTATAACTTAGTCTGTACACAAGTTGATTTCCAAAATTTGCCCCAATGGTTATTCTTTAAAACCATGCCCAAGATTTCAAACTTAAAATTATATAGATGGTTGAGTGACAAGCCATGTTTACAAAATGCATTTCATGGACTTTTATTTTTACTGTCCTTAAGTGCTCCATATTTTTTTCATTCTTTCCTTCTTATCAACATAAAATGCAGTTGACTGACAAGCAACTGTCTCTCTCTCTCTCTCTTTATATATAGTGAATAGCAATTGCCACAGCCATTGAATAATATGCCTTCCTTTTTTGTATGAATAAATATGTTGCTGGGATAAATATAATTACAAGTACAACACCAGGAGCAATGTTATCTTCCTAATATGTTCATTTTTAAAGTAATGGAAATTTATAAGCCAAGATTCAAAATCAAGCCTCGCCACAAGTGGTTAGACTGCAACTAAAACTGACTTTTTATTGCGATCTCAGAAAGTAGAAATCCAAAGTCTCATTTGCTGCAACGAGGAAGACCTTATTACAAACTAATTTGTATGTCTCTGTATCTCTTGGTGATTACCACAAACACTAACAAAACCCTTTCTGGTGCCCTTGTGGTAATCACTGCTGGCAGCCGATACATCATTTTAGCAGAGGCACTTCTTCATTCCATTTCCCCAACCACACACATATAGACACACAAACGCACACACACACACACACACACACACACACACACACACACACACACACACACACACACACACACACACACACACACACACATCTACCTTCTTTCTGTTAGCAGCACACATACACACATGCACGCACTCTATCTCTCATACAAACAGAACGGGTAATTGAAATTCTACACACACACACACACTTTCTCTCGCATACAGAAACAAACGGTTTGAATTACACATGCATACATTTACTCACCTTCTTTCTAAATTAAACTGCCACATGGACTTAGCCCCCCACTTCATGGAACTGCTAGCTTAAAATTTGCGCACGACTGCAAATTGGTTTACTTCCAAGCTGGCGTAAGCATGCATGATTCTCGTTAAAGGAGAAGATGCTAATACCACAATCAACCTGCTGCAACTGTAAAAGTGGGAGGGTGCTCACTCCCCATGGTTCCGACGCCCTTGTATTTTTTTTTTTTTTATTTTAATTAGTTTAGTTAGTGCATTCTTTCTTCCCACCACCTGCTGCACGCACTGGGAAGAAAGAATGCACTAATTAAACTAATTAAAATAAAAAATAAATAAGACAAAATTGCACCCTTTACAAGGCTGGCCTGTACGGCACCCTAGGCGGTCGCCTAGTTCGCCTATGCCTAAGGCCGGCCATGGGACTGAGTCCCCAGCTACTTGAGTCCTGGGTGGCCCTAAGGAAGGACATTCCTGAGCACCATAGAACCAAAAGATGCTCGTCCTTTGGAGGCCAAATCCAATTTGAAATGAGTGATAAAGGTATGTGGACTTGCCCACGTGGCTGCTATGCAGATATCGTCCATTGAGTCTCTGGAATGAAAGGCCATTGAGGTAGCTATCAATCTAGTAGAGTGAGCCTTTATTTTGGAAGGCGAGGACACTTTGTTTTGTTGGTAGATAAAAGTAATGGCGTTTCTGAGCCAAGAAGATAAAATCATTTTGGAAACAGGCTTACCCATCCTGGGTCCTGCAAAGGCCACACACAATTGATCCATTTTCCTGACAGATTTTGTTCTGTCAAAGTAAAAACTAAGTTGCCTATGAACATCAAGGGTATGTAGAAGGTACTCCCCTTTATTTGAATGATGGGGAAAGAAAACATGTAGATCAATAGATTGGTTGATGGAAAAAGCAGAAATGACCGTGGGCAAAAAGGAGGGGTTAGTACGGAGAGAAACTCTATTCTTGTGAAAAATCAAATATGGTCTCTTGACACTCAAGGCCTGCAACTCAGAAACTCTTCTTGCTGAGGTAATGGCTAATAGAAGTAGGGTTTTCCAGGACAAAAATGTTATATTGCATGAATTAGAAGGCTCAAAAGGAGGACTTGTTAAAGACTGAAGCACCAATGTCAAGTCCCATGGCTCTGTAGGGGGCTTGACAGGAGGTTTAATATATAATACTCCTTTCATGAAGGTTTTGCACAGTCGGTGTGACATAACTGATGAATTGTCGATTCCGTTGTGAAAATTTGCAATAGCTGCTAAATGTACTGTAATCGTCGATGCTGAAGCTCCAGCGTCTAACAGGGTAGTGAGATATTCTAGGATCTTCTGAATAGGCAAAGAGAAGGGATCCATGTTTTGTTCTTTGGCTCATAGAGAAAACCTAGTCCACTTATTGAAATAATTTTTTCTGATGGATGGTTTGTGCGAAGCCAGGAAGATCTCACGAACAGGGGATGAAATATCAGGTAGCCTGGAAATCATCAGAAGTGGAGAAACCAAGCTGTGAGTTTGAGGCTGTGGAGATGGGGGGAATCAATCCCTGAGGGTGAGTCAGCAGTCCTTGAGATAGATCCAGGATCCGTGGGTTGTAGATCAGGTGAGGCCATAGGAAGGAAACCAGACTTGATGGGGCCAATAAGTAGCAATGAGGGTCACTTTGCTTCTCAACCTTTGAGCTTTCTGTAGAAATTTTTGGGATGAAGGGAAACAGGGGGAAAGGCATACAGTAGACCCGGGGGCCAATCGTGCATCAGAGCATCCCTCGGTGACTCCCAATGAGGGGGGATCAGGGCAAAGTAGCTTCTGCATTTGTTGTTTAGAGGTGAAGCAAACAGGTCGTAGCAAGGCCTGCCCCAGTGACGGAAGATTTGAGCCGCTATAATCGGGTTGAGGGACCACTTGTGAGGCATCAATATGTTCCTGGTCAGATTGTCTGCAATGAGACTGGAGCTCCTGGGAATGTGCGTTGCTATGAGAAAGTGGTTGGAAACCATCGCCCAATGCCATATTCTCATGGCTTCCTGACATGGGGATAAGACCTGGTTCTGCCTTGTTTGTTGATGTACCAGATGACTGACATGTTGTCTGATTGAATTGCACTGGTCTTGGAAGGAAGGGATGTGTGGAACGCTTGCAACGCTAAGAGAACTGCCCTCAATTCTAGGACATTTATGTACAAATTGGCCTCTATGGGGGACCAAGTGCCTTGGACCGTCCTTCCCTGGAAATGCCCCCCCACCCCAACAGGGAAGCATCTGTGGTCACCGTGGTCCTGGGCTGGGGGAGACAGAATGGTCAACACCAAAAATTTGTTTCTGGCTTCATCCACCATAGCATTTCTTTCTTGCAAAGGTTTGTAAGGTGTATCATGTGGTCGAGTGGGTGAGTTAAGATCGACCATTGTGATGAAAGGCAGCACTGTAATTGTCTCGTGCAACTTTGCAGGGGTACTAGGGTAATAGTTGCTGCAATAGAGCCTAATAGTTGTAGTACAAGGTGTGCTGGTACAAATGTCTGTAGAAGGAGGACTTGAATCTTGTTTCTTATTTTTGAAAGCCTGTGAGGAGGAAGGGAAGCTTGACGGGACGTTGTGTCGAAGATCACTCCAATAAATTCCAGTGTTGTTGTTGGAGACATGTTTGATTTCTCCATATTGATTATGATACCTAGACGAAGAGCAAGGCCTTGAGTGTAAGAGAGACTGAGAATGAGAAAGTTCCTGGTCGTGGCGGTGAGGAGCCAATCGTCTAGATATGGAAACACCTGGAATCCTTGTAGTCGGAGATGAGCTACTACGACTGCCATACATTTGGTAGACATTCTGGGGACTGTTGAGAAACCAAAAGGCAGTACCCTGAACTGGTAGTGATTGGCTCCCAGCTGAAAGCGAAGAAATCTCCGGGAGTGTTTGTCCATCTTTATGTGGTAATACACATCCTGAAGGTCTATAGAGCACATCTAGTTGTCCTTCCCCAGAAAGGGGAGAATGGACTGCACCGTGACCATCCGAAATTGTTGAGGTTTGATGAATTTGTTTAGTATGCTGAGATCCAGTATCAGTCACCAGTCCCCTGTCTTTTTTGGCACTAAAAGGAACCTCGAGTAAAACCTGGATCCTATTTGGTCTGGTGGGACTGGTTGGATGACTCCTTTTCTTAGCAGCTTTGTGATTTCCAAGGCTGCAGCATCCCTCTGACTGTGTGGAACATCAGGGATTCATTTAACGGGTGCCAGCTGATAGCCTGTAAAAGTGAGGACTCTCTCCATTACTTGGAAAGCAGGCCCGCCGTAAGAGGGATGGGAGCCCAGAACTGAGAAGGATGACCTCGGAACCAGGGTCACACCCCACCCCGATGAGCCCACCTCCAGTCAAGGGGCTCCGAGAGGACCGGTAGCCACTGGAGCTGGAACCATAGATGGCGCCATAAAAAAAATTGGCACCGAACTAGGAGTCATGGTGCTGACAGCCCAATCACTGCTCCGAGGGTGCAGCAGTTCTGAAGGAGCCGAGGCACCAAGCTTTATCAGAACCGACAGGGAAGCCTCCACTGTCAGCACCAAGACAGAGTGCACCGGGATGGACATTGGTACCAAAATCTCCAAAACCTGGCAGGAGGTCAGAGGAGGATAAACAGGTGAATATGCCAGGAAAGCTTCCATTCCAAGAGGGAAGGAAGACCTAGTTAGGGTTGGTAGGCCTCTAGCTGCCAAAAGCTGGTCCATAACCCTCACTACATCTTGTTCCAAGAGACTCCTGGTGGATCTGATGGACGCTGCCGATGGAGACTCAGGTCTTTCGATAAATGGGCTAAATTGTTGCCCCTAAAAAGGTCATAAGATGGGGAATACGTTGTTCTGGCAAGGTGCTCAATCTTTGAGACCACAGATGTCATCTTAGGTGGAGGCGAGTAAGACATTGGTACCGTGATCGGGGATGGCACAGATGCAGGTATAGGAGTAGTAGCCTGTGTTGAGATCAAGGTTGGCACCGAGGGAGAAGGCAGAGACAGCGGTGCCGAAACTGTCTGCGCCTGTGGTGCAGAAGAAGTCTGGTGTCGACTTGGTTCTGAAGAGGACGGAGATATCAGTATCGAGTGACTCTGTTTTTCTTTATGTTTTTCCTTATGTTTTTTAAAATCATTTGGATTAGGAGGTGGTGAGACCTCTGTCATAGAAAGAGCCTCTGAGAAGGGTGTTTTCAACATACCCTTCAAGATGAGTTTGTTCTTGTGTTCAGCTAACGTACGGTTGCTGAAGCCAGAGCAAATATCACAAGACACATTAATATGGTCAACGCCCAAACAATAAACACACATTAGGCGTGACCATCTGAGTTGGGCATCTTATGCCACACTTATCGCACTGCTTAAAACCTAGTTTAGTTTTATCAGACAACATGAAAAAACACACATAAACACTATATTACCAAAAGCACAACTATAACTAACAAAAAACAACAGCAGAGTTATAGTAAATTAGAAGATTTCTTTTTTTCTTTTTATCAAACAGATAGAAGGAAAGAGTACCAACAATGGTACTAAGAAGTACCACAAGTGGTAAGGGAAAAGGCCTATCAAAGGTAGGAGAGAGGGACAGTACCAATGATGGTACGAAAAGAACTACCGAAGGTAGAGGGTACGTTTTTGGTAAGAAAGTATAAGAATTTAAAGACGAAGAGAAAGGCTTAAGAAAAAAAACTGTCTAGTAGGTAATTATATAGATAAACCACAAAAACACTACACTTAGCTTGAGAGAAAGGCTTGGCACATCTGAAGAGGAATGCGGCAAATGAGATCTGAAGAGACTGTGAGAGGGGCATTGTGGCTAGGACTTAGCTGAGAGTTTATGGCTGATGCGAGCTTGGTAACGGCTGTGTCAGTTCCGAGGATGGAACCAAAGTCCTAACAGTAATGAACGAGTGAAGATTTACAACATCACATCAATATTTAAATTCCATGGAGTAGGATCTTTTAATGGGGGGTCTAAGAAGAAAAGTTCCCCTTAGAAAGGCTTTACAAAGTTTGGAAGTGGCTACAAAAGAATTATTTACTTCTATACGAAAATTGGAAATGGCAGCTAACTTTACTTTATCAATGGAAGAAGCTAGCACCTTTATTGAAAATTGCAGCTAAAATTCAAGAACTTTAGGATCTGGTGCTGAAAAAGGATCAGTGCATTTTTGGTACATCCAAAAAACAAAGCTTTTCCATTTACTTCTGTAAAGTTTTCTAGTGGAAACTTAGTAGGAGGAAAAAGGAATGTGGCAGACAGGGGAGGAGAGCCTGGGCTGTCCAGCTATCAAGTGGAGAAACCATGTGGCCAACTTTAGGCCTAGAAGGTCTGGGTGTATCATGTCTCGGGTGAGACAGAATGTCTGGAATTGGATCCAGAATCCATGGCGGGTGAAGTAGATGAAGTAGATGTTAGATAGGAGAGAGAGTGTGTGTGTGTGTGTGTGTGTGTGTGTGTGTGTGTGTGTGTGTGTGTATACATATATATATATATATATATATATATATATATATATATATATATAATTTAAATGGTTTTAGTATTGACTTTGCTAACATGATGAGTTTTTTACTTATTAAGTGTTGTATTTTAAAAGTAAGTGCAGAATAGAATGTAATGAATTATTCAGTTTTCATTTAAGCATAGACTATAAGAGTTTTAAAACAAATGGTTTTACACAGCATTTTAAATGAAACTATATATGAAATTGTTGAATTAGACAAGGTTGTTAGGAACTGTTTAATTGGTTAATTAGTGTTAGAGTAATCAATGGGCTGTATTTAAAGTGTGTGCATCAGTTGTGAATTTGTCTGAAGAAGTCCGGTCACCAAACCGAACGAAAAGCGCTTTACTTTACTTGTCTGTTTTATTTTGCTGTTTTATTAAACTTTGTGCAGTCGGAAAAGTTACCTCTTGGTGCCTTTTTTACTACATTTGAAGTAGATGAGGCCAAGGTAAAGGCAACCAAATCTGATGAGGCCAATATGGGGCAATGAGGATAACTATGCTATTCAACTGAGATGCTTTCTGAAGAAATTTGGGGATTAGAGGTACTGAGGGGTAGGCATAGAGGAGGGTGGGAGCCAATTGTGCAGAAAAGCATCTCTCAGTGATTCAGGGTAAAGAACCTACTGCATTTGTTGTTTAGGGGGAATAGAAAGAGGTTGCAGCAAGGCTGACCCCATCAATGGAAAATCTTTTCTGCAACTGTCATGTTGAGTGACCGCTTGTGAGGCATTAAAATGGACATGCTTAACTTTTCTGTTATCACGCTGGATTTCAACAGAATGTGCATTGCTATCAGAAATTGATTGGATGAACTTGCCCATTGCCACACTGTCATAGCTTATCAACACAGGGGACAAGATTTGTTTTTTCCTTGTTTGTTGATGTACCAGACCACTGACATATTGTCCATCTGAATCGCAATACTTCTGGAAGGAAGACAGTCTTGAAAAGCCTGCAACTCTAGGAGGACAGCTCTCATCTCAGGGACATTTATATGCATGCTAGCCTTTTTAGGGGGACCATGTGCCTTAAACTGTCCTTCCCGAGAAATGCCCCCTGCCTATCTGGAAGCATCTGTGGTAACTATGGCCTTGGGCTGAGGGAGAATAAATGGATGACCTTGCACTATCTGATAAGAGTATATCCACCATAAGAGGTAATTCTTGCAGGCCTGGGTTATCTTGATTTGGTTGAATAAAGGTTGGTGAAGAATGGACCATTGAGTTGCTATGGTCCACTGTAGAATTCTTATGTGATACCTTGCTAGTGGAACCAAAACTATCTCAGCAAATTTTGACCCCCAATGCTTGAACGATCAGTTGAGCTGAAAGAAAAAACTTTGAATGATCTTTTTGACTTAGAATCGAATGGTTTGAATCCTTGATAGAGGGAAAGAAGCTGTCATAGATACTGTATTGAACAAGGCTCCAATGAAATCCAATATTTGAGTTGGTTCAAGTTCAGATTTCTTGTAATTGATCCCAGGTGAGAGCATAACTGGAATATGTAATCTCCTGCATTGATCAGATGATGCCTGGTTGGAGCAGTTATGATCCAATCATCCAAGTATAGAAACACCTGGAATCCCTGTAGTCTCAGGTGAGCTGCTTCTACTGCCATACATTTGGTGAACACCCTGGGGGCTGTGATGAGACCAAAGGGCAGAGTTCTGAATTTGTAATAACTGGCTCCCAGCCAGGAGCATAGGTATCTCTTAGAGTGCCTGTTTATTTTGATATGATAGTGCACATCCTGAAGATCTATCAAGCACATCCAATTGTCCTTGTTTAGAAAGGGCAGAATGGACTGGATTGAGACCATCTGGAACTTGATATACTTGACTGACTTGTTCAGAATGCCGAGATCCAAAACTGGTCTCAAGTCCCCTGTTTCTTTGACACTAAAAAGAATCTTGAGTAAATTCTGGACACTCGCCGGTCTGGGGGGGGGGGACCTCTTGGATAACCCTTTTTTTCTAGCAGCTTGTTTATTGCTAATGCTGCTGCTTCCATCTGATTGGATAGAACATTGGGCATTTTGTTTACTGTCAAAGGGGAGTGGAAGGGAAAAGGGTATTACATAACCTCTGGTAATAATTTTGCGCACCCATGAATCTTCTGTAATTCCTAGCCAGGCTCTCTGGTGTAGTGGCAAATGACCCCTGACTACCTCTACAGATGGATAGTCAGGCCTCCTTCCAGGAGCACTGGTAGGATCTGTCAGAGAATGTATCTTCTAGGTTCCTGGTTCTGCAGACCACCTCTGCCACATGAGCAGCATCTTCCATCAGAATTCCCCCTATGCCAATGGGGGAACTATCTCCACATGAATCTTGGAATGGACCCAGGGACTTTCTGAACCACATTTTTGACCACCTCCTTGATTGCTATAAAAGGTCCTTTGAGGGGTCAAAAATGTACACCCACAACAGACAGGCTTTTATCTTCTTGCTCATACCTAGATAGTGTGTCTTTTACTTTGGTGCCAAATAAAGAACTTCCGTCAAAGGGAGCATTGATTAAGGAAGATTTAAAGGGGTCCATAAAATCACACAGGTGCATCCAGGCATGTCTCCTAATGGGAATGCCTGAACCTGCCGCCCTTGAGGTACCTTCAGTTGCATAGGAGATAATCCTCATGGACTGGTTTGAAATAGATTGCAGGGTAGCCAACTGTGTGGCAATTGAGCTCTCTGCCTCAGAAGTAATGGTCCCAGAGACAGATTTGGTAAGTTCTTTAATCAAATCCATGTGGAGTTTAGTGAGGTATACCAAATAATTCAGCAACCAAGGTGCAAAGGTCATAAAAGCATATACACACTTCCAGAATCTGTCCAGTGCCCTAGACTCCCTGTTAGGGGAATGGACAGAGGAACGTTGTTCTACTAGTTCCTTCTTTGTGGCTGCCGCTACAACCATGACATCAACTGGTACTCCCTTGCTCAAGAATTCCCTGTCCTTAGGTGGGGCCAGAACCCTGTCTGGATGCTTGGGGATTGGCTCAATGGAATCAAGTTCATTCCATGCCAGGTGAGAGATCAAATCAATCAATCAATGAGATCATTGGTGGGCAGATTCACCCAGGAGGTAGGCAGGCCAGCTCCAAAAGCCTCCAGGAACTCCAACTCCTCTTGGAAAGGGTTGTCGATCAATCAGCCACCTCTTTGCTTGAGAATTTCTAGAATGTCTCCAAAGGAGACATCATCAAGTGGTGATCTTGGGGATGCTTCCCCCTCATTGAAGTCAGTATCCTGTGTGACAGACTCCTGAGAGGAGTCTAAGTGCCTCTTCTTGTACTTTTTCTTCCTATGAATTTTCTTGGTGGGGCGTTTTGGAGAAGTATCAGAAGAGGGCAATATACCCTGCTAGGTATCCTGGTGGCTTATCTCGGCTGGTTGTCCCTGTGGTGTGGGAAGTTGAGGCTCAAGATGCAAAGACAACTGGGGTAAACATACAACTATAATAAGGAGCCAAGGAGGGTGGAAACATCCTTTCTCTAGGAGCAGAGAAAGCTCTCTCTCTACTACCTTGAAAGCAGAATGCCTCAGAGAGAAAGAAACTGATGGCTCCAAGAAGGCATGCAACTGGACCATCGGCTATGTTCGATCTGAAGGCAAACCCCTTGAGGAAGGAGTCAGAGCCGAGATGTCCAGTGCAGAGGGGTAGAGATGGTTCAGAGTCGACTCCAACACCCTGGATCCAGCCCCGATGTTATAGCTTCAAGAGTCATCTGGCTTCACAGTGCTCGGAGTTGATCCACTCAAGAGATGTCACTGGAGTCGAAGATACATGATCTTCAGATTCAATATGGATGGCACCAGGATCCTTGGATCTGAGTGTTGTGAAATCAAAGGGCAGACTGGAGAAGGATTCAGTATTGGTGGGGTAGTACTCACAAAGGTCTCCAGACCCGATGGGGTCGGAACCGGAGAACCCCCATTTCCATTTGCATCAAGAGGAACTTCCTCATCATCCTGTCCATGTCAGCCATGGTCAGACTTCTGGCTGAACAAGTGGAAGATGCTGTCAATGACGCTTTAGAGTGATGATGCTTAGGAGACGTATCCAGGAAAGTAGATGGGAGGACACCAGATACAAGAGCAGAGAAGATCTAATCCATGGTGATTTATCTGATTTTTGTCTTTGGATCCAAAGGGGTCAGATCTGAAGGTTTTGAAACCTTGTGAGGCAGTTCTGAGCTTGGAGTCGAGGAACTTGTAGGATCTGGGGAATGTTTCTTAGCCACTTTTTTCTCAGATTTTTTAGGAGTTTGAGCCCTAGGTGATGCTTTGGAAGTTTTAGAAAGGAGTAACCTTCTCAAGATCAACTTATTTTTGCAATCAATTAGAGCCCTAGGGTTGAATGCTTTACATATGTTGCAAGCAGAATCTAAATGTGCCAGGCCTGGACAATGTACACACTTAGAGTGTGCATCAGAAAGTGGTATTTTATGGATGCAGGCCATACATTTTTTTTTAAACCAGGTTTGTCGGCCATTATCTAAATTAAAGGGAAAAAAAGTAGGGAGAAAAAGTATTTTTTTTTAATAGAATGAGAAAAGGGAATGAAGAAGTATTATTAACGATGATACCCTGGAGTTTGCAGTGACCATGTCCGTACCCGAAGACAGCAAACAAGAGCTGAGGTATGTTAGAGGACTAGTGCATTGTGGGTAAGGGAGGGGCTCAAGAGTTTCAATGTTCCACGAGCTAGAAAAAAAAAAACGGCTGAGTCGGATCCAGGGGTCGGATCTGAACCCACTTGTTGAGGAACAAATGAAAATGACAACATCAGCTCCATAGGTTATCTGTTGAGTTGACATGGATAAAGTCAGAGATTTCATCATACAGTTGTATAACAGCTGTTTTTAAATCTTTAGTGGGTGCATAGCTTTCAACCTTCCATTGCCAAAATTTGGAACACCAGTGGTGTCAGGCCTCAGAACACCCCTGGGCATGCATTATTTCCATAATAACACACACCCTCTTGGGGATTATTGCTTGCTTATTATATACTTATAAACATTTTTTGAAGAATATAATTCAGTGTTATTAACTATGGATATATCGTTTTAAAAAAATCTTAATAGTGAATAGGTGACAGACTCTTTCAGTGTGGAACAATGAGGAATATGAACTTTTTAAAAAAGACTCAAAATAAGGAACGGTCCACATAATGAGGTACAAACACCACCTCATACCTCTCTGTACCTCATTATGAGGTCCGTTCCTCCTCATTTTGAGTCTTAAAACGTCTAGATTCTTCAGGAAGAACAATCCACACTGAAAGGGTCTGTCACACCATCATTGTTAATAAGTTATTAACTAAAATTCATGGTAAATAATAGTGAATCATATTAACTCATCAAAATAACTTGAGTATATGGTAACACATTTAACCATCCAGTGACCTTTCTAGCTGAAGTTGTTAGCAAGTGTTCCATGTTTGCTTTACATTATGGGTGGTAGAATTTCCACTTCATTACCACTCAACTGTCTTAGCTCAGTCCTTTTCAATTCCTCCTAAAACTGGTGACTTCTGGGGAAAAGATATTGAATTACACTTAATACATAAGCACAATAATTAAAGTTATAGTCTTCTTTTACTTCTGAAAATTGAACTTTTAGTACCTACCTATGAACCTAAGATCACTTCTGTGTCTCTGCTCGACAGTGGCACAGGAAGCCGATAGCCTAGTACCTACCTATGAACCTATATTTTCTTACTCTCTCAATGCATCAAGTTAACAGTACTAACATTTTCAGACCGTCCCTGATCATACCTCTCATTGTCTCAGTGCAAGAAATTTGGACAGAACCAAAAAGGGAGGGGGGGGGGGGGACAAAAGCACGGACAGATTTTAAATATCTATCATGTAAACTTAGAAAGTTGCAAAATAACAGGTTTTAAATTATTATATATTATCTGACGGACAAAAAGTCTGAAACTCAGATGTCTGTCATTATTTAGTTACTTCAGTCTTCAATAATTTGCCAGAAAACCACAAATTTTATCAGGAACACACCAAACATATCAGGCAAAAATCTGGAAAGTTGAGAAGTAACTTCCATATTCTACTGATAAAAGACTGAGAACTGTCAGTCAGTTTTCGTGATTTCTCGCTTCCGCTTTTTTTTTTTTTACATCATTTATACACTGAGGTGAAAGTTGAAAGGTTTCCAGCATGGCGGCGCCCATGCTGCGGAGTATTTTTCGCTTTTATTGCAACAGTCCCGGTTTGCGGAGCTTGCACGGGCGCAGTATTAAAGTTGGTGCAGGGTTACAGGGGGAAGAGGCCAGCGGTGATCGTGTAGACACCCGGCCTCGTAGAGAGCGGCGTGGAAAGGAGCGCAGTGATCCTGCTGCCGGTACCGGTTTGGAGGAAGAGCAGTCCCCTCCTTCTCCACGAGCCCAGCAGCTAGCAGAACGACTTCGCGAAGAAAAGAGGCGGGAGCAGCAGAAGAAGAAGCCAAATACAGTATGTGCAGGTTTACACTGATGCTAACACATTGTACTAGGTGCTACCCAGCAGAGGTGTAGCAACTACATGGTGCAGGTGTAATCATAAAATCCAGCTTCTTTGCTTAAGAATCGGAGTAGAAGCCAAAATTATGAGGGGGAAAAAGCCCAGCGTTTGGGACATTTTTTAAAAATTATTGCAATTCACTGAATACAGGGTCTTATGTTATGAAAGATATGGCAAAAGTATAGGGCAAAATGAAGGACGCATAAGGGATATGACTGAGTGTAACTGGCTTTCCTCTATAGTTGAGAATTCAAGTTACGTTTGCAGTAAAATTCTTAAGCAGGTGTACGACCCACCATAGTGCACAAGGCACAGAAGAACTACCACTAGCATCTTCTTTTCTTTTGGCTATTCCTGTTAGGGGCCGCCACAGCGGATCATCTGTTTCCATTTCTTCCTGTCCTCTGCATCTTGCTCTGTCACACCAACCACCGGCATGTCCTCTCTCACCACATCTATAAACCTTATCTTAGGACCTCCTCTTTTCCTCTTACCTGGCAGCTCCATCTTTAGCATCCTTTTCCCAATATACCCAGCATCCCTCCTCAGCACATGTCCAGACCAACGCAATCTCGCCTTTCTGGCTTTGTCTCCAAACCATCCAACCTGAGCTGACTGTCTAATATACTGATTCCTAATCCTGTCCATCCTCGTCATACCCAGTGCAAATTTTAACATCTTTAACTCTGCCACGTCCAAATTTTAACATCTTTAACTCTGCCACGTCCAGCTCTAACTCTTGCCTTTTTGTCAATGCCACCATTTCCAATCCGTATAACATAGCTGGTCTCACTAACCTCTTGTAGACCTTCCCTTTCACTCTTAATGGTAGCCATCTGTCACAAATCACTCCTGACACTTCTCCACCCATTCCACCCTGCCTGTACTCTCTCCTTCACCTCTCTTCCACACTCACCATTACTCTGAACTGTTGATCCCAAGTATTTAAACTCATCCACCTTCACCATTTCTACTCCCTGCACTTCACCATTCCTCTAGCCTCCCTCTCATTCACACACACATATTCTGTCTTAGTCCTGCTGAACTTCATTCCTCTCCTCTCTAGAACATATCTCCACCTCTCCAGGGTCTCCTCATCTTGGTCCCTACTCTCACTACAGATCACAATGTTATCTGTAAACATCGTAGTGCACAGGGCCTCTTGTCTGATCTCGTCTATCAACCTGTCCATCACCATTGCAAATAAGAAAGGGCTCAGAGCTGATCCTTGATGTAATTCCACCTTAAATGCATCTGTGACTCCCACAGCAGACCTCACCACTGTCACACTACCCTCTTATATATCCTGTACTACTCTTGCATACTTCTCTGCCACTCCCGACTTCCTCATACAATACCACAACTCCTCTCTAGGCACCCTGTCATATGCTTTCTCTAAGTCCACAAAGACACAATGCAACTCCTTCTGATCTTCTCTTTATTTCTCCATCAACACACACTCAGAGCAAACATTGCATCTGTAGTGCTCTTTCCCGGCATGAAGCCATACTGTTTATCACTAATCATCACCTTCCTTCTTAACCTAGCTTCCACTACTCTTTCCCATAACTTCAAGCTGTGACTGAACAATTTTATCCTTCTGTAGTTACTGCAGCTCTACATAACACCCTTATTCCTAAAGATTGGTACCAAAACACTTCTTCTCCACTCCACAGGCATCCTCTGACTTTCCAATTTTTCAATAAACAATCTGGTTAAAAACTCCACTACCCTTTCTCCTAAGCACCTCCATGCTTCCACTGGTATGTCATCTGGGCCAACAGCCTTTCCATTCTTCATTCTCTTCATAGCTATCCTTACTTCCTGCTTGCTAATCTGTTTCACTATCCCCACATCATCCAGCCTTCTCTTCTCATTCTCTTCATTTATCAGCCCCTCCCAAGTCCTCTTTCCATTTGTTCAACACACTGTCCTTGCTTGTGAGTACGTTTCCCTCTCTATCCTTTATCACCCTTACCTGCTTCACATCTTTCCCAGCTCGGTCCCTCTGTCTAGCCAGTCGGTACAGGTCCTTTTCTCCCTCTTTAGTGTTCAACCTTTCATACAGCTCTCCATATGCCTTATCCTTAGCCTTTGACACCTCTCTCTTTGCCATGCACCTCGTCTCTTTACACTCCTGTCTAATTTCTTCATCTCTTTGACAGTCCCACGTCTTCTTCGCCAGTCTCTTTTTCTGTATATTCTCCTGTACTTCCTCATTCCACCATCAGGTCTCCTTGACCTCCTTCCTCTGTCCAGATGTCACACCAAGCACCTTTCTAGCTGTCTCCCTTACCAGCTCTGCTATAGTTACCCAGCTATTTGGTAACTCTTCACTGCTCCCCCGAATGCCTGTCATAACTCTTCCCTGAACTCCACCTAACAATCACCCTTTTTCAGTTTCCACCATTTGATCCTTGGCACTGCCCTCACACTCCTTCTCCTCTTCTTGATCACCAACGTCATCCTACAGACCACCATTCTATGCTGACTAACTACACTTTCCCCTGCCACCACTTTACAGTCTCCAATCTCCTTCTTCAGACTGGCCCTTCTACATAAGATGTAATCCACCTGTGTGCATCTTCCTCCACTCTTGTATGTCACCCTATACTCTTCCCTCTTCTTAAAGTACATATTCACCACAGCCATGTCTGTCCTTTCCATAAAATCCACTATCATCTGACCTTCTGCATTCCTCTCCTTAACACCATACCTACCCATCACTTCTCATCCCCTCTGTTCCCTTCACCAACATGCCCATTGAAATCCGCTCCAGTCATCAGTCTCTCACCCTTGGGTACACTCACCACCACTTCATCCAACTCACTCCAAAATTTTTATTTATCATCCAACTTGCGGAGCTTATGCACTAACAACATTCATCATCACACCATCAATGACCAGCTTCCTAAACATTACTCTGCCTGACATTCTTTTTCACCTCCAAAACACTCTTGGCATACTGTTCCTTCAGGATAACCCCTACCTCATTTCTCCTGCCATTCACACCATGATAGAAAGATTTGAACCCACCTTCTATACACCTGGCCTTACTCCCCTTCCATCTGGTCTCTTCCACGCACAATATTTCAACCTTCCTTCTCTCCATCATATCGGCTAGCTCTCTCCCTATCCCAGTCATACTGTCAGCATTCAAAGTTCTTACCCTCACTACTACACTCCTAACCTTCCTCCTCTCTTCCTGCCTTCAGGCATGCCTTCCCCCTCTTCTTCTCCTTCAGCCAACAGTAGCCCAATTTCCGCCAGCACCCTGTTGGCCAACAGTACTACCACTAGTATAACATGTTAAAATGTTAAAGGCAATATTTTTGTTATAACCCCAGAGTAATTTGGGGGCTTTGAGGTCAGCTACCTCAAAGAGTGGCAGTTGGGTGAGTGTGGAGGGTGACTGGAGTATTATGATTTTTTTCATTAAATAAGATTTGTAAGTCAGGTAGCACTCCTGTAATTAGTATCTCTTTTTAATGGGGGGGGGGGTATTTGTAAGTCAGGTAGCACTCCTGTAATTAGTATCTCTTTTTTAATGTGTGTGTGTGTGTGGGGGGGGGGGGGGTATGCCACTTCCTTTGTAAGCACTTTTAAATTACAGATTTGCCTGACAATGTGTGTTCAGTCTATGCAAAAGGATAAAAGTCATAATTCTTAATTATACAAATTAGGTGTCGTCTGTACTGTGTTTTACAAGCTTGCCCTACAAATCTAGGGTTAACGCTCTGGTTTTGCTTTCTGGCACAACACATCAGTTGTTTTAAGAAAACATGATATCTGGTGTGTCATACTAATAAATGTAGTGAAGTAGAATATGATCAGAGTGTTTAACCTTTGTGTCAGTAATAGTGCAATAATAAATAAAGAACAGGGACAAGTTGTGTGCATTTACTTTTTTCTCATGCAGGGATTTGTATTGTTTGTGGTTATTTTGAAAAAGTAGCAGCAGGTGTAAATTTTCTTGTAAACTTATTTTGAAAAAGTAGCAGCAGGTGTAAATTTTCTTGTAAACTTATTTTGAAAAAGTAGCAGCAGGTGTAAATTTTCTTGTAAACTGTCCTTCAAAAAGACTTACAAGTGACCTCTATCATCTCTATAAACCTGTTCATAAATTCCTTAAAGAAATAAAATGAGCTAATCACTAATTTAATTTGAAAGTAGCACTTTGATGTACTGCTGTAAGCCACCACTGTTAAATTTCAGTTATCAAGAATCTGTATTTTACTGTGTTTAGTATATACTAAATGTTGCTGCCCATAAATGCATATTCTGAGTCCTCATTCTAAATGTTCATTTAATAAAAAGAGTATTTATGCAGTTCAACATTGTTCATTATTATCCATATATATAAATAAACTGGCCTTTTATTTTGGGTCAGCTCAGTGGTTAATATTTATGTCTCACATCCACAGGGTTTGGAGTGTGATCATGATTTCTTGTCATTTTGAGTCTACATGGTTTCCCTTGTGTTTCTTCTGTGCTTTCTCTGGTTAACTCATTCAGTCCCTCAGAAGCATGTTGGTTGATTGGCTACTCCGTACTGTCCATATATATCATATTTACATTTGTGTTTGGCCCATAGGGTTATACTAGGTAACGATTACCACCGGCCTTTATGAGCCTAGCCATACAATCCAACCTGGTTTTTCCCCAGAGTTCCTTGGACACCTATATGATCAGGTGTGTTAGTAAAGAGGTAGCGAAGGGCTTTTTGTGTTAGTTGGGGATTAATTTACTTACTGTAGACTTCTGTCTGTGACATGGGAGCCAGACTGCGGGGGTGAGTTTGCAGTCCAGCCAACGCTCTGGGTTTATTTTGAATATGGTCAGGGATGAACTCTGCTTCACGTAAATGGGAGGCTTATTTCACAGCATGGGAATCTTTTGAGAGACACACCTGTCTCTCCAGCGTGTTCTGTTTAAGTTGGTGTCAAAGTTTAGGTCCTTGGATCTAGTGTTTCTGGTGCTGTTTGGTATATAATCAGAGCTGGATCTGTGGATGCTTTATATGCTAGACACAGTTCTGTTAGGAGACTGAGTACAGAGATAGGTCTTAAGGCAGTCTGTGTATTCATACCCTGGATTCTCCTAGTGAGTAGCCTTTGAGGGTGTTCCTACTATTGCAAGTGCTTGGTTAGGTACATGCCAGAGGGGACATTTTACTCCGCGACAGGTCTGATGAGGGGACATTTTACTCCGTGACAGGTCTGATGAGGGGACATTTTACTCCGCGACACGTCTGATGAGGGGACATTTTACTCCGCGACACGTCTGATAAGGGATAAGTAGAGTGCTACTATAACTTCCTTGAACATGGATGCCATACTCTTGCTTATGAATTGGGTGGCTTTGAGTTTATTACTATCTTGGCAATTTATTGGTCGAAGGCCAGATTACTGTCTACATAGGTTCATAGGTGTGTACTAGGTTAATGGCCCTGGAGCCTTTACAAGCCTAGCCCATAGGATTACCCTGGCATTCTGCCACCCGACCTTAGTTCCCAGTGCCTCTGTCAAGTAGAGCCACTGGAGTGATCCCTGGAGTGAATTTTCTATTTCCCATCCACTCATCAAGATTTCTCTTGGAGGGCCAGTGAGGTGCTCTGGTTGACATGTATATGAAGTCTGTTCCATAGCATGGGTAGTCTCTGGATTATGAACCTGTCCCTCCAGCTTGTTCTGTTGATTGTGGTAATGAGGTTGAGGTCTCTGGATGGTGTGGTGCGAAGAGATTGGGATTTCTTTAGATGTAACATTTCTAACAGAGCTGGGTCAGACATGGCTTTGTAAGTCAAGCAGAGATTGCCTCTTAAGTAGGCGTTATGAGACCGAGAATAGTTAGAGTTTTTGAGTCTGTCCTTATAGGACAAGTGTTTAAGGCCTAGGATCTTCTTTGTGAGGTACTTTTGTGGCCTCTCCAGTTGTTGCAGGTGTCTAGTGAGGTACATGCCAAATGGGGGCATTGTACTCGATGATTGACCTAATTTTGGAACACCACCTAAAAAAGGCACTGTAAGGGTGGCAAGAGCCTTGGCAGTATCTGGAAGCCCAAGGGTGACAAATGCAGGCCATCTCTGGCAAAGCATCGAGGCCTGTCAACCATCCCTCTTCCTAAGAGTGGACCATTAACTTACCATGGGAACTACAGACCCATCAGTCTGACAAGTCTGATATGCAATGCTACAGAACAAATCATCGTAGAAATGATCAACTAGGACATTAGCAACCTACAGATAATGAACCCATCCCAGTGTGGGTTTGTAAAGGGAAAGTCTTGCCTACTCAACCTGGTAGACTTCTTCAACAGGGTCACCAAGGATATGGATGAGGGAAAAACTGTAAATACCACCTACCTTGACCTGGCCAAGGTGTTCGATACAATGCCTCACTCAGGTATTTTTGAAAAGCTCTCAGAACTAGGTATAAATCCCTACATAGCTCACTGGCTTGTTGGCTGGCTCACTGGATGACTGCTGTGCCCCTTCATTCACCTGGTACGTAACCTGTTTTAAAGCTGTAGTTGGCATGCCTGAGATGGTCCTGACAGGCCATGTTTTAGTTTTTTTTTTGAGGTAACCAGGGATATTGTCAGGGCCCAGTGAAGCAGTGTTTCTGGCCTTAAAGATCACCACCAGGATCTACTCCCTGTTGATAGTTGGGATATGCTAGAAGGGTGAATGAGGGGTAATGTTAGAGCTAAATCTATCATCCAATAGATACACAGTCACCCTGATAACTGAAGATTGTGCCATTTGCAACCAGTTCTGCACACTGCTTTATTCTGCCTGTAAGGTTCCTGATATAGCCTAAGAAAACCTTGATTGTCTTTAGTCTGGAAAGTTAGACTGACCTGGTAGTTGGCCTTGTTGGACTTTATTAGACCTCTTAATTTCTTGTTTAGTTGAATTAGGGAGCTCTTGTCTTTGTGAGAGTTGCTCTTTCTGATTTTGGCCTTTACTTTTTTTCTGATCTTCTGTTAAGGTAAGGATTCTGGTAGGTACGGCAGCTTCAGTGCAGCCATTTAAATGTTTGTACAATGTTTCTGTAAATAATTCTGCATACGTAGCTGTGTTCTCAGGCTTTGGGAGAAGTGTTAACCAACTATTGCTTAATGGGCTGTAGTTTGCTTTAGAATAGTTCCTGACTGTTACAGGTTTAGTTGAGTTTTCAGTGTTGAATTTTATTTTATGTCAGACTGCTTTGTGGTTCAGCCTCACCAATGAGGATGTGATATGGGGGGTGCAATGCTCTTCCATGTTGGTGAGCACTAGGTCCCATATGTTTGGACCCCTCCTTTCGGGCCTAGGCCGTGGCCGAAAAGGGTCCATGATGACCAGTTCACCTATCTGTTTAAAAAAAGGCATTGTTTTTAAAGGTAATAACAGTTTTTTAGCAGTTTTCTCCTTGTCTATAATGATAAGGGCTCAGGCTGTGACTGAAAAAGGGGTTGTCTACCCAACCCACTTACCTGATAAACAGCTAAATATCTTCATGTTATACCCCTGATAACTTGTGTTCATATTACTGCCAAGTTTGAGTACTGTCCTTGAATGAATTATCTCTTACCTATTGGGACTTATTCAGCGAATCATGCCTGGTTTGAATTCATTGGGGCTCTTTTCTGTGGAGTGTGGTATGCGCCATAGCTCAATGTTGTTCCATTGTGTACTCTGTAAATGTTGCTGCTTATGGGAGAGAGAGAGAGAGTTATTTTCTATCAGTTATGTGCAGTCAACATTCAGTTACATTTCTCTTTCATACGTTAGTACTAAGCTATATGTCCTTATGGGCTATTGTAAGCCTAGCCAAATTTCCCATCCCAAAGGTAAGAATCAAACCCTGTACCCTCAGTCTATGAAGCAAACATCTTAACCAATATCTTTGGAGAGCTTTCTGGATTTTTTCAGCTTGGACTGCTTGTATTGGATTCTGTCCAATTTTGAATAACCCATAGATTTTTGAAGCTCAGTGGCCAAGACCATAGCAATACCGGTGACTGCCACTGTCCTCTCTCTTATTTCTCCATTTTGATTATTTTCCTGGGAACCAGTTTTATTTTTCTTGCATTTGAGATCTAGTAAGGGTGCTTTTTGTTTTAGTGGGTTCCCCCTTTGGGCACCTAGATGACCCACTTGTTCTCGTTGAGGTATGGTGATATGAGGTAGTGCCATCTGTGCCAAGGAGAGTAGGGTAGTGCACGTGTAACATATGCCAACATAGCTAGATGGAGTTTTGTAAAGAATTTTGTCATTTGACTATCACACCGAGTTGTACAGATGTTTATGTTAAAAATGTATTTGTAAAGTTACTTGTGTTAAAAATGCATCAACAGTGGGTCCTACTGCACAGAAAAGAAATCTACATGTATGTCAGATTGTATTATTGTAATCGATTAGACGTATATGTTTTAACAGAGAATACTGGAAGGGAAGAGGTTCATCTCAGTCCAGCTAACTTTGAAAGATAGGTTGAAATTAAATGGGTTGGTTTAAACCATAAAGATTCAATCTTACAGGTCTGTTTGCAGCCAGAGACAAAAATGTCTGGGAAAACCAAGATTAGGAATCCTACTGTATTGTCCTTAGGGGTGAACTAATTGCTACCCTGGAAGGGTGGAAGTTTTTGAAATTGTTTTATAGCTTCCAGATGCTGCAGCCGATCTTGGCAAAGCTCTGGATGTGTATTGTACCAGAATCGGGTGATGGACAGCCGCGGTGGAGCAGCGGTTAGCGTTGCCGCCTCACAGCAAGAGGTTCTCCAGTTTGATCTTTGGCTGGGGTGCCTTCTGTGCAGAGTCTGCATGTCCTCCCTGTGGTCGTGTGGGTTTCCTCCGGGTGCTCCGGTTTCCTCCCACATCCCAAAGACGTGCTGTAGGTAGATTGGACACTCTAAATTGGCCCTAGGTGTGAGTGTGTGCCTTCTGTGGAAGGTTGGGCGCTGGGCTGGCAACTTGACACTGTAAAACTCCACTGCCAATCGTAAGCGGACAGGTGATCCGCTGTAGCGACCCCTAACTGGGAAAAGCCAAAAGAAGAAGTGAGAGATGTGACAGAGGGTGGCCACAGTGGTGCAGGGGTTAGTGTTACTGCCTCACAGCAAGAGGTTCTCCAGTTCGATCGTTGGCTGGGGGTGCCTTCTGTGTGGAGTCTGCATGTCCTCCCTGTGGTCGTGTGGGTTTCGTCTGGGTGCTCTGGTTTCCTCCCACATCCCAAAGATATGCTGTAGGTGGATTGGGCACTCTCTAAATTTGGCCCTAGGTGTGAGTGTGTGTGTGCCTTCTGTTGAAGATTGGGTACTGGGCTGGCAACTCGACACCGTAAAACTCCACTGCCAGTCATGAGCAGACAGGTGATCTGCTGTGGCGACCCCTAACTGGGAAAAGTGAAAGAATAAGTGAGAGATGTGGCAGAAATCTTGCAGCACTTTTTTTTTTGGAACCTGACCAGAAAGATCTCTCACAACACGCATAGTCTTGCCTTGCTGTAGTAAGTAACTTAAATAGGGAGCAGTAATTCTTTAATCACTTTCTCTCTCCACTTTTATATGCCTCCCCTATATTCACTAACCTCAAAAAGTCAGACCTAAATAAACTGGAAAAAGACTTGCTGCAGGTTACTAGATCATCCAACACAGCAGGTGACTCTCTAGTCTAACTTTGTTGCAAAGAACTGGAATACCCTCCCTCATAATAAGAGCCATAAACAACCTCAGTCATTTCAAAAACGATTCTCAAAATACGCCTATATAATCATGGCATTGCACATGTAATGCACCAGGTTAGTCCCTAACAAAACCGCAATTAGACTTTATTCACAGCACAACTGTACTGATCGACGTATCATTTGTAGTTAGACTTTATTCACAACACCACTGTACTGATCGACGTATCATTTGTAGTTAGACTTTATTCACAACACCACTGTACTGATCGACGTATCATTTGTAGTTAGACTTTATTCACAACACCACTGTACTGATCGACGTATCATTTGTAGTTAGACTTTATTCACAACACCACTGTACTGATCGACGTATCATTTGTAGTTAGACTTTATTCACAACACCACTGTACTGATCGACGTATCATTTGTAGTTAGACTTTATTCACAACACCACTGTACTGATCGATTTATCATTTGTAGTTAGACTTTACTCACAACACCACTGTACTGATCGACGTATCATTTGTAGTTAGACTTTACTCACAACACCACTGTACTGATCGACGTATCATTTGTAGTTAGACTTTACTCACAACACCACTGTACTGATCGACGTATCATTTGTAGTTAGACTTTATTCACAACACCACTGTACTGATCGACGTATCATTTGTAGTTAGACTTTATTCACAACACCACTGTACTGATCGACGTATCATTTGTAGTTAGACTTTATTCGCAACACCACTGTACTGATCGACGTATCATTTGTAGTTAGACTTTATTCGCAACACAACTGTACTGATCGACGTATCATTTGTAGTTAGACTTTATTCACAACACCACTGTACTGATCGACGTATCATTTGTAGTTGGACTTTATTCACAACACCACTGTACTGATCGACGTATCATTTGTAGTTAGACTTTACTCACAACACCACTGTACTGATCGACGTATCATTTGTAGTTAGACTTTACTCACAACACCACTGTACTGATCGACGTATCATTTGTAGTTAGACTTTACTCACAACACCACTGTACTGATCGACGTATCATTTGTAGTTAGACTTTACTCACAACACAACTGTACTGATCGACGTATCATTTGTAGTTAGACTTTACTCACAACACAACTGTACTGATCGACGTATCATTTGTAGTTAGACTTTACTCACAACACAACTGTACTGATCGACGTATCATTTGTAGTTAGACTTTACTCACAACACAACTGTACTGATCGACGTATCATTTGTAGTTAGACTTTACTCACAACACAACTGTACTGATCGACGTATCATTTGTAGTTAGACTTTATTCACAACACAACTGTACTGATCGACGTATCATTTGTAGTTACTACCGTTCCTCTGTAAATAATTTCCCTCTTGACCTTCTTTTTTCCCTGCTCTGAAGTGTTTATTCTGTCCATGTTTAGGTGAATCTGTTTAACTTAACTTCGTATCTAACCAATGTTTTTGTATATGCGTACATTATATATGCAATATTTCTGTTAATGCTGTTTAGCTAATACACATATTTGTGTTTTATTGCTTTTTTATTCTCATTACTATTCTGTTACTTTTTTTTTTTTTTGTTATGTATTGACTGGAGCTCATCTCCCGGGGCCTCCTCTGAAAATGGGTTCTGTCCCAGTTGGACCATCCTTTTAAACAAATGTAAAATAAATAAAAATAATCAGTCAGGAAAATGTAGTGAGATTAGTTAAGTATTGTTTTTCTGTATCTGTGTGGCTCTGTCTGTGTTATTTTTTATATTTCTTGTGAGTGAAATGTTTTTTGTTATAACTAGATATTCAGTATTCTCATGTTTTCTATATTATTGAATGACTCTATACCTTTCATTGCGGCTGTTTTTTTAGAGAATATTTTAACTCTTTAGAGTAGTTATGCTTATTTTAGGGCGGCCACGGTGGTGCAGCGGTTAGCGTTGCCGCCTCACAGCAAGAGGTTCTCCGGTTCAATTCTCGGCTGGGGTGCCTTCTGTGCGGAGTCTGCATGTCCTCCCTGTGGTCACGTGGGTTTCCTCCGGGTGCTCCGGTTTCCTCCCACATCTCAAAGGCATGCAGTAGATGGATTGGGCACTCTTAATTGGCCCTAGGTGTATTGTGTGTGCATGTGTCTGCCTTCTGTGGAAGGCTGGGTGCCGGGCTGGCAACTCGACACTATAAAACTCCACTGCCAATCATGAGTGGACAGATGCTCCGCTGTGGCGACCCCTGACCGGGAAAAGCCGAAAGAAGAGGAGTACTTATACTTATACTTATTTTAGTGACACTATGTGGCTGTTCCTGAAAGCCTTTCTGCATTGGTCAAACTGTGCCATTTGTATTAGTATTAATTTTACTCAGCATAATTAAGGCACTTAGAGTAGTGGACTGGTGGCAGCATAACTACCTTTATAATCTGGGCAGAGGGAGCACAGCTGGATCTGTGCCAGCTTTTCCAAGGGGTGGGTGTGTGTGTGTGTGTGTGTGTGTGTGTGTGTGTGTGTGTGTGTGTGTGTGTGTGTGTGTGTGTGTGTATGCGCTACTAAGTGCAGGGCTGCAGATCTCCAAAGTGGTCAGTGTGGAGTCTTGTTTGGGGGCATGGACAGAGAGAATGTCCAGTCCCAGGAGTGGAGTGTGCATTCCCTGTGTGCTCTTAAAGGAAATGGTGCAGAGAGCTGCATCTGGAACTGGGTGTATCTGTTTTTGTTCCAAGTGAAAGTCCCTCACTGGTGTTAGTGGTGAGGATTGAGACTCCTTGATTACTGGTGCAGAGTAGGAATGGTCACATATTGGTAAACACGACGGGATATTAATTGAACTTCAGTAACCTGTGGGCGGTTGTCACTTAAGATGTGTTTACTTTCAGCAGCCAGAAGGTAAACAGAGTTCCATTTTCACAACAGATTTTATTTATTTATTTATTTAATCAGGGAAAGCAGGCAAAGAATGTAAGCAGAGGATTATAGTAAACTGACAAAGAACCAGTTGACCAAGGTGTGTGAAACCAAAGGACTGGTGCATGCCAACCTGACTAAACAGGAAATGATTTCAGCCTTGGTCACCACAGACCAGCAACCAGGAGGATAGCCAGTCTGGTGATGGGGATTTACAGCCCTTCGAAACAGGACAGTTCACCTTTCCTTCAGAGGACTTAAAAACCCGTCTAGAGTTAGAGCGATGAACTGAAGGTCAAACATTTGGCATTAGTATCGGCAGAGAGACTTCGGCAGGCAAAATATATGGAATTGGAGTCAGCAGTGAGACTGTGGTGTTTGGAGGCCGAAGAAAATGAGAAACACCACCAACATGAGAGGGAGATGCTGACTCTTCGTCAGGATCATAGAGGTAATGGGGGAAGGGAATAACTGAACCACAGAAGCAATAAAGGTCAGTAAATTTCTTCCACAGTTTACAGAGAGTGATCATTTTGATAGTATAATTCATATAATTGATATGTAAATTCATATAATTGATATGTAAACCGTATAAGGTTGTGACCAAGGGCTCTGGGTGCAGTTCCTGACCCCTTTACTCTATGTTAAAGCTGTAACTGCTGTTTCTTAATTGTCTGATACAACAAACTATGATAAAGTTAAACAATGTTTACTGGAATGTTTTAACACCTGAAGCTTACAGAAAAAGTTTTGTTAGCATAGACACAAGGTAGATGAAAGTGCATGTGATTATATTGCTGAGCTATGCACTTATTTTCATAGGTAGGTGTCCTCACTTTTGAAAGGCTGGTAGACATTTTGGTGTGGGAACAAGTCCTTATCACTTTGCCTGAGGACATGAGAATCTAGTTGGCAGACCAGGAGTTTAACTGGTGAGCTGGGGAGAAAAGGGGATCTACTTGGCAAGCAGGGCATCACTGCACAAGATGGTTTAAGGGAACCCCCGTTGGGTAGCCTAGACCACCCCAGCAGAGTTCACCAGTAACCGGTGAAGCCAGTAGTTCAGGTACATGATCAGGAGTTAGATGTTTTCAATGTAACCTGAGGAGCCATGTAGCATACAAATGTCCACAGAAGCAAGATGGAAGAAAATATGGTGAGGGAGCTAGCAAGAGGGAGTAACAGCATGCCAGTAGTAAGTTGTCTGGAGGCAACAGAGATACCAAACTCTTACCGGAGTTTATCTCCTATCTTAATGGGTGGAAGACAGGCCACTGCTGAGAGAGGAAGAGAGACTCTGACATAACCATTGTGAAACCTGCAGTAGTTAAAGAGGAGCAGTACTTGCTTGGGCAGTCCACTCCAGTCAGAGCTTTAGGAAGGACCCCATTCCAATACCTTTGGCCAGGGTTCACCTTGACTGGGAGGGTGGAAAAGGAAGCCAGCAGGTAGGTGTATTTGAGGTATCCCCACATATGTTTTGATAGGGAATAATTTTGATAATGCAGTACTTTGTTTGCATGCAGTTACACGTAGTCAGGCTTTGAGACCTGCATGTGGGTCTGGTAGCCTGGGGGAGATCCAGACAGACCCACGCCTGAAGCCGAGGTTGGTGATATGGCTATTTCAGGGAGGGAGCTACCCTGTAGCAGTTATCCTGAAAATGAGCCACATCTGCTGGTGGGTATTGATGATGTTATCTTGGACACGGTGACTGCAAGGGCAGATGTGAGTGGTAGTACCCAGGCTGACAGTTAGGCACCACTGGCAGAAGATACCAGACTTCTTGTTGAAAGGGAGCTGGAAGGAGTCACAAACGTGGAGTTGACAGGCTCAGCTTTTGGACCCTACATTACAAGGCGTGATGGAGGTAGCTAAGGAGGCACCTGATTCTCAAGGAAAAGGGGAGTCTGTATACTGGATCAAAGGGTTGCTGTCTAGAGAGTGGTCTCCTGAGGGAGGGCTAGAGGGTGAGGTAATATAGCAGTTGGTAGTGCCCAGAGCTTACGGTCTGGTACTTCTATCCATAGCTCATGACATTCCTTTTGCATATGTGCTTAAAGTGCACTAAGAGACATGTTATGCAGAACTTTTATTGGCCTGCAGGACCTGTAAGCAGTGCCAAAAAGTAGGCAAGGCAGGAGACGAGGTCAAAGCTCCTTTGATGCCCTTGCCTGGAATTGAAGAGCTGTTTCAGAGGGTAGCTATGGATATTGTGGGGCCTCTGAGTACCCCAAGTTCCACAGGGAAGAAATGTATCCTAGTGGTAGTAGATTACTGCTAGATACCCTGAGGTGGTGCTCTGTCCTTCATTGAGACAGAGAGGGTGGAAAATTCTCTGTTAGATATTTTCAGCAGGGTAAGTTTCCCAAGAGAAGTACTGATTGACAGGGGTGCCAACTTCATGTCAGACCTGTTGGCTTGTCTGTGGAAGTGCTGTGGAGTGAAGCACTTAGATCACCTCATGACTAGTGGTATGGAGAGGGTAAATTCTACACTAAAGACCATGCTTCGAGGATTTGCAGACCAAGTTAGGAGAGAGTGGGACAGATATTTACCCCATTTCCTGTTTGCATACAGAGAGGTACCCCAGGAATCCACAGGTTTTTTTGCCCTTTGAGTTGCCGTATGGGCATAGGGTGAGGGGGGCTTTACATCTGACTAGTGATGAGTGGGAGGGTGTGTGTGAATCCTACAAGGAGTTTGTTGTGGCATATGTTCTAAATCTCAGGATAAGGCTTAGGGAGCTCATGGGCTTGGCCCAGGAGAGCCTGGCAGGAGCCCAACATCAGGAAAAGGTCTGGTGTGGCAGGGGAGTGCTTGAGCCTGAGACTGTGCTGTGGGACAGCAGGTTATGGTGCTCATTCCTATCAGACACAATAAGCTCCAGGCAACTTGGGAGGGACCCTACAAAGTGATAGTGAAGGTCAGTGATGTTAACTACATGGTAGAACTGCTAGGCAGGAGGCAGGGGCACAGACTGTACTGTGTTAATATGATTAAGCCTTACCATGATAGGGAGGCCCAGTGTGTGGCAGGAGGAGTCTGATGGGGATCACAATACCTTAACATGTCTGCAATGAGCCAGACAGCAAAATGCCAAGCTATTAAGGTGAAGCCCAGGGTTGCAGGCATATGACGTGGCAGTGCAGCACATAGTGGGGTCAGCAGTGCCAGTGCAATTGGGATCTCAAGACAGGGTATGGGTTAATGTATTCCCAGACAGGCTCCTGTCTGTAAAGCAACACTTTTCCAGGATCACTTAAAAACTAGTTTGAGTCTTCAAGGGGTGGGGTGGGAGGTGATGATATGAGGTAGTGTCATCTCTGCCAGGGAAACTAGGGCAGTGGATGTGTAACATATGCCAGCATAGCTAGCTGGAGTTTTGTAAAGAATTATTTGACTGTCACACTGATTTGTACAGATGCTTGTGTTAAAAATATATCTGTAAAGCTGCTTGTCTTTAAAATGCATCAACAGTGGGTCCTGATGGACAGACAAATATACATGTATATCAGACTGTATTATTGTAACTGATTAAATGTATGTTTTAACAGAGAATACTGGTAGAGAGAACAGGTTCATCTCAGTCCAGCTAACTTTGAAAAATAGGTTGAAATTAAATGGGTTGGTGTAGGCCATAAATATTTCATCTTACAGGTCTGATTGCAGCCAGCAACAAAACTGTATGGGGAAAACCAGGACTAGGAATCTTATTGTATTGTCATTGGGGGTGAACTAGTTGCTACCCTGGGAGTGCAGAAGGTTTTGAAATTGTTTTATAGCTTCCAGATGCTGCAACAGATCTTGGCAAAGCTCTGGGTGTGTATTGTGCCTGAGTCAGGTGACCAGATGTGATGTCATTCTATAACCACCACTGAAATGATGGATATTAGTGAGAGATGTGAAGGAACTCTAGCAGCATTTTGTTTTTTTGGAATCTAAAAGAAAGCTCTCTCACACAACACACATCATCTTGCCTTGCTGTAGTAAGTAACTTAACTAAGGAACAGTCATTTTTAAATCATTTAGGAAAATACAGTGAGATTAGTTAGGTATTGCTTTTTTGCATCTGTGTGAATCTATCCATCTGTGGTGTTTTTTTATATCTCCTGTGAATGAAGTTCTGGTGTCTAATGTAGCTAGATATTCAGCATTCTCATGTTTTCTATATTTATTATTAAATATTTCTATACCATTCATTGTGGCTGGTCTTTTAGAGAATATTTTAACTCTTGTACTTATACTTATTGTAGTGACACTGTGGCCGCTCCTGAAAAGCCATGCTGCATTGGTCAAACTTTACCATTTGTATTAGTATTAATTTTACTCTGTGTAATTGGGTACCCTTGTAAGAGCCTTAGCGTAGCTGACTGGTGGCTTCATAACTACCTTATAGTCTGAGCAGAGGGGGCACAGCTTGTAAATCTGTCCCAGTCTTTCCCAGGTGTACATGTGTGTGTGCATGTCAGCTACTTACAGGGACACAGAGCTGCAAAGGGGTCAGTGTGGAATTTTGTTTGGGGCCTGGAGAAAGAGAGTCCAGCCCTAGGATTGGAGCATGCATTCCCTGTGTGCTCAAATTGCTTGGTGCAGAGAGCTGCATCTGGAAATACTGGGTGTATCTATTTTTGTTCCAAGTGAACATCCCTCACCGGTGTCAGTGGTGATGATTGAGGCTTCTTTATTACTAGCCCAGAGTAGGGAGCATCACAAGTGGGTTGAGATGCCTCAGGTCCATTTGCTTCCTGGTGGCGATGACATGCTAGGAAGCGGACCTGTCTGCCAGTAATGTAAACTACCCTAACTGTACCCCTTTGGCAGCATGCATGGAGCATACTTCACTACCTTTTCATGAGCAACCTCCTGGCTTAGCTGCTCACCACTGTGCAGCATGGGCACACTAGGCTTCTTGCACTGGGCAATGCACCTGTACTCTTGCAGGTGTTGCCAGTGCAGTGAGCCAAGCTTTCTCTCTCCCTTCAGGATGAGCAAGCTGCTATTAGATTGAGTAAGGAGAAGGTCACAGTAAGCTGCCTGTCGGGCGCTAGAATCCGCCACATAACGCAAGCACTCAGGTCTCTCAACAGCAGGTACAAGTACGACTCTGTCATTGTCCACGCTGGTGTGAACGACCTGAGACGTACCTCCTTGGACTACATGAAAAGAGACATAGAGGAGCTCTCTGATTATGTAGCCCAGGCAGGTATGACCCTGACCTTGAACAGTATCCTACCTTCACCTAGAATGATGCCACAATACAGTGATAAGATGATCAGCTTTAATAATTGGCTTAAATTTTGGTGTCATTCAAAGGGGATCCAATGTCTGTCTGCCTGGGATGACATGCTGGACAAGCCACGCTGCTTCACAAGGGACGGCTTGCACCTGTCACCCCTGGGCTTCCGGATATTGGCAAAGGCTCTTGCCACCCCCATAGTGCCTTTTTTATGCAAAGCTCAAATTCTAAACCTACCACCCTAGAACACAAAAAAGGAAAAAAACTAAGGGTAATGCTGCTCAATGCCAGAAGTCTCAATCTCAAGATGCACGCACTCAAGGCCCTTCTCAGTATGGAGAACATCGATGTTTGTGCTGTGACAGAAACCTGGTTCAAGGCTCCTGAGAGCACCCCAGCACTATCAGGTTTCACCTCATATCATGCGTTCCGGCCCCAAAATCCGGACAACACCAAGAAAGGAGGGGGGGTGTCCATATTCATAAAGGACACACACAGCTCAAGGTTGGTGGCAACGCACGATGCATCGGAGACCATCCAGGTGCAATTAACCATAGGCAAGACTGCTCTGCAATTTGTAGCATGTTACAGGCCACCCTCTCAAACTCAGGAACCTCACATGGCCTTCCTGAAAACACTGGAGGGATAAATGTATCTCCAAATACCATCATACTAGGTGATTTCAACTACCCTAATATAGACTGGGAACACTATTCAAGCCCAAACACTCTAGCCCAAAGGTTCCTGGAGTTCATAAACTCAAATTCCATGGAACAACTAGTCACCATCCCCACAAGAGGAGAAAACATACTTGATCTCATCATCACGAACATGGGATCACAATGTTCAACACCGAAGTATACCCCTCACTGGTGAGATCAGATCATAAACTAATCTCGCTGGAGGTCCTCATCCCGCCCCCACCTGAAATAAAAAAGACCACAGTGAAAAACGTCTCAAAAGCCGACTTCACACTTCTAAAACTAGTGTGGTCTCCTTTAAGGCCCCTGAGCCAGTGGTAAACATTACTCAAACCGCTGAATCACTTACAAATGCCTTCTACCAGCACCTACAGGACTGCATGGATCAGGCAATCCCAAACAAAACTAAGACTCTTTGTACCAAAGGCAAGCGTCCAGTCTGGTGGACCCCAGCCATAAACAAGCTCTACAACAAAAGGAGGAAGCTACTACAAGATAGAGCAAAATCCTTGAAAGGTAAGACACCTTTGATCATTATAAGTAAAAAACTAAGAGCTCTCATAAAATCATCCAAGGCAAATTTTGAGAGAAAAATCGCCAAGGACTCAAAAGACAAGGGAAAAAGCCGAAGGAAGAAGACTGTACCTTTTAAGAAACATTGATATTTTAGGGTGTTCCTTGTGTCACTGAGGTCCCTTTTGGCAGCTGAATTGTTGCTGTTCACTGTTAGGACATGGTTTCCTTTCACGTTATCTGTGGTTCTATTTAATATATTTTTCATATAAAACACTCCCATTATTGCTTATTCCCTTTGACCCGGCCTGATGAAAGCAGACTATTTAGTAGTGCCTGTCTTTACCCTGTCTCCATGTTATTTTGAGCCTAACATGGGGTAATACTCAGAGAAAGGTTTGCTGATTAGGTTTGCAGCATTTCTCTGTAATCATAGATGTGACCGCCATGCATATTTTTTAATAATCCAGAAATCTTTATTACAATAAACGGGTAAAAATTACAATCAATGTAAAATGTGTAACCAGGGTCCAAGAGAAAACAAGAAAAAAACTGCAAACCAGATACTGGCTAGAGTAATGTAATCATGTAAAAAGCAGTAAATGTAAACCTAACCAAGTCGCACATTAATTATGCAGAGTATCCTTTTAATATTAGGCAATCTGGTTCTGAAATTATTTCACTCCAATGTTAAATTACCTGTCCGAAGAGTAGTAGTAGTATTAACCCCAGGGTTATCTACAACATACCTCAAGGAATATTAAGTAAAATGTCCCAACAAAACTGTGTAACAGCTAGGAGACGAGTTCTAAGATTTATTTGACAGTAACAATTCACGTGCCTTAATTTCTTTCATGATACTTGCTGTTTCTCTAATCTCTGGAGGATATTCCATGTTTCCACTGCCTAGTAAAAGCCTTTTCCTTGCTGAAAGCAAGGTATCAAGCAGGCTGTAAACCTGAGAATTCATTACATCCAAGGGCCCAAAGTCCAACAAAAACAAGGATGGGAAGACCTGGACCAGATCCTGGTATAAACTACTGCACAACTGGCTAGCATCTTACCTAAACTGGTTCTAACAAGGGCAGTGCCAAAAAAGTGAAGCCACTCCCCAGTCTGTGCTTGCATCCCTAACAAGTAGGTGTGTCCCCTGGATATTTTTGGGAAAGCCTAGACAGTGTATAAAAATATTTAATCAGACAATGCCAACCATAAAAATGAAAACGTCTAGACCTTGTAGCATAGTGGGTTAAAGAAGAATCCTAGTCTAGATCTTGGGGTATAGCAGAATTTCTAGGCCGTATGCCCAGGCACAGAGCCAGCTAGCAGCTTATAAATTCATGGAGTGGCACCCTTAACGCTCTTTTGTCCCTCCTTAATGCCGCTCCACCACTGTATCTAAAGGGGCCAATCATTGCTATGACAACTCAAGTCTTCCTTTGTGTGAAGTGTTTAGTGATCATAGAGAAGGGGAGTTTGACGAACTGCCTCAAATCTACTGTGTTTTTTGGGCCAAGATAATGCGTTCTTTCCCAGTCTTAGGTGATCCTAAAAGAGCAAAGCATGGGCACCTTTCTTTTGGCATGATTGTCTATAATGAAGGAGTCCCTGACAGTCAGCTAAACTAATAGGACAAAGGTTCTCCAGCCACCCCTTTGTGTTCGTATCACCAAAACTCCAATAGTCAGGCCTTAGGAATTCCACAACCATAGATCAGTCACGACCAGCTAGCTGATGGAACTTTCCTGCTTTGTTTCCTATAGAAAGACATTGTACCACCCAAGAAACCATCTGACACCATTTCACTGGGGGGGGGGGGGGAGACAATAAAATGCCCAGCCTAGGAGCCACACTCTACAACTGGAGTGCGGCAGAAAGAAGTGCCCTTAACAAACAGGAAGGGGTAAATTATCCCATCATATTCTGAGCAAGTTCCCATCCAAAAGAAAATGAGTGATCTGTCTCTTCAAAGCTACAAGAAATCCTGTGGGGAGAGGTACGCCTTGAGAGGCATAAAGGATTAAGGGATGTTGTGAAATAATCAAATAGTTTAGTCATTAGCAGAGCAGAATACTTTAAACTTTATTAAACACACGTGTGGGACCCTTTATAGGGTAGAACAAACCAAAAAACTACCAAAATCCCTTGTACTACATCCAGACATGTACCCCTTCTAATCCTACAAAATTGTCTGATCTTCGATAAAATTAAATTGTAAATAGACTGCAGTCTAAGTTGCAACTTGGGGCAAATTGTCTCCCCGAAATAGTTTGTAACACTCTATTTACAAAGGGTACGATCCCAGAAGAGCCTCATAAGGAGCATCGTTAACATTTTCTACTTGCACTTTATCAGCATTGTAACATGAAGATAATCCTTAATATTAAAGGGACACCTTGTACTCCCTCACATGGTACAAAGAGCCTGCTTTAGGAGATTGTCTAAGTGTGGTCTCTAAGGGGAACGGCAGTGAAGAGAGGGGACATATCTGTCTGGTGCTTCTTGTTGGCTGGAATGTCCTGGACAGCTGAGGCCCAGTTTTTGTAACTGTGGACGAAGGGGCATATAGTGCTTGCAACAGGGTTATAAATTTCAACCAGGAAGTTTATTTGCTTCAGGACTTCAAAATGAAAAACCCAGGACGATCTATTGAAAGCATTTTCTGCATCCAAGCTAGCAAGCAAGATTGGGGTATTTAAACTTGGAACTTTCCAGTATCAAAGCAACCTTGATTAAGTTATCCTTCATGGAGCAAGAGGGAACAAACACGATTTGTTATGAATACATTGGAGGCAAAAGCAGGTGAGCCAGTCTGTAAGCAAGGATAGTCATTAAAAGCCTATAGTCGTAGTTCAGTACTGTCATTGGTCTGTAAGTGGAGATGATACCTGAAGCTTTGCCGTTGTTTCAGAATAAGAGAAATCACTGCTTATGACCAGGACTGAGGGATAAGATTGGTCAGAAGAGCCTCGTTAGCCATTTATATAAAGGCCTTGACAAAATTCTCCTGCCTTAGCTTGTATGTCAAGAAGGGAATCTTGTCCAGACCAGGAACTATACCACTTTGCAGCTTTCCAAGCGCTAGGTTAAATTCATTCGTAGTAACAAGCATAATCGGGGACAGTGCCTGCTCATAGTAAAACAACATAATCGTGGACAGAGCCTGCTTGTAGTAACCAGCATAATCGGGGACAGTGCCTGCTTGTAGTAACCAGTCTAATTGGGGACAGTGCCTGTTCGTAGTAACCAGCATAATCGGGGACAGTGCCTGCTCGTAGTAACCAGCATAATCGGGGACAGTGCCTGCTCGTAGTAACCAGCATAATCGGGGACAGTGCCTTCTTGTAGTAACCAGCATAATCGGCAACAGTGCCTGCTTGTAGTAACCAGTATAATTGGGGAGAGTGCCTACTTGTAGTAACCAGCATAATTGGCGACAGTGCCTGCTTGTAGTAACCAGCATAATTGGCGACAGTGCCTGCTTGTAGTAACCAGCATAATTGGCGACAGTGCCTGCTTGTAGTAACCAGCATAATTGGCGACAGTGCCTGCTTGTAGTAACCAGCATAATTGGCGACAGTGCCTGCTTGTAGTAACCAGCATAATTGGCGACAGTGCCTGCTTGTAGTAACCAGCATAATTGGCGACAGTGCCTGCTTGTAGTAACCAGCATAATTGCGACAGTGCCTGCCTGTAGTAACCAGTATAATTGGCGACAGTGCCTGCTTGTAGTAACCAGTATAATTGGCGACAGTGCCTCTTTGTAGTAACCAGCATAATTGGGGACAGTGCCTCTTTGTAGTAACCAGCATAATTGGGGACAGTGCCTGCTCGTGGTAACTAGCATAATTGGGGGCAGTGCCTGCTCAGGAGTCTCTGCTGAGAATGCAAAGGATGAGAGGTAGTGCCTAACCTTAACACCAAAGTCCAAAGGGGGTTGACTCTTGATACAGTTCTTCATAGTAAGATGCACAAATGTCTAGAATTGTCAAGGGAAGGTACAAATTTGAGCAGTTAAGGGGCCTTTGATTGTACACTTAGTCTTGTCTATGTTTTGTTGACATCCAATGGCTAAATATTTCTGAGACTTTGGTGTGACCACAGAGTCTGATAATTTCAGATAACTGGCTGCTAAATCAACCCTGTACTACATATATGGTCTGTCATGTCTACTCTTGCCTGCTTTAGCCCATGTGATGAACCTGGAGAACACTCCTGTCAGTGGAGCAGTATATGAAAGCTTACACTGTTGGTCAAACATCTTGTACTGAAAGGCCATGATGCTTTGAGTTTGTTCCACCAAAGCAGAAAAGTATCCAAACACTCCCACCAAGAAATAAAATTCCTAATTAGCTGACCAAAAATGGCACCCTTACAGTGTGTCAGATTGGCCTTCAGTAGGAAGAAGTGAGAGAAGGTTCTTGCAGCCAGCTTAAAGATAAAAATTCATGGTCAGAAAGTATGAGGGGTGTATCTTAAAGGACCTACCAAAATGACAGTGCTCCCTGGTGGTCAGTATCCTATCAGTGCATGAAAAATAACTATACCGGGGAGAATAATAGGTAAAAACTGGGGGGGGGGGAAGTCTCGCCAAAAGAGGAGTGCGGAATACATCCACCATAGCCATAAATTCAAGGTAATTCTTTGCCCCTAGTATCTGTTGAAGGGGGGGGGGGGCAAAAATCTAGCCCATGACCATTTATCAGAATCCAAAAAGACCACATTCCAGTCCTCTCCCCATAACATCACACATTCCCCAAAACTCAAAGTCCCTTAACATGTATAGCGAATCTCCTAATGAGGTTCTGGGTGGAAAATAATGATTAAAGTGTGTACACATCCCCCTAAGAAGCCCTTATGAAAATAAAGTATCCCCGACTGTCAGGTCCGATATCCAGTATTTTAAAGGGAAAACCTTTCCAGAAGAATGTGACCACTCCTATGCATCTGCCATTTGGGTATGTTGCACTGTTCGCTCCCACCTATTACTTTAGGTTTTCCTGTATATCTACTCGGTTCTGTTGCATTTATAGGTTCATAGGGAAGTACTAGGCTAACTGCCCTTGTGGGCCAATTTAAGACTCGATAGTTTCCCTTTTGTCCTCAAAATAACCTACCCCTATTTCACAGGAACATGTGCATTTAATTGAAAGGTTTGACACACATCAGTAACTATTTCTGATCATGCGACACTAAAAACCCAAGACTAATGAAGTAAAAAGTAAGACACTGATGCTTTCCCACCTACCTGTTAAGAGAGGAGTTTAAGGATTGGGTAGTGGAAATTATTTGAAAGTTATTAGAGAAGACAGAAATATCTTAAGTTATTAGTGACTGGGATAAAATGAAAGTGTAGTTTAACAAGAGGGTCAAAATACGAGAGAAAGCGATATGGTTAGGAAGTAATAGAAATTACATAGAGGGGCTGACAAAGGCTGAAGTAGGACAGAATAAGGAGGATATCCGATCAAGAAGAGGTGCGACCGCAGAGTGCTGAAGAACAAATAAGGGGGTATCTTTATAATATGCACGAGTCTAGAAACAACTATTTTTCATTAACGACTCTGGAGCACAAAAACTTTCAGCACAATGACTTGGGCAACAAAACGTTGAAAGGGTCGTCAACAAACTTTGGTTATTTTTTCTTGTTATAAATCCCTGAGATCCTGTAGAGTTTTTAGAGATCTTTATGAAAATTTGTATAAAGCAGAGAAGTGAGATAATCAAGAAAGATCACAAATGGAAATATTTATGGAAGACTTAAATATGCCAGGGCTAGAAGTAGATGAGGCTCAACAGCTACAGTGTAGATAGGTGGTGGTGAGATAAAAACATTGATGTATAATCAATGTTCAGGAAAGTCTCCAGGAACAGAAGTATTCCTGTGAAGGCTTGGAAATTAGTAGGGAAGAACGTGAAAGTTCTGGAAGGTTTTGTTTAATAGTATTTTAAAAGGATGGGAAGCATCAACATCTTGGAAGAAAGATGTGATGGCTGCACCCAGCTTCGAACTGGCCTGTTTCAATTTTAAACCACAATTATGAAGTATTTGTCTATACTAGCAAAAAGAATGGCAAAAGTGTTGCCAAAATTGATAGATATGGATCATTGTAGTTTTGTGGAGGGGAGGCAAACATTTATCAACATTAATAGAACATTGATGATATAAGGGAAGTAGAATGTGGTGGGTCTTGATGCAGAGAAATCATTTGACAGAGTGAGCTGGCATTTTATGAGAGAGGCATTGGAAACATTTGCATTCCCTGATACAGTAATAAGGTTAATTAAAAGGATATTAAGGATCGGAGGCAAGAATTAAAGCAGGAGGTTTCCTATTGGGTAAGCTGTGTTTGAACAGAGAAACCAGGCAGGGCATCCTCTTTCCCCTTTGTTGTTTGCTTTATATTTACAGCCATTAGCAAAGAAAATAAGAGACTCAGAAATACAAGGATATAATTGGTATGGTAATCATAAGAGACTCAGAAATACAAGGATATAATTGGTATGGTAATCATAAGAGACTCAGAAATACAAGGATATAATTGGTATGGTAATCATAAGAGACTCAGAAATACAAGGATTTAATTGGTATGGTAATCATAAGAGACTCAGAAATACAAGGATTTAATTGGTATGGTAATCATAAGAGACTCAGAAATACAAGGATTTAATTGGTATGATAATCATAAGAGACTCAGAAATACAAGGATTTAATTGGTATGGTGATCATAAGAGACTCAGAAATACAAGGATATAATTGGTATGGTAATCATAAGAGACTCAGAAATACAAGGATTTAATTGGTATGGTGATCATAAGAGACTCAGAAATACAAGGATTTAATTGGTATGGTAATCATAAGAGACTCAGAAATACAAGGATTTAATTGGTATGGTAATCATAAGAGACTCAGAAATACAAGGATTTAATTGGTATGGTAATCATAAGAGACTCAGAAATACAAGGATTTAATTGGTATGGTAATCATAAGAGACTCAGAAATACAAGGATTTAATTGGTATGGTAATCATAAGAGACTCAGAAATACAAGGATATAATTGGTATGGTAATCATAAGAGACTCAGAAATGCAAGGATTTAATTGGTATGGTAATCATAAGCGACTCAGAAATACAAGGATTTAATTGGTATGGTGATCAAGAACAGTTGGCTTTATTTGCAGATGCTGATATTTTGTACTTGATAAATCCAGAAGAGATATCTCTGTGTTGTGGACCATGTTGGGATATAAATTTAATGGTGATAAAACAAGGGATACAGCTGTAACTTATGTACCCACACTGAATTGGTTCAGCAATACCCTTGTTTATGGGGACACGATAAGATGAAGTATTTAGGAGTATGGATTAAACAGGCTTCTGTTATAGCAGCCAAGGGTATGTGGGAAGAGACCAAACAAAAGATAATACAAAAATTGAGAAAATGGAATCCTCTTATTTAGGGATCTGGATAGTAAGATATAAACAGTAGAAAAAAATGTAGTCCCTTTAGTCTTGCATATAGGTCGGGCATATGTTTATTAACCCGAGAAGAAGTTGTCGACAACAATTAATAAAGAATTGAAAGAACTTATTTGCGAGAAGAGGGCAAGAGTTAAGTGGGATAAGTTGATCCTTCCAGTATAACAAGGTGGTTTAGGTTTACCTGATTTGAAAAGGTATTTTAGAGATGCACAATTAAGGCTGCTATACATAATGCAAGCAGAAGGTTACAATTCAAAGTGGAAAGAGATGATGATGATGAAGCAAAGGGGGAACTCAAGAAATAGCGGAAGAGTGGGAATTTGGATGTAGATCTCTTTACTAACTTCTACCTCTGTAAAATCTAACTTCTACCTCTGTAAAATCTTAAAATATATAAATGCAAGTACTGCATGTGTAACTACTGTAGGTGTATAAACTTAAATAGAAATATAACTAATCTGTGTTTAAATGGAACCAAGTATACTGCAGTGTAAAACCAATGGAGCTTCCCTCCCTTGACTTCTGCTGAAAATGGGTACTACCCAGTTGAACTTTCCCAGCAAACAAATATAACTAAATAAAATGGTTTGTTTTCTTTTTATTCTGTTAATGTACGTTTGCCTGTGCCTTGGAAATAATAAAGTTGTTGAAAGAAGTAACTTATCCCATTTGGTTTTAGATTGGCCTAACTCATCCGATGGTTTATAAATTGTATATTACCCTTGATGAGAGTAATTGGCATCGTACCATAAATAATTTGACTGGATCCATGCATGGGATAAACCATTTAAGGAGCTGCCCCTGTCCCTTAGTAGTACAGGGGGTAGTCTGGGGTAAATTTTCTGTTTCCATCCGTACATATTTTATGTGGATGGAGAATCTGTTCTACAGCAGTGGTATTTGTTGCAAAAGAAGTTTAGATCCCTAGACAGAATATTTCTTATTCCATATGAATTGCTGATTTTCAGTAAATCCATCAGTTAAAGGTTGGAGGATGCCTTGTTTGCCAGACACTGTTCACCTCTTTGCAGTTTGTAGGATACAAAGTATAGTGACAGGGCTTTGAGTTGGTCCATGTAGGAAATGTTGTTTAGGCCTTGTATCCTTTTAGTAAGGTATCTGTGTCTGGACAAATGCATGCTAAATGGAGTATTATATTCAATGACTGGCCTTAGTGAGGGCTGAGTAAATGGGGACAATGATATCCCTAGATATAGAGACTCACTTTAACGAATGTCATTTTATCGGAAATGCTATTATTCATCAAATTCTGTTCTTGTGGGGGCGCCACCACTATATATATATATATATATATATATATATATATATATATATATATATATATATATATATATATATATATATATATATATATATATATATATATATATATATATATACACATGTATACCAACTCCCAAGATCGCACTACAGTAAGGAAAGGGCAAATTTTCCTGTCTTCACTGTACTGCAATCTCAGTATGAACGTTTGAATGACATGTTCGATGTAAGTGCACCGGGAATGCTGTTCGCTGAACTGAATTTTCTTTGAACTAATAGGGACCTATCTAAACACAATCCCTTTGTTTATAAGCTGTAAAGTATAGAGGGAATTTCTTACAGCAGTAGATACATATTGGTCAAAAGTTAGGTCACTGTCGACATAAGTTCCCAAATCCCAAACAATTGGATCACCTTTTAGGGATTTGTTGTCAATGTGGTAGGTAGTTTCCTGGGGTAGATGATTTCCCAAAGGGTGCAATACTGTATTTTTAGCATTTGGTTTCAGTCTGTGATCTTGGCACCAGCTGTTTATTTGAGGCAAACATTCCTGTAGGAGGGGATTCAGTGACTGCTCCTAGCTTGCAGTCATTTGCAGACTGTCAGCCAGAGTCCTTTTGGTATTGGCTTTAACTTTAGAAAAGTAAATGCCAAACTGGAGCGGTCCCAGCACAGAACCCTAAGGGACTCCACTCGTGATTGGCAACTTTGTGGAGGTAACTTTCCCTATTTTGATTATTTATATGCCTTCTGTGAGCCAGTCCACATTCCAGTGGATGACATATGGTTTTATTCCAGTTTATTTGGCTTTTCTGCTATACTTGAGTGGGGAATTATGTCAGAAGCTTTGGCCAGGTCAGGGTATGCAGTATGTACTGTTTTGCCTTCATCCATTGCTTTGCTTTGATGACCCTTTTCAAAAAAAAAAAAATCCACCAGGTTGAGTAAACGTGACCTGCTGTTGACAAATCCAAACATAAAGTTCCAGTGTTTGGAGGTTCCCTATTTTCCGATTGATTAATTTCATAAGTCTTTCCTTGGCTTTACATACAGGGCTGGTTAGACTTGTGGATCTGTAATTGCCTGGGTATGTGGGAAGGGCCCTCCCTTATGCAGGGGAATGACTATAGCTATTCTACGTTCACTTGGTAACAAACCTGTATGGAGACTGAGATGGAACATTATTGTTAGGGATGTGGCCAAATTGTGCTTCATGCTGTTTAAGATGCATCCAGGGATATTGTCAAGACCCAGTGATGCAGTATTTTTAGCTTTTGAAAGTAGTTTTAGGACTTGGTCATGTGATAGCTGGAGGCGAGACAGTTTCAGGTATATTTTTTAGGGATTGAATGAGGGGAGAGAGGGGTAACATTAGAGCTAAATTTAACAGCCAATAGGTTCACTGTATCTTCAGCCTCAGTGTCTGTAACCTTATTCACAATCAGTTTAGCGCATTCCTGTGTTGTGCTTTTGAGATTATGAACATAACTAAAAATGTCTTGATTGTCGTTGGGGTAACCATTTTAGCCTCAAAGCTGGCTTTGGTGGAGTTCAGTACCAAGGACTGTAACATTCTGGGAAGTGTTTTTACTTTTGGGCAAAATTATTTTCCTTTTATTATAAATGATTATCTCTATTTAAAAATACTTTAGTCCTAGCTGTCTTAAAGGGGTTTACTGGCCCATTAATGTTCCAGTTAAATTAATGTACAAGTCTCTGATAATCCCAGTTAGATAACCTAGTATCACCATGACACATGAGAGCACCAAAACCAATTGCCATCTTAAAAAATAGGTTTAAACCTCAAAAAATATCCATTTACTTAAGTTCTGCTTGATAGCGGGTGCCTTGAAACCAAGTACAGTAGAACCTCCATAGGTGACCATCTCTTAAGTTGACCTAATTTTCATAGACCGGGCATGCACCACATGTCCTCAATGGAAGACCAACCACTCTATTTTGACCACCTCTGTAAGTTGTATCTTGATCACTTGGACTGTGTCACACAATTTACCCCCTATAACTTGACAAGTTGAGTCCACTCTACACCAAGGGGTAGAAGGTGTGGGCTTTGCCCGTTAGGTGTATTAATTTTTTCTTTAGTACAGGTTCTTTTTTCATGTTTTATTACCACATGTTGGATTAGGCCTGACGTCCTATTGTTAATCACGTGTTGCTGAAGATTTTTTCAATGTGAAGGGCTGCTCTCAGTTGTAGGTACATCCTACAGTTGCTGAAAAAATTTACAGTTAATTGAGACATGATGGCCCAAAGGAAAGAATTCAAAGAACTGACATTGAATGAAAAGGTTGATCTACGTTTTCTGGAAAGCAGCAGCCAAAGAAAGACGGTGGCACATTTTTGGTGTTAGCAACATCCAAAAATGTAAACGCGAGTACTTTGAGAGAGATGAGGAAAGCAGAGACCTACAGCTGCAAAGGAGGAAAACTTCCCTCATTGAAGTCAGTAAAGCCACATTAAGCTGGCTGAAACAAATGAGGGCAGTTAACACTCGAATCTCTGGGCCAATGATCCAAGAAGTTGCTAAAAAAAAATTTGCACAGGAATTCTAGGTGGCAGATTTCCAAACATCAAGTGGTTGGCTCGAGAAATTTAAACTGCGATGCAAGATCTCCCAGAAAGTCTTGTGTGGTGAATCCAATGAAGTTCCAGTAGAAGTTGTGGAAGAGTTCATCAAAAAGTTTCCAGACTTCGCCAGAGGCTTCAAAGATGACATCTTTAAAGCTGACAAGTGTGGACTCTCTCAGAGCGATGCCTAACAGGAGTCTTGTCATGACGGGTGACAAATGTAAGAGCGGAAAACTTTCCAAAGAACGTTTCACAGTTCTGCTGTTCACTAGCTCAACTGGAGAGAAACTAAAGCCCTTGGTGATTGGATTAAAGCCATGTGCATTCAAGAACCTGAAGCCCAAAGACCTCCCCGTCACTTGAAGATTAAACAACCATGCATGGATGACTGGTACCGTATTTGAGGAGTAGTTAAGGGGTATTGACTGAGAAATGTAGAAATAGTCTATTCTACTGAGAGTAGATAACTGTCCTGGCCACCTGCAAATGAATCCTCTCACAAACGTGACACTGAAATTTCTGCCTCCAAACATGCCTCCAAACATGACTCAAAAAATCCAACCTCTTGACCAAGGCATCCTCAAAATATTTAAAATGCATTACCGAGCCCAGCTCCTGCAGTGGGTCATTACTAAAACACAAACCTGTGGTCCACCTCTGGAAGCAACTTCATCTACTGCATCAGTTAACGCTGTGGATGCTATCCTCTGGATCAGTTCTGCTTGGAATAAAGTTCAGCCAAAAACAATGCAGAAGTGTTTGTTTCAAGAAAGTTGGATTTGCCACAACCCAAGAGCATGATGTTTTGGTCCCATCAGTCTCCCTCTCCCGTGGCAGAATTCGAAGAAGTAGATTTTGAAGGTCTTATTGCAATGGATGAAGAGTTGGCAACCTGTAATGAACCTGACCCAAAAGCAATTTTCCAAGCGATATTGACCAAGGTACAGACCAGTGTAAAAGTGCATGAAGCAGCTGATAAAGTGGAAGAAGCAAGTGAGGGTGACACAGAAATTGCAGAGACTCAAAAAGAAGAGGATGTCCGGCATCTGGTAATGCAGTTGAAGTCATTTGCTGTGGAAAAATGCCCAGGTATGCTGCGTAGTACAGCTAGCGTTGAGCGTACTTTCTTCACTTACCTTTGTAATAAGAATAATAAACTGACCAAGACTGACACTTTCAGAAAGAATAATTAAACCATGAGAAAACAGTAAATGTATTGATTTTGTATGATACTGTATGTATGATTTTACTATTTTGATTGTATTATTTCATATGATATTCGCTAATAAAAAATGTACAAGAAAGTAAAGTACATGTACTTATCAGTACAGCAGGCCTAGTTCCTTATGTTGACCACCATCATATGTTGACCAGTTTGTTAGTCCCTTGGGTGGTCAACTTACAGACGTTCTACTGTATTGCGAAACTTAAGATAGAACTGAAGTAAATTTGCTAAACATACAAAAATAAATTAACTCTTTGCGCAGTGCTCAATATTATTGTTGTATGTAGTTGTGTTGTGTCACAGTGCTCAATATTATTGTTGTATATAGTTGTGTTGTGTCACAGTGCTCAATATTATTGTTGTATGTAGTTGTGTTATGTCACAGTGCTCAGTATTATTGTTGTATGTAGTTGTGTTATGTCACAGTGCTCAATATTATTGTTGTATGTAGTTGTGTTATGTCACAGTGCTCAATATTATTGTTGTATGTAGTTGTGTTGTGTCACCGTGCTCAATATTATTGTTGTATGTAGTTGTGTTATGTCACAGTGCTCAGTATTATTGTTGTATGTAGTTGTGTTATGTCACTGTGCTCAATATTATTGTTGTATGTAGTTGTGTTGTGTCACAGTGCTCAGTATTATTGTTGTATGTAGTTGTTATGTCACAGTGCTCAGTATTATTGTTGTATATAGTTGTGTTGTGTCACAGTGCTCAATATTATTGTTGTATGTAGTTGTGTTGTGTCACAGTGCTCAATATTATTGTTGTATATAGTTGTGTTGTGTCACAGTGCTCAATATTATTGTTGTATGTAGTTGTGTTGTGTCACAGTGCTCAATATTATTGTTGTATGTAGTTGTGTTGTGTCACAGTGCTCAATATTATTGTTGTATGTAGTTGTGTTGTGTCACAGTGCTCAATATTATTGTTGTATGTAGTTGTGTTGTGTCACAGTGCTCAATATTATTGTTGTATGTAGTTGTGTTGTGTCACAGTGCTCAATATTATTGTTGTATGTAGTTGTGTTGTGTCACAGTGCTCAATATTATTGTTGTATGTAGTTGTGTTGTGTCACAGTGCTCAATATTATTGTTGTATGTAGTTGTGTTGTGTCACAGTGCTCAATATTATTGTTGTATGTAGTTGTGTTGTGTCACAGTGCTCAATATTATTGTTGTATGTAGTTGTGTTGTGTCACAGTGCTCAATATTATTGTTGTATGTAGTTGTGTTGTGTCACAGTGCTCAATATTATTGTTGTATGTAGTTGTGTTGTCACAGTGCTCAATATTATTGTTGTATATAGTTGTGTTGTGTCACAGTGCTCAATATTATTGTTGTATATAGTTGTGTTGTGTCACAGTGCTCAATATTATTGTTGTATGTAGTTGTGTTGTGTCACAGTGCTCAATATTGTTGTATGTAGTTGTGTTGTGTCACAGTGCTCAATATTATTGTTGTATGTAGTTGTGTTGTGTCACAGTGCTCAATATTATTGTTGTATGTAGTTGTGTTGTGTCACAGTGCTCAATATTATTGTTGTATGTAGTTGTGTTGTGTCACAGTGCTCAATATTATTGTTGTATGTAGTTGTGTTATGTCACAGTGCTCAATATTATTGTTGTATGTAGTTGTGTTATGTCACAGTGCTCAGTATTATTGTTGTATGTAGTTGTGTTGTGTCACAGTGCTCAATATTATTGTTGTATGTAGTTGTGTTGTGTCACAGTGCTCAGTATTATTGTTGTATATAGTTGTGTTGTGTCACAGTGCTCAATATTATTGTTGTATATAGTTGTGTTATGTCACAGTGCTCAATATTATTGTTGTATGTAGTTGTGTTATGTCACAGTGCTCAGTATTATTGTTGTATATAGTTGTGTTATGTCACCGTGCTCAATATTATTGTTGTATGTAGTTGTGTTGTGTCACAGTGCTCAGTATTATTGTTGTATGTAGTTGTGTCACAGTGCTCAATATTATTGTTGTATGTAGTTGTGTTGTGTCACAGTGCGCAATATTATTGTTGTATGTAGTTGTGTTATGTCACAGTGCTCAATATTATTGTTGTATGTAGTTGTGTTGTGTCACAGTGCTCAATATTATTGTTGTATGTAGTTGTGTTGTGTCACAGTGCTCAATATTATTGTTGTATGTAGTTGTGTTGTGTCACAGTGTGCAATATTATTGTTGTATGTAGTTGTGTTATGTCACAGTGCTCAATATTATTGTTGTATGTAGTTGTTATGTCACCGTGCTCAATATTATTGTTGTATATAGTTGTGTTATGTCACAGTGCTCAATATTATTGTTGTATGTAGTTGTGTTGTGTCACCGTGCTCAATATTATTGTTGTATATAGTTGTGTTATGTCACAGTGCTCAATATTATTGTTGTATATAGTTGTGTTGTGTCACAGTGCTCAATATTATTGTTGTATGTAGTTGTGTTGTGTCACCGTGCTCAATATTATTGTTGTATGTAGTTGTGTTGTGTCACCGTGCTCAATATTATTGTTGTATGTAGTGTTGTGTCAGTGCTCAATATTATTGTTGTATGTAGTTGTGTTGTGTCACAGTGTTCAATATTATTGTTGTATGTAGTTGTGTTGTGTCACAGTGTTCAATATTATTGTTGTATATAGTTGTGTTGTGTCACAGTGCTCAATATTATTGTTGTATATAGTTGTGTTATGTCCACAGAGGAAGTAAATAACTTCTACAAAATTAAGACTTTTTTTTCCCCCAAAGGAGCAGCTACACAACCAGAAGGGGGTGCCCAACAGTATGTCAAACGTTGCACTCCACTCCCCCTAAGAAGCCCTTAAACAAGATATAATCCTTGTTATCTATATTTGAAGTAGCAAGCATTGAGGCCAGTGCTACAGTCCAGTCTGTATGCCATATTCCCAGCGAAAGAACTTGGGAAGACTAGAAAGTAATAAACACTTCCCTGCTAAAGGGAATCAGACAAACAGTAAGCATCAATACAATTTAAATGTCATACAAAAATATACAGAGGGGGAAGTGTTCTAACAGTAAAAAGATTTAGTTCCTCAACCAGCTTGATGATGATTGGGGGGAGAGAGGTTATTACAGAACTAAAAGTTATACTGTTAATGGTCACAAAATAAACAGTAACAGTTTCAAAATGTCCCTGTCAGTCCAAACCACCGTTGAGACTAAGCATAGCACCCTGGGTTGCATCTGCAGTTGCCTTTCTATAATCCTGGAGTCTGCATGGAGAGCGAGAGAAGGGCTTGGGTGCAACTTTTGATTCCGTGGACATAGTAGGCTGACTGATAGCCTGAACATGTGCCTTTCCCACCTAGGCTCACTCAGCTTGATCAGCTCCTTAATTTGCTTTTTGTAATTTTACCTGAACTGCATCACAATTGCCTAGGTCGCTCGAGAGATTTAACCACCAGCATTTTATCAATGTTCAAACATTTTTCATCCACTTTTATAGGCTCATATTATGGCAGTCTTACCACTATTGAATTTAGAATTTCGTCAGATTCCTATTCATCTTGAGCCAAGTTTCCCGGCCCAACTCTTCAACAGGAACACCTTACTCCAACTGGCTTTCCCTTCATCTGCCGGGTATACACCTCTAGAGACCGACTAAACACAGAGTGTTAACCAATAATATAGAATGTAAATTGAGGGGCTCTTCCATAACCAATCCCACTACAGTTTCCGTTTGCCTTCTGCATATATAATTCCAGATTCATGCTTATTTTTCTGACGATCTTGTGTTGTCAGAGCCAGAGATGCCCTGGAATGAGCTGGAATCATTTTGGCTGCACGGTTCTCACCCATCCTGTACAAGAAGTTTCCTAAGTGCAAGGCAGGTACTGCTAAGTCAGCCGCGCAGGACGTAGCATGAGTGTGCTGTGGTTGGGAACCCTTCTGTAGCCTGCCTTTGTCCGTCAATATCAACAAAAATGTCAGTAATCAGTGCCCGTTAATAAACAGGCAGCACAAAACACGAAATTATCTTCTGTGAACTTTCTAAGGATAAACCAGGGAAATAAAGCTAGAACAAATGTCACTTGAGTTCATAGGGGGTTACTGGGCTGTTGACCTATTATAAGCCTAGCCGTGTGTACCCCAATGAAATAGTAGAGAAACCCAATATAAAGGATCTTTCCTAAACTTGAAATCTTGGTTAGCAGTGATTGCCCATATCTAGGAGGGTCATAGGTGAAATCCCTGGCAGGAATTTACGAAAGAAATTTGGAATATCCGAATTCTGAGTATGATATATTCCCAGTAAGAATGACTTGCCAAAGAGTACATGATAATTACTAAGCTAATGATGGGGGGGGGGGCTTTTTAAGCCTAACCATGCTTCCCAGATGTAAAAGTATGACTATCTAACAAGGGCTGCATACAAGGAAGGTGGTTATAATGTGACATAGTAAAAGGGAGGTGGTTATAATGCGACATAGTAAAAGGGAGGTGGTTATAAGGCGACATAGTAAAAGGGAGGTGGTTATAATGCGACATAGTAAAAGGGAGGTGGTTGTAATGCGACATAGTAAAAGGAAGGTGGTTATAATGCGACATAGTAAAAGGGAAGTGGTTATAATGCGACATAGTAAAAGGGAAGTGGTTATAATGTGACATAGTAAAAGGGAGGTGGTTATAATGTGACATAGTAAAAGGGAGGTGGTTATAATGCGACATAGTAAAAGGGAGGTGGTTATAATGTGACATAGTAAAAGGGAGGTGGTTATAATGCGATATAGTAGTACTTTAATGAGGTGTTTGACCCACTGTATCACAAAAGGTTAATGACTAAATTAGAAAGTCTTAGAGTGAGTCCTTTGTGGTACCTCATTGGCCAGAGGATGCACGAAGTCATAGTAAATGTACCACATGCTTGCACTTGTTTGTTAAGGTCTTTTAAAAAATAGTAATCTGTACATTTATTTTCGACAGTGTGTTAGTATCTAACCGATTTGCTTTTTTACTTTGACTTGTGCAGGTTCCCCTTGACCCTATAGCCAGACGAGCACATGAACTCCGCCAGCTGGGTCTTCATCTTCAGCGCGTGCCGCCTACTATCTTGGCCAAAGAACTCAAACGAGGGGTCCTGTATCAGGATGAGGAGATTGTGGCAATCAACAAGCCATATGGAATTCCAGTGCATGGTGGGTAGACTGAGAACATCGGAACTGGGGAAAAAAGGGGGGAAACTTTGTTTTACATTTAACTGTCTAATTGGAATAGACACGGGTAATCTTTTTCTGTTATGACATGGGCCACATTGTGTTTGTGTGTTTTTTTTTTTTTTTTCCAGACCTTAGAATATATGTGTAGTGTATAGAATCAGACAAATGACACTTAAGAATAGTGTAATAATGTGTAACTTAGTATGGACTTGTGACTCATTAACAGTAGTGGGTATATGGTTTCCTTAGCTCTACCCCCAGAACAGTAACATTTCACTTTATGTAATTTTGTCCGCACCTTCATAAAACCTTAGCCTTTATCAGTGGTAGAATATTCCTGTATTATGTTGACCTAGAATGCCCATACCTACAACTTCAGTCCGCAAACTCTGAATGAACTCAGTAGAAGTGACTTCTCTTAGTATAGCATTTGTTTGAACATTAGCAGGTTTTTTTTTTATTTGCAGTATTTATGTTAGAGGTAGCCATCATAGCCATGTTGGTTCTGTTCAGATGGTTCCATTTCTTTGTCTTTTTAGGTGATGTGGGAGATTACAGTGGTGTGGCCACGTGTAGAAAACAGAAAATAATGTGGTAAAGATGATTTGGTAGACAAGGTTATCCCGTAAATGGATTATGTGAGAGAAGACCTGTGACAGACTGTTGAAGGTTAGAGAGAGGAATCGAGTCAAGAGAGGTGGTGACAGTTTTTACAAGACACTCTGACGACCTTGTGTTTAAAAAAAAAATGGGAAGGGAGGTTGAAGAGGTGATGTGGCTGTCATGGTCTACTAACATTCTTACCTGAAGTTCAGCTTTATACATTGATGAGGACCAAAATATCTGCTACCTGATAATTAGGTTAGGGCTGAGTATGACAAATGTACCTAGTGTTTTAGGGCTAGGTGACTGAGACAACAGATGCTGGTCAGTTTTATTGCAACCTACTACCAACCTCAAAAAGCTGGTTTGTTATGGCTTCATGTTGATATGTTTTCTGTGTCATACTGTTGTTCCTCTGTCTTTATGCCTCTTACTCCCCCCTCCACACACACACACACACACACACACACACACACACACACGTGTGTGTGTGTATTTATATGTTTTGGAAGAAAGTAACAGACGACCTCTGATTTTAAGGACAAATGTAACTTGGAAAGTGTGTAATACAGCTTTTTCTATATGTTTTTAGTTTTGGACTCTGTGATCTACTCCCCCTACCACTAAGTTGCAGGTATAGAGTATGAAGCAGAATTAGTTCAGCTAACACCATGTAGACCAGGCAGATATTTCCTATAAGAAACATACATGACAGTAGCCATTCTGAATAGTTTGGGCTTTCTCAAACCTGTGATTTTCTGGCAAGTTCTGACACCATCTCAAACAACTTGAAAAGGTATATTTGTAGATCACAAATTGCTGTAGTGGGTCAGATCACTGCGGTATAAAATGAGAGTGGGATCTGGAGTGACCAGGCATAACCCTTTAGAATTAGATGTGCTACGGAATTTACATTTGAGTTTAGTAGATGGACAGTAGTCATAGTTTCAGCTGATTGTCCCTAGGTCTTTAGTAATGGTGTCAGATCTTAGAAAAAAAAAGACTTTGTGCTGGAAGTTTGCCAAGTATTGTAATGCCACATTTACTGATATTAAAAGTAAGGTCAGTATTACTATATTACACCATTTGTGACAATGTTCCGGAATGTCTCAACTTTTCCATTTTGCAAATGAATAGAAAACATGTTCTTGTTTTGGAGTTGGCAATCATCAGTACATTTGGTTGTCTAGAACTCATTTTTCACTTGTATCCTAGAAGAATAGCATGGAAAGAAGTGACCGCTAGGCACAGCATACATCAAATATTATTTTTTTTTGTCTTGTGTACATTGGATATATCATAGACTCCCTCTTATCCAGTGTCACGCGGACCAGACCTTAGGCTGGATAAACAAATGGCTGATTAAACGGGAAAAACATACAAAATAACATGTATAGGTTATAAATCGGCTAGAATAACAGGATTTGTGTGAGTATGCATTTTTCTAATGAATATGAAGTCTAAAACTGAAATGTCCGTCATTATTTAGCCCAGTGGAGGTGGAAGTGTTGTTGTTCTCTGTTGTCTTTTGCTAGGGCTACAGCATAAATTTGAAGGCTGGTTAAAGAGGAGCCAGCTAAGCGGGAATCTGCTGTATAAATTTACTTGGGGACTCTCAGCTCTGGAGATTTGAAATCGCTACCATCACAAAGTTAATCCAAATACTGGAAGAAAACTACTACACAATATTTGTCATATATTTGAAAATGTTGGCTTGGTAGCTGCACCTGAAAGGCTACCACCACCCACAGCAAAGCTGTACATCTCTGTCAGCTTTTACAGATGCCCTGAAACATCATTTCCAAGTAACCTGTTTTGAAATAATTTTACAGAAATGAGAACTGTGGGTACAAAATAATAATTGAAAGCTTCTAATCGCTCTCTGACCACAGCAGTTAAATACTGCATCTCCATGGCAACTCTCCGTCTTCTTCTCAGTAGGTCTCGGATGACACCATGACCGTCGCATCATTTTCAAGATACTTGTGCAAATACTGTTAATACTCACAACTGCTGCTGTACGCAGCCTCAGTTGGATGTTTCGCAGTAAGACTACAGAGCTTAAAGCTAACGAGCGGCAGGACCACAAATCTGGTCTGAGGTATGGTGCCCTCACCACATCTGCTCATACCATGAGATGGTTACCTGACAGTAACGTAGCACTGCTACAAATGTAGGGCCTGGCTGTTGACAATTAGTTCTGCCTTCCTTTCTACTGTACACGCGTGCATGCTTCATTCAGGGACATGTAAACCTTCTATGAGCTAAATAAATCGGTTGTTAGCTTTTATGAAAGTAAAAGCCTCAGTTATAATGGCAGCCAAAGCATGGATGTTACTATGTTGCTTCTTAACTATAAAAGGTTATGGTCAACATTAACAGAAACTAGAAAGAGAAACATAAATAAGGAGGGATAGCAGGGACTAGAGTGACCATGGATATGACATGGACATTATACAGCTTTAAATATTTGGTTTGAGATACCAAAATATGTGAGAAGCAGGGAATCTGCCAACACCAAACAGTAATCCGGGGGCAGAAAGACCAGTAAGGGAAAGAAGCCTCAAGTAACTTTCCTTTTCTAGGAAACAAGGGGGAAATACCATCATTAAAAGGCCCTGTGAAAGCCTTTAGATACTACAAGCTCCCTGTGGAAACGTTTAGGTACTATGAGCTTAACAATAATATGGGAAATGGCTCTATCCCTCTACACTTTAGGTGTGCACAGGTATGCTGTCCAGGATTTTAGTATGTTGTTTGAATGCACATGCTATGTGCGAAAGTAAGATGGAGTACAGTAAGCAAGTTAGTTAAGTGAAGAATAAGCAAAAAAATCCCAACACCTAACAACCTCCCACTATGGAACCTCTTTGTTTCTGTTCCCAAATCTTTCCCACTCCTTTTTCTCTGTACCTTCTCACACCTCCACTCTCCAGCTTTTCATCCTGACACAGCCTGTTCACCTGCTTCACCCTGTACTCTACACCCCTCTACTTTGAATCCTACACACTCACATGTATATACTATTGTCTTTTTCTGCTCACATATACTGCTAAGTGACTTTCTTCTTCTACTCTGACTTTCATACTTCTGTTTACATTTATCTCACTTATAAAATGTTGTCTTTTCAATGTATTATTGAAATGTCATCTCTGTCAATTGTCTTATCTTTTCTACTGTCTGTCCATTTTTGTGAGTTAACAATTGTTCTAACTAATTGTATGTAGTAATTACATCTATTTTATTCATGTATTTACAATGTTTTAATTTGTTAATTGTATGTAATAATGTGGAGCTTTTCTCCCCGGGCCTCCACTGAAAATGGGCTCCTCCAGGCCCAGTGGACTTTCCCGGTCAACAAATGCAATAAATAAATAAATGAATAAAATAAGTAATAATAATACTTCACAAAAAGGAACAGTTCACTCCACAACCAGAAACCAATAACGACCCAAATGGAGTGAGAACGGCAGTTTAGAAATATGAATCTTAAATCAAAATATAAAATTCAAAAACAATAACTGAAAAGCTGGAAAATAACAGAACTTGAACAAAAACCGCAAGTGAGCCAAAATAAAACCAAATTTCACTTCACTTTAATCTTCACATCAAATAGTAAGCACTTTCGTCACCCTAGACTTTTTATGCTGAATCTGAATTAAGTTGGAAAGAGTATTTGTTGGCAGGTTAAATTGAACTCTTGTCACCCACCAGGGTTAAATGATAGGAGTTCACTGCCTTTTTAAAAAGGAAAAAGCTAAATCATGTGGCTTGTTAAGTCACATGATTAATTTGAAATGAGATAAATAGTTTTGCTAATTTTAAGAACATTATGCAATCTGAGGAAGTCCAGGGTGACGAAAGCGCTTACTGTTTGATGTGAAGATTAAAGTGAAGTGAAATTTGGTTTTATTTTTGCTCACTTGTGGTTTTTATTCAAAATATAAAATTCCACAGAACAAACATTAAGCACTTTCGCCCTACTCGGAGGACTTCATCAGAATACCACCAATTCCCTTTGAATACCTTTTATATCACGGGTTTGTACTCATTAAAGCTCATTTTCAGTTGACAGTTAATTACAAAGTTCAAATTTAAAGAGAGATACACATTCACAATGACCAGTGTACTTAACCTTTATTTATGAAGCCCTTTGTAAGATAAACTGAAACCCAAATAAAATATTAAAAACTTGTACAGTGTATCACCCTTAACAGCTATAAATACATAAATACATATATCCATAAAATGTCTCGTATATAAAAAAAAATTGCATAAATCAGCGAAAATATTAAATGTATTCTTTAAAACAAGTTCTCCCAGCCAATAAGTCAAAAAACCTCCCAAAAACAGTAGGTTAATTAAGTTGATGTACATTGTACGTACATCTCATTAAAACCTAAAAGACTTACCAAGATGATTGAAAGTTTGTACCCTTTCTATGGTTACTACTTCAGTTTTTTAAGGCTCTTAAATGGAATGCTGGTCATACAGTTATGTTGTGATTTTAAACCTGGGGGGAAACGGGCATTCAACCTAATTTACGACATTACCTCCCTGTTTTCCAAGAAATTATCCCAATTACCCCTTGGATTCCTTTCCACTACTTCAGTTATATCAAACAAAAAATGTTTGTCCCCCCCCCCCCCGGGTTTAAATGGTAGCATAACTGTACAACCAGGACTCCATTTAAGAGCTTTGGAAAAACTAAAGAAGTAATAAAAAGAGCTACAAATTTTCAACAATCGTGGTAAGCCTTTTAGTTATTTAATGAGCTGTATATGCAATACACATCAACTTAATTTATTACTGTTAACCTACTTTTTTTAACTTGGTTGGGAGAACGTTTTAAAGGATATAATTATTATTTTCATTGAGTTAGACAATTGTTTTTATATACAAGATGTTTTATGGATATATATATATATATATATATATATATATATTTGCAGATGCTGAGTTTTGATACACCACGTTTTTAATTTAAATTTTTTTATTTGGGCTTCATAAATACAGGTTAAGTACACTGGTCATTGTAAACGTGTATGTCTCTCTCTCAATTTGAACTCTGTAATTGATTCATTGTTAACTGTAAATGAGCTTTAATGAGCACAAACCTGTGGTTTAAAAGGTGTTAGGAGGGAATTGGTGGTATTATGAAGATGTCCCCTGAGTGGGACGAAAGCGCTTGATGTTTGTTCTGTGGAATTTTATATTTTGATTTAAGATTCCTATTACGAACTGCCATTCTCACTCCAAGTAATAATACAAATCTAACCTCCAAACAATGCAATGGCACTAAATGTTTCATTAGCCATGGGGGGGGGGGGGAAATCTGTGGGAATGTGTGTGGGAAGGGGGATTATCAAAATTGATGTACTTTAGTATGGTTCCTCACTCTATTCCTGTATGAACATTTCAGTGTTAAATCATTGTTCTGTAGATTGTAAACCCTTTTTTGTCAAGCTATGTTATCCGCAACCTCACCCAGCCCTACAACTTCTAATACCATATCACTATTTGTCTTCTGGTGGAAAAAAGGCCAAAATTGGATTAACTGGTTAGGTGATGGGGGCCATCATTGTCTGTTGGGCTGGCTGAGAGTGGGGGAAATTTGTTTGTTGACGGACTGATAAATGATGACTAGGAAAGTCTGACTTGGTAGGAGACCATTTTCAGTGGCGGCCCAGTGAGAAAAGCTCAGAAGTATTACAAAATATTTTAAGAACAATAGTTTTACAGGCTTTAAAAGTACTACAAAAAACTATATTTTAAATAATTATACAAAGTTGTACATAGCTTGAAAATGTTGGTTAAGAATAGATACAAGTTATACGATAAAGATTTAACAAACAGAACTTTTAGCCAGTTTATAGAGAAATTAAAAGTAAGTTAGTATAATACAAACGGAAATTGTAATCTGAAGTGAGAGAAAAGCAGGCTTAATGGTATATTTAGATAGAAAGCCAGGGAGAGGAACTGGTAGACGTAAGGGAGAGGAACTGGTAGACGTAAGGAAGTGAGTGAAGAAGGGAGAGTAAGGAAATGTAAGGTATGGTAGGTATTTGTTCACATTTAGGGATATAGTCTATACTGGTGTTGATCGAGAACAGAGCCAGCTTTTCGCTAGAAAGTCTTTCCGAATGGATTTTACGGATGACAAGGAGGGTATTTATCTCATAGCTAGAGATAATGAGTTCCAGACCTTGGCAATATGGTAGGAGTACAGTTAATGCTTACATGTTGTTCTTCTGCCAAATTCCTAACTTAGAAAGCAATACCACTCGGTGATGGCATGTACATGCTAAGACTGGGTGAAACAGTGCTGTGATTACATTCTCTTCTTCACCCAGAACATCAGAAAATTCTCTCTCCAATTATCTATCCAATTCAGGGGCATTTGGGAGCTAAAGCTCATCTCAGCACTCTATGGGGCACAACACAAAAAAGTAATCTTGCATGCGATGCACACACACGCACACCCCCCCCCCCCAAGTGATCGAAGTATTGTTGGATCGAACCATAAACGAACAAGCTCAACCTATACACGGACAGGGCTAGGGTTAGCATGAATCTGTAATTTGGGGAAGGGGCAACGCACTAACCTAACCCTGCCCCTATCCCTAACCATACAACTTACCTTAGAAAAACCCTTTATGTAACACTAGTGCTACACAAGACATCTTGAACATACAAAAACACACCAACAAAACACCACATCTAACCCCCTAACTTTAGCTCTAAACCTCAAACACTCACAAATACACTCATACAATCTAGTCCTCTACGGAAACCCACCCCCAACTCACACTTCCCCCAAAAACCTACTTACACTCGCATCATTCAAACGCGTATAAAAAAACACATTTGGACATGTATGCTCTCTCACACTGTTCTTCTGAACTAAACATTTGACAGAAGGCTATATATATATATATATATATATATGTGTGTGTATATATATATATATATATATATATATATATATATATATATATATATATATATATATATATACATATATATATATATGTGTGTGTGTGTGCATAGATATGGATATATGTATATATATATATGTGTGTGTGTATAGATATATGTACATATATATATATATATATGTAATATATGGTTACCCTTCAGAACGTCGAACGGCTGAAATCTTGAAATGCATATGGCCGAAGCCATATGCTCGAATTTCATAAGCTCGAACTCTTGAAGGGGAAAGAAAAAAAAAGCAAGAAAGCACAAAACAGTGTTTCTGCAAGGGGGCAAGCCCCCCTGCACCCCCCACACCCCCGCTACTTATTTATTCCAACCCTGAGATCGCACTACAGCACAGAAAGTGAAATCTCCCGTTCTGTGCTGTATGGCGACCCCCCCCCCCCCCATTCAGAAGGTCGAGCTTCTGAAATTTTGACCATATGGTCTCGATTTATATGCATTTCGAGATTTCAGCCGTTTGACCTTCTGAAGGGGAACTATATATATATATATATATATATATATATATATATATATATATATATATAAAATGTAATGAAAATCCCAGGATGCAAAAAACGCCCTTACTAGCCTCAGTAAGAAACTGAGATACCTCATAAAATCCTCCAAAGCTAGTTACGAAAATAAAATTGCCAAAGATTCCAAAGACAACCACAAAGCATTCTATAACTATGTCAAGAATCTAAATGCCAATGCTCAGATCTGCTCTGAGCTAAAACAGAATGGCATTAAATATACTGATCCGAAGGATATTGCCAATATCCTGGCAGATCGATTCAGTGCCAACTTCACCCCCCAAATGGCCCATCTCGATACCGGAAGGTTACCAAATTCCAGTAATAACGGCCACACAGATACAAAACGCACTCTCTAAAGCCAAGAATACAGCATCCATGGGACCAGATGACATCCCGGGCTGTGTACTACATGAACTACAATATGAACTGGCACCTCACCTAAGTGTCATGTTTAATCATAGCCTCACCTCAGGTTTCGTGCCCACTGAGTGGCGCAGAGCTACATTTATCCCAATCCACAAGGGGGGATCCACCTTGGATCCTGGAAACTACCATCCCATCAGTTTGACAAGCCTTATCTGCAAGGCCATGGAGCGTATTATCACGGAACTTATAAACAAAGACATTGGCAACCTTCAAACACTGGACCCCACCCAGTTTGGGTTTGTGAAGGGCCGATCTTGTCTCCTGAACCTGATTGACTTCTTTGAATCAGTCTCCAGAGCCATGGACAAGGGTAAGGTGGTCCACACAGCCTATCTAGACCTTGCCAAGGACTTTGACACCATCCCCCACTCTGGAATCATAGATAAACTTACTAAGTTGGGCATTAATCCCTATGTCACCCAATGGGTTGCTAAATGGCTTACTGATAGAACCCACACTGTAAAAGTAGCTGACTCCAAATCCAGCTCCAGACAAGTGACAAGTGGAGTACCTCAGGGTTCAGTCCTGGGGCCGCTCTTGTTTGGCATCTACTTCTCTGAAGTACAGGTCAACACTAAGGGACTCTGGCTAACAAAGTTTGCAGATGACTGCAAACTGGGAGCCATTATTGAATCCCCAAATGATGTGAATACTCTACAAAAGGGCCTTACAGAAACAGATGCTTGGTGCCAAAGCCATGGGCTTAAGTTCAATGCCAAGAAATGTATTGTTATCCCCTTTGGGAAAAAACATGTATCCATGAATTACCATATAGGTGGCAGTACACTAAACACAGAAAGTGTGATAAGAGACTTAGGGACACAGGTGGACAGTGGTGTCACCTTCGATAACCACATCGCCACAACAATCAGGAAATCCTTCTATGTGGCACACCTCATCACGAAGGGCTTTTCATCCAGAAAAAAGGAGGTAATTGTCCCACTGTACTCATCCCTCATTAGACCCATTATAGAATACAACGCCCCATTTGGTATGTACCTCTCAAGACATCTGCAACAACTGGAAAGGCCTCAGAAATACCTCACTAAAAGAATCACAGGCCTAAAGCAGATGCCCTACGCTGACCGCCTTAAAAAACTCCAGCTATACTCTGTCATATATCGTCTACTCAGAGGCGATCTCTGCTTAACATATAAGGCCATGTCAAACCCAGAGCTGTTGGACATGCTACACTTAAAGAAATCCCAATCCCTCAGAGCTACACGCTCCAGGGATCTAAACCTTGTTATCACAATAAACAAAACATGCTAGAGGGATAGGTTCCTGACCCAGAGACTCCCCAGACTCTGGAATAGATTGCCCATACATGTCAAGCAGAGTGCCTCTTTGGACCTCTTCATGAGGAACCCTGACGATTGGATGGGAGAAAGGAAATTCACCCCAGGGATCACGTCATTCGCCCTGCTAGACAGGGGTCCAGAAAAGTAAATAATGTGGGAATAAATAGCCAGGGAATTGTTATGGCTAGGCTTGTATATGTGTGTGTGTGTGTATATATATATATATATATATATATATATATATATATATATATATATGTATGTGTGTATGTCTATATAAATATGTATATGTGTGTATATATATATAATGTATGTATATAATGTGTGTGTGTATATATTATACAGTAGACTCCCTCATATCCAGCCTTCTGCTTAACCAGCCATCAAATTTTTGCTATAGTCCTAGCAAATAACAAGAGAGAACAACACTTGTGCCTTCAACGGGCTAGATAATAACATACATTTGAGTTTGGCTTCATATTCATTAGAAAAATGCATACTAACACAAATCCTGTTATTCTGGCTGATTGATGACCTATAAATGCTATTTTGTATGGTTTTTCTAATTAACCAGCCATTCGTTTATCCAGCCTAAGATCCAGTCCCAGCGAGACCAGAGAAGGAGTCGTCTACTGTACTGTTTTTTTGTCCCTTGCTGTTATACTTAAACTTTGAGAGAGACTGGCATTTATTTGAAGCATCGTTTGGAAAAGTACTGGTTCATTTTGCCTATTCATCTGTCCTGGGAGCTGGAGGGGGCATTGTCCGGGTAAATGTTTCATCACTTGTCAGTGTCTGACGAGTAGACTGTAGCACTAAAGTCCTGTTTGCAGGAAGGGCAGGGGTAAGTGTCATCTTTATATTCGTGCTTTTCTGTCCTGTGGTGGTGGAGGTACAAGGTGTGTCCAAGTTCCATTAATAGTCATTATCAAGTATGCCCTACTTGCCGGACAGCCAGGGCTATTTACTGCAGGGGTAAATAGTGTCTACATATTCCTGCTCATCTGTTCTGTAGAGGAAAGGGTGTGTCTAGATTTTGTTTGCACCAGGAGTGTCTTCCTTTACAGGAATGGTAGGGTTGTTGGCTGCAAGGTAAAAGCCCCCTCTTCAAATTAACCCTATTTCATACTTGCGCTTTAGCCACTGTTTAGGCTTACTGTGCACTTTCTCCCAACTTAATGTAAGCCGTATCCTTCATTATTGCAGAAAGTGCTTGGACGCATAAACAAGGATTGGTGGCCAAAATTATTTCAGCTATTCCTATTAAAAACTTTTTGCAACTGGGGCTATTATTAGCCGGTGTGATTTATAGCACAAAGATAGAACCCTTTCCTGGCCTTTAAAATGACTTTATACTCGCTACAGAGTTTCAGGGGATCTGAAAAACTGGAACTTAGCAAGAGTAGAACTGTGTGTTACAACGTACTTTTAAATGTCATCAAATGGTTGTGATAACTATTGTCGCCAAAAAGGGCATTGGTATTTGCTGGAGAAAAGTAGGCTGAGGACCTGGCCTACTCCAGACTGTGTCAGAGACCCATGGTAACAATGAGAGGTACCTGTTGTACCCCTGTTGGTCAGTGTGTGCCCACCAAAAAACCCAGCAGCCCTGGGTCAATAAGCTACTTGGCTGGTCAGTGTCCATTTTCCTAGCTTGGGGTACCTGGGATAGCTGTGTTGAGCAAAAGCTGGAAGTAAAAATAATCAACATGCCAAACATGAACTAAGGATGGCTACACTCATTATAGGTTCACTGACAGGATGCAGCTTGGAGGTGGATGACATGATAGCATGTAGGACGCTGGATACCCTTTGTATCCAGGAAATGAGATGGAAGGACAGTACAGCAAAGCCACTTGGCTTGGGATCTAGTCTATTTTAGGAGAAGGAGGACAGATTAAAAATGGTGTGGGATTTGTGGTGAGAGAGACTTTAGTAGACAATGGGGGATGTCAGAATTAGTGACAGAGTTCACCGTAAAGATAATATATTCCTAATCTCAGCCTGGGCCTCAGAGCAGGCCTGTAATAGTGAGGAAAAGAGGCATTCAGATAGCAGTTGTAGGGCCTACTGGGTAATGCAGGACCACATGAATTGGTGTTGATAATGGGGGACTCGAATGCACATATCAGGACAGAAAGAACAGGATAGGAGGACTGCCTAGGTCCACATGGGTGGGGCAACAGGAATAAAGAAGGGAGAGGTCATGACAAATAGCTTGATGGTGGCCAATGCATGGTTCAGCAGGTGACGGTCACAAGATCAAACAGCAACTCAGGAAGACTTCCTCCTAGTAAGGAAAGGGCATTGGGGTTGAGTCAGAGATTGCAAAGTCAATCTCCAGTGAAGCAGCCAGTCCACAGTATAAACCACAGGTTGTCACAATCCCCTGTAAGCAATGGTCAGAAAAGGCTGTAAGGTCAACAGACTAGGCTGAAGACCTGGACGTTAACTGGAGAGGGTGTGTACAGGCATACAGGGAAACACTCGGGCCTTTAGCACCTTGAGGAGAAGAGGAGTAAGTAAGTGGATTTGAGGAAAGCACCTTGAAACAGCATGGGCAAGGACTATAGAACAGATGGTTGCTGAGCCAGGTATGGAAGTAAGGTAACTAAGGAAGTCCAGGAAGTCGTCAAAAGAAAGGAGTGCGGGAAACGTGGGAGGTGTAAAGGACGGACCAGGTTAAGATGGAATAATGTATTACTAAGAGGCTAAGAGAGCAGTTGCAATAGTGAAAAACAAGGCATCAGAGGCACTCTACCAGCTTCTGGAAAGTGACTCCATAGATCACACAAGAAACTCTAAAGTTGAGGGGCAAAACTGAAAGTGAAAGAATAGACACCATTTTATGATGGATGCCAGCAATAACCTCATCAGTCCACTGGCAAAGGCAGATGGAAGAAGAACTTCAGCAGCTTCTGAGTGAAGAAAACCTCACAAAAGTTGCACTGCCCCAGACGCAGCCTGCAATGAGCAAAACGGAGGTGGCCGCCCGAGCAGACATAATAACAGCGCTAAGGAAAATGAAGTCATGGAAAGCAGCAGGCTCAGATGAGGTCACAACAGATATGATCAAGCTATTGGAGGAGTTAGGGGAGAAGTGACTCCTGAGAGTACTCCTAGCAATACGAAGAGAGAGGCATATCCCATATGACTGGTGAATAAGTGTACTAGTGCCACTGTACAAGAATAAAGGGAACATTCACAACTGTGGGCAGTACAGAGGTCTCAAACTTGAGTCGCACTGCATGAAAGTTGTAGAGAGAGTGTTCGGTTCTATTACTCTGCATATTCATTTACCAAGTATGGGAGATGAGTAGTTTGCATTTACATCAAGTTGTAGCACAAGTGACCCGATGTTTGCAGTGAGACAGATAATCGAGAAGTCGCTAAAGATGAGGAAAGAGTCCAACTGGGCTTTCCTAGACTTGGAGAAAGCATATAGTAAGGTTGCAAGAAAGCTGATTAGGGCAGTCCTATGATAGTTCAAAGTACCAGAGACATTGGTAGAGTTAGTACAGGCTATGTGCTATGATAGTTCAAAGTACCAGAGACATTGGTAGAGTTAGTACAGGCTATGTACAAGGGCTCAAGTACAAACAGTGTTCAGCCTCTCAGAGGGGTCCTCAGTGGGAGTGGTTGTGCATCAGGGTTCATCTCTGAGACGACAACTGTTCATACTGGCGATGGACTAAATTAGCAAAGGGGTAGGAAAGAACAGGTCAAAGATGTTGCTGTACATAGACAGTGTCGCATTACAGGCAGTGTTTGAGCAAGAACTACAACAAAGTATATGGAAATGGAATGAAAAATAAAAGCATATGGGATAAACTGATTATAGACATGACAGTTGTAATGGCAGTAAATGGGGGAAATCCAGAAGAAACTGAATTAAAATTGGGAAATAGTGGGACAGTTTAACAGCCTCAGTTACCTGGGTGGGGTGGTTGAGGAGAAGGGAAGCTGAAAAGAGTAGGTGAAAGTTAGAATCTGAGGGGGCTGCAGCCAACTGTCAGTGTCAGAGGTTGTGAGTGACAGAAGAATGGCAAAGAAGCTGAAAAGTGAGGTGTACAAAACAATGGTGCCACTGTAAGGTGCAGAACCCTGGGCAGTAAACACAGAGGAGGCTAGAGGTGATGGAGATGAAGTGCCTGCGATGAGTGGTAGGATGCATACTGTGGGACAGGTGAAGAAATGAGGACATCAGAGTAGTAGTCTTCCAGCAGCAGGTTCATACAGTTGCAAAGATGGTCAAAGAGAGCAGATTATGGTGGTTCAGGCACACGTGCAGGAAAGTAGAAGACAATCTGGTGAAGAAGATTTGGGAGAGACGAGAAGAATGCAAGAGGAAACAAGGACATCTAGCAAAGAGATGGGTGGATTGTGAGAGAGAAGATCTGTAACAGTCTGTTATGACTGGCAAATAAGGTAGGAGAGTGGCATTGAATCAAGAGAGTGATGGTTGACGTGGCACCCAAGTACCATCTTAGAATCCTGCAGTGTTTGGGATAATCATTAATAAAGTAACAAGAGCTGTCTGAGACTCTTACATTCTGCTGTTAGTTGGCATGCTCTAAGCTCCCTTGTATGTTATTAGGAGTGTATTCTGTTCCTATGGCATTATGTCTGTTAACAGGCATGCTCCAGACTCTCTTGTACATTATGAGGAATGTAGTGTCAGTAGACCTGCTCCAGACTCTCTGATGTTCTCAGGGTGTAGTCTGTTAAATGAGACTAGCAACATAGTTTAGAAGCTTCACTTGATATCCAAAATCTGTGAAAGTTACAAAAGCTGCAGTAATTCTCCGCTTCTAAGATGACTATGAATTGGTGCATTGTGGCTGTAATTAACCTAATTGTTTGCTTTTCTGCAAAGTTATCTAATTTAAGGTTGTTCAATTTATCCTGCAGCTTGATATTCACTGTCTGCACAGAATGTTGATCCTGATAGTATTAGTTGTGAAGAAAACGTTGCTACCATAGTTTTATAGTTTTGGTTTGCCTGTAATTAAATACATGATTGTAAAAATGTGTTAATTGTTTACTAGATGGGTAGTGATTGTTTTGCCAAGTTTTAGTGCTTACATTGCCTGAAGGAAGTGCTTTAGTGTCAGCAGACATTTGAGTGCAACCATTTCACAAATGTTTTACCTTAAATTAATTTGTGTAGATAATTTATTGCCGGCAAAACAGGATTTAGGAACAAAGTTAGAATTAAAGTAAGTAGTTGTATCTGCCACTTCATAAGAAGCTCTCCTGATGTCTGGTAGTTCTGGGAAGACTTCACAGTATTTCATCAGTGGCTGTTTAGTGTTGCAGAAGGGCTGCTCTTGTCTTTATCAAAGGTTTTATTGCAAGTCTTGGCACAAGATTTTAATCTCCTTTCCATCTTTCTACACTGGCTGCCTCTTACTGGGGGGGGGGGGGGAGTAATTGCCCAAGTTAGTGAGTCCTCAGGTAGGGTATAAACTCAATGCTGAAATGCAAAACAAACAACAAAGCAACTGGACAACCCACAAATAGAAATAAGCTCCTGAGGCTGGAAATAAAAAATAGCGCAGCTCGAACAGGCAAGTGAATTTATTAAAAACTCTCCGACACAACTGGTTAAGCGCTTTCATCTGCTGGAATACAGACTTCTTCAGAACCAGGAACTACAGATCACATCCAATTTAAATAACCAATTTGGCGCCAAAAATTTTTTTTACATTTAAAGTAATTTACTATATGTTCTGATTGTATATATGAAAAAAATACTTCCTACTACATATAAATACAAATACAAAAGTAATTGACCACAATAAACACAACATAATATAGATAAAAATATGAATAAAAATTCATGTCATACGCATATTATTCAAGTATTAAAAAAGGTTTGATACTAATATTGTCATTAATACCTGGACTCCTTGTGGCATCTGTATAAATCTGCCACTTGCTTTCCATCATAGCTAAAAAAACTTTCCAATTACCACCACATACATTGCTGTCAATCTATTCAATGATAGAAAATTTAAAATAATGTTCATGCCCTTTGCTAAATATATGCTTGTATAATGCATTGTTCATGTCTTCTTTTTGTATCTTATAATAGTGTTCATATATTCGTGTTTTGATATTCCTTTCTGTCTTTCCTATATAATATGTTGGGCAGGCTACACAAGTTGCTAAATAAACAACTTGTCAAGTGTTGCAATTACCTGCCCTACACTTGATATAAGTCTTGTTAATATTGTCCAACTTAATTCCCACTACTTCATTGATGTATTTACTTTGTTTGCAGGAGCCACACTTCGTGGTTCCTGTTGCTGTATTCTTCAATTTTCCCAAACACTTCGTACTCTCTAATAGCTTCTTAATATTGTGGGTCGTTTTGTACACACATTTAGGATAATTGCCTAAAGTTATACCTATGCTGTCGGATATTGTAATCAGATCCCAATGTCTATTTAAAATTTCTTTTGTACGATTGACATATGGGTTATACATGATCACACATGTATTGTTATATTCTTGATTTGTGTTGCCACTCCTATCAGATTCTTTATTAACTACAAATGTTTTTCCTAACAATGGTAAATATTTGATACCCCATTGTTTACTAACATAACTAACTACTTCCTTTAGCATAGGGATAGGATAACCTCTTGTCCTAAACATGTTGAATATTAAATCTAATTCTTCTTCCATAATCACTTTACTTGATGACATTCGTGCAGCATGAATGCACTGTCCTTTAAACACGTTCTTTAACATGTGGGGTGGATGACTACTACCAAATTCGATATAATCATTTGAAAATGTAGATTTCCTATAAATTTTGGATGCAAATCCATCTACAGTGTGACTTATAAAAGTATCCAAATAGGCTATACCTTCATTACTGGTGTTATATGTGAATTTCAAAAATTCAGTCGTGCCATTAATGTAATCAATAAATGATTTTATAGATTCAGGTGGCCCCTTCCATAAAATAAATAGATCTAGATATCTGTTGTATAAAGCTATGTGCGAATAATATTCACTATGAAACACATATTCAGACTCCCACTCAAGCATAACGAGGTTTGCAAATATGGGGGCACAAGAAGCTCCCATAGCAACCCCTCTGTTCTGTCTGAAATATTCTCCCTGAAATTGGATATAGTTATGGTCTAGTACTAACCCCATCATGTCTGTAATTAAATTAATCTTGTCCCACGCAAGTCCCGAATATTTTCTCAAACTATTACACAAGTACTCAAGGCCAACTTCCTTAGGTATGCAGGAAAATAGATCTATTACATCAATAGTCAGGAAAATAAGATTGTCATTCCATATGTCTGGTGTGAGTTTACTTAAAAAATTCCAGGAGTCCTTAGTAAGATGTGGAATATTCTCGTACACATGTTTAGTCCATCTATCTATAGTGACACCCATATTGTACGTCTTGGATTTAGATCCAGAAATAATTGGTCTAAACGGAGGTTTTTCCATACATTTATGAAACTTGGGTATACCTATAATTTTTGCCAAAATAGGAAATTCAACTTTCAAAAAACTATATATCTCATTTGTTATTCGATTATCTATTAAATATTCTTCGATTGCCAAGTCTATCCTTTTGTATCCTATATTCACTTGATTTAAAGAAATCTCTTCATAATAGCCAGACAAATATAGTATATTATGTATTTCGGCATTATAATCAAAGGTATTAAAAATTACTATGCCACCTCCTTTGTCTGGCTTCATGATTCTGATTTCTTTATTTTCCATAAGCAATTCTAAACATATCCTTTCATTTTTAGTTAAATTATCTTTAAACACTTCATTATATAAATTGCCTGTCCTTATATTATTATACAGCCAGTAAATGTCTTTACATACCATTTTTTCAAAATTGGCTACTTGTGTATTAGGAACCGGAATATATGTGCTTTTCTTCTTAATATTATTATATTTAATATTCTTGTCCTTTTCTCCAAATTGTATAGCCAAATTTACAATACAATTTGATTTCTTTTATCGTATCTACTAAATTGAAGCCTGAAGTAGGTATGTATTTCATACCTTTACTAAACAATGTAAAAAATTCTTGACTAATATTAAATTCTGTAAAAGTAAGTGTATAATTTAGGAAATTTTCCTCTTATTGCTGTACTTGCCGTCAGCTCTCTTATGTGTATAATGTCATGACTGTTTAAATCTTGTAAAGTAGATTCTTGGTTATTAATACTAATATTGGAAGAAGTAATGACCTCCACTTCTATGGGAGTATGTGTCAATGCTCCCTTCTGTACTGCTTCGGGGCAGGGTAAAATATGCCGCCTTGAAAATTTGTATCTTCCTCATTCTTCCTGTATCTACTTCTAACATAATAATCTCTTTTCTTCTCAACAGCAGATTTATCCTGTGGCCAAATATACGCTCGGTGATTCTTATACTGTTCCATATCCCTCTGTATTTTCCTGTACTTTCTATTATGTATACCAGTAGCTTTATTATCTGCAATTTGAAACTGTTTAAAATAAAAATCTCTCCACTGTTCAAAAATTGTATCATGTACTATATCATCATTCAAATTCTCAATTTCTTTAACCAAAATGGATATTTTCTCATCATTGTATTTCATTAGTAACTTCATATATGTATATCCAAAATCGTCAAACATTTTGTTAAACTCATGAATACTAGTCTAATTGTATTCAATTCCCAAGGGTAGCTTAAAAAACCTCAATCCCTTTGGTACAATATGGATTGCTAAACATTTGGCTAAATAAGCATTATCAATTTTTATACTTTTAATGTTGAGTATAACTTTTTACCCAACAACTGAATCTTTGCTTTAACAGAATCAAAAGAAAAACTGGTAATTGCAACACTCGACAAGTTGTTTATTTAGCAACTTGTGTAGCCTGCCCAACATATTATATAGGAAAGACAGAAAGGAAAATCAAAACACGAATATATGAACATTATTATAAGATACAAAAAGAAGACATGAACAATGCATTATACAAGCATATATTTAGCAAAGGGCACGAACATTATTTTAAATTTTCTATCATTGAACAGATTGACAGCAATGTATGTGGTGGTAATTGGAAAGTTTTTTTAGCTATGATGGAAAGCAAGTGGCAGATTTATACAGATGCCACAAGGAGTCCAGGTATTAATGACAATATTAGTATCAAACCTTTTTTAATACTTGAATAATATGCGTATGACATGAATTTTTATTCATATTTTTATCTATATTATGTTGTGTTTATTGTGGTCAATTACTTTTGTATTTGTATTTATATGTAGTAGGAAGTATTTTTTTCATATATACAATCAGAACATATAGTATATTACTTTAAATGTAAAAATTTTTTTTGGCGGCAAATTGGTTATTTCAATTGGATGTGATCTGTAGTTCCTGGTTCTGAAGAAGTCTGTATTCCAGCAGATGAAAGTGCTTAACCAGTTGTGTCGGAGAGTTTTTAATAAATTCACTTGCCTGTTCGAGCTGCGCTATTTTTTATTTCCAGCCTCAGGAGCTTATTTCTATTTGTGGGTTATCAATGCTGAAATGCAGCAAGCTTGTAATTGGCAAGCTGGGTGGATATTAGTTACCAGAAGGGGCATGTAGTCCCTCTTTGATTTAGGAAGAGGGTAGTTTCACCACTTAAACAGTGAATTGTAAGTTGATTCTATCCCTGGCTTTATGGAGCAGAGAGTTAAAGCCTTGCATATACCCCAGAAGACCCAAAATCACGAAGCAGCTTGGGCACTTGAGATGGCAGAAGTACAGCTTCTGATGACGTGCTTGCATAAGGGGAGGGACTTGGTGGCTTCAATCCAGGACTAAAGTGGGAACAGTCATGCCTGAAAAATCCATAGGCGGGGGGAGGTGAGTGTGATCACCTTAGGATGGTGGTGATGGCTCTTGCCCTGAAGCATGTGTGCAGGAATGTGTCCCCATAAAAGGGCATAGGTAATACCTGTGGGGACTCTCACCACTTGGGAAAGGAACAGGGTAATACAATGCAAACTTCCCTCACTGGCTGGCTGTAATGCAGTTGTTCTTTAGCTAGCTCTCACCTGATCTCTTGTTTCTTTCTTTCAGCCCTGAGGGGACAGATGGTCAGTAGAATCCTAGTTAGACATAGTAGAGAACAAGTGGGCAACCCCTTGATGGATGGTTGGTACTAAAGGGTTATTAAAAGACATAGAAAGAAAGGGGATGGGCAGTGTGCTCAGTGGTGCAAATCACCCTGCAGTAAACTGATCATACTGTCTGACTCTGAGAAGAGAGAGAGCAAACTTTACTTTTGTTATAAAATATAAATGTATTAAGAAATAATGGGAATGTTTAGTTGTGTGGCATTCTTGAGAGTGCAGGGACTGATTTACAGTGGTATCCAAAACACTTACCATTTTAGTTGGGTACAGTTCAGATTTCAAAATGCCTTGCAGATTGCTCATGAAAGGTGAGGGATTGATAGCAGTGGGGGAGTGAACATATATATTTATATAGAGGGGCAGGTACAGTGTTGGACAAGGACAGTGTAGGCTTCTTATAGGTTCATAGGTAGGTACTAGGCTATCTGCCCGAAGGCATTTATAAGCCTAGCCAGAATGTGTTGGCTTTCGCCACCTCCTTAGATTAGTTCCCTGTGCCTCTGTCCAGCAAAGCCACTGAAGTGATCCCCGGGCTAAACTTTGTTTCCCATCCGCTCGTCAAGGTTTCTCTTGAAGACTGCTAGCGAGGAGCGCTGCCTAATGTAGATTGGAATCTTGTTCCAAAGCATGGGAAGTCTCTGGGACAGGAATCTATCCCTCCAGCATGTCATATTTATTGTTGTGGTGAGGTTTAGATTCCTAGAGCATGTGGCTCGAGGGGATAAGGTTTTCTTTAGGTGGAGCATGTCCATCAATTCTGGGTTGGACATGGCCTTGCATGTCAGGCAGAGATCATCTCTGAGCAGGCGGTATGCAACTGAGGACAGCTGGAGTTTCTTCAGTCAAGCTGCATAGGGCATCTGTTTGAGGCCAGTGATCCTCTTGGCGAGGTACTTCTGTGGCCTTTCCAGCTGTTGCAGGTGTCGTGTAAGGTACATCCCAAATGGGTGTTGTACTCTATGATGGGTCTGATGAGTGATAAGTAGAGGAGCACAATGACCTCTTTTGATCTGGACGCAAACCCTTTTCTGATTAGGTGGGCCACATAGAAGGATTTTCTAACCACTTTGGCAATGTGATTATCAAAGGAGAGATTACTATTTACTTGGGTCCCCAGATCCCTTATTACGTTTTCCGTATTTAGGGGACTACCACCCATGTGGTAGTTTGTGGGTACTTTATTTCCAAAGGGAATAACTATGCACTTTTTGGCATTTAGCTTGAGGCCATGATTTTGACACCAGGTATACGTCTCAGTGAGACCCTTTTAGAGGATGTCTGTGTCAGCCGGAGAGTGAATTATAGCCCCTAGTTTGCAGTTGTCTGCTAACTTGGTCAGCCATAGTCCTCCTGTGCTTGTCTGTACCTCTGAGAAGTATATGCCGAACAGGAGAGGTCCTAGGACTGAGCCCTGGTCAACGCCACTTGTAACCGGTTTAGTCAGACCTAGCTCCCGCAACTCTCACCATGTGGGTTCTGTCCATGAGCCAATTAGCAACACATCTTGTGACATGGGGGTTTATGTTCAGGCTGGTTTCACATTGTATTACATTTACTTTTGGTAAAAAGTGGGGGATTGAAATTCTTTGGTACTTAGTGAAATGAAATTGATAATGATGCATGTTTCCCCATGTTGTGTAGTCTGTGTTACCTAAAAGTAATGGACTCATTTTCAGGTGTGTGCTGTTAGCCCACCTTCCATCATGTAGTGCCACAGCGTAGTAGAAGCATTGTTTGGGCAAAGGCCCTTTACTTTGCATTTGTGTTCCTTTGCAGTCTGTGGAACGTGCTCTTCTCACGTGCCTGATAACTGCAGTGGCTCAGGAAGTGCTTTGTAAAGAATGTCAGGAAACCGAGGAAAGTGACCATCAGGCTTTGTGGCAGGCAGTGCTGCATTCAATGACATTCTTAAAAATATATTGTACAAAGTACCTGCTCTGCATTGTTTAATCTATTGTTTTCTTTCATACTGTGTTGGGTTGCAGATAAAAAGCAAGCTGTTTTGGTACAGAATGGGGTACCTGGTTAACAAAGTAAAACATGGTTAAGTCTCTGCAGCATCGCAAATTCTGTTGTGTGTTTTTTTTCTTTTTTTTAGGTGGCCCTGGGGTTCAGAACAGCATCACTGATGCGCTGCCTGCTTTGGCCAAGATGATGTACGGAATGCATGAGCAGCCTTTACATCTCTGTCACAGACTGGACAAGGAGACGACGGGGGCCATGGTGCTGGCTCGTAATGCTGAGGTGGCTCAAAGGATCCATCACTATTTCAAGACACATCAGGTGCTCAAGAAATACTGGTACGGAGAACTGTTTGGTATGTTTAATAGTCTCTTAACTGTCTCTGTATCTAAAGTGGTACGAGTTTGTTATTAAGTGCAGAAGCAGTAGGTAGTGGTGATTTTTCCCCATCTGTGATCAGCATGGCATCAATTTTTTTTTTTTTTCCTTGAGCTGTGTCCCCATTTCCTTTCAGAAGGGAGAATGCTGTTATGGAAGCTGTTCAGTCCTGCTTGCTTTTTCTTGGTTTACAGGGGGGGTCACACCATTATATCTATAAGGGCAAACCTTGGCAATCTGCCACTGAGGAAACTTGCTAATACATGACAGCATACAGCAGATGGGGTACCCCACCCTTTTCTCCATCATTAGAGTGCTATCTTTCCTGCAGGTATCTTAATTGCACATTCGCCACACAGAGCAGCACTAGTATTGTTTAACCTAGGGTATCAACACACAGAGAATTGCATAACTGCTGTTTAACAGAATGTCACCATACATAGCAATGTAATTGCTCTGTTCTCCACAGTATTATCACATGCAGGGGATTAATTGATCTGCAGCGTGCAGTTGCAGTGTGATATAGTAACCTCTCTGGCGCTAAAGCCTAGAATGTTACTACACAGAGGCGTATTAACTGCTGTTCATTCTAGGATATTTCTCACCACACAGAACCAGCAGTAACTGTTGCACCCAAGAATATTTTTCACCATATGAGGGCAACAATAAGTATTGTGCATGTGACCAAGTAGGGCAGAAGTAACTGCTCAGCATCCCAGAATAACACCACAGAGAGCAGTATTAACTGCTCTGCACTTGCAAAATCAGCAAACAGTGCAGCCAGTAGCAGCTTTATACCCTGATTATTGGTACATGACCCCCACATCTAGTATTATTTTTAAAGGAATATTGTCCGAGAGCCTCTTACAGAAGTGAAGCGTTTATATATGTTACCTGTACAGAGCAGGTTTGGTTGCTTGGTTAGTTTTAGTTAATGCAGAAGGATGTACTGAAGGATGTACTTAAGGGCAGTATTGCATAATGCGAATTCTGTTGTGCCACCATCTTTAAGTGGATTGCTGCCCATCGTGGTTCTCTTAACTTTACAACTTGTTTCATGTCTATTCTATCGATGTTAAAGTTGAGTATATTTTGAGATATGCAGTGTATGTTGAGGTTTGCTTCTCTGCCTACTCAGGTCTTCTGTGTGATCACTCCTAAAAAATTGTCATGGCACCTATAGAGCAATGAGTTGTCATACCTCTCAACTGCACAGATTTTGACTCATATTTGTGGTCTGTTCCTATTAAAATCTGATTTTCTGACAGATCACTAAGGATTGAAGTCATTAAATAGTGACGTGCATTTGAATTTCAGACTCCATATCCTTCAGAAAATGCATGCTAATGCAAAATATTATTCTATTAACTATCTAAGTTTATAAGAACAATGTTTAAAATCTGTCCCTATTTTTGGCCCTTATCCCCCCCTTTATTTTAGGCTTGATTTCTTGTTTTGAGAGGTTGAGAGGTATAATTTGTGTATAAATCCGTTAAGGAAAAATAACTTAGTACAGCTACTTGCTTGCATTGTGGTTTCACTACTACTATATCATTACGGTAATAAGTGAGTAAATACATTTTTAGTGTAAGAATCTCCTTTTGATTGAGTTTTGTTTGTTAAAAAAATCTCCTTTTGATTTAATTTAAAAAAAAAAAAAAAAAAAAAAGAGGAGGTTGAGAGGCAGTTACAGAACTTGGCTGGTATAAGATGAGACAGAGTTACTACAGGGGTGCTTGCAAGGTGATTAGAACAAAAAACACCTACAGGAAGAAAAACTTCAGCTTCTTAAAACTACGAAAGGGAAAAAGAAAAGTTCATTGTTAATAGTTGCTCAAGGGTCTATGCTGAACGATACTGAGAAGATTAGGAAACGGTGGTAAATACAGTAAAGATTACCGTTAAAACATTCATTTCTACATGTACAGTATACATGTTTTTGTTGTACACTAGTATGGTGCTTTAAGTTGTTGTTGTGTCTTTCGGCTTTTCCAGGTTAGTGGTTGCCACAGCGGAACTGCGGTCCGCTAATGATTGGCAGTAGATTTTTACGTGCCAAGTTGCCGGCCCTGACGCACAACCTTCAATGACGGTACGCCCATTCACGCATGTCTCCACACACAAAATGCTCTAACTGAGAATCGAACAGAACAACGTCTTACTGTGAGGCGACAATGCTACCATGCTTTGAAATTATCTGCTGGCCTTCTCTTGTGAGGGGAGAGGGAACCAGGCTGTTTCTAGGTTGCTAATTGCCAAAGATCTTTTAAACAGTTGTGGTCATTGTCTTCTCTCTAACTTTTCAAGGCTTTACAAGCTTATTGCAAGTTGACCGTGTTTGCATGGTGCTACGCTGTCCACAATATCCTTGTGATGTGCACTTGCTAGACCCGTGTGACTTGATTGTAGCTGCTACTAGACCTTCATTAATGATTATGTCCTTGCTAACTAATATCTGTCTTAGACAGGCAGAGAGGTGCAAGGTGCCTTAATTAACTAATAGCTGCTTTTAGTTGCACAGAGAGCTTTGGGTGCCCTTGTTTAACTAATAGCTGCTCTTAGTTGCGCAGAGAGCTGTGGGTTCCCCTAATTAACTAATAGCTGCCCTTAGTTGCACAGAGAGTTGTGGGTGCCCTTATTAACTAATAGCTGCTCCTAGTTGAAGAGAGAGCTGTGGGTGCCCTAATTAACCAATAGCTGCCGTTAGTTGCGCAGAGAGCTGTAGGTGCCCTAATTAACCAATAGCTGCCCTTAGTTGCACGGAGAGCTGTGGGTGCCCTAAGTAACCCATACCTGCCCTTAGTTGCACAGAGCGCTGTGGGCGCTATAAACTGATCTTGCTGTTTTTATTCGCCTTTAGCTGCACATTGAGCAGCAGGACATTTCTAACTGTTTTGTTGTTGACGGTGGTATAGCTGTCTGTGTCCTTCAGTTATCGCTGATTTGCAGTTATTGCTCCTTTTCCTACCTGGCTTGTTGGTTTAACGTATTGCTGATTTTTCCTTATTTGCCGTTGTTACTCCTTCGGTCTTTGTAACATGGCTTCCTATTGAAACGTGAATACTCAATGCTGAGTGCCAACAAACTGGAAAAAAAACCCCTGAAAACACAGGAGAAAAGCAAATTTCAAAAAGCACTCTTCTCTTACACTACTTCTTTTTGCAGGGGAGCCCCCCTGCACACTCCCTTGCGGGGGGGCAGCCTACCACATATCCCCAAACTTATATATACCACCTCCGAGATCACCATACCCCAGAGAAAATTGAATATTCTGAGAAATAGTATGTCAGACTTGGTACATGCAAGTCTGATCTTTCCACCATTCAGTCTCCGTACATTTAAAATGGTTACCCTCTAACCCATTATATTATTATACGTGCTGTATTGAAACCTCTTGCATTTAAAATCCCTTGTACTTGTCAACTAAAGTAATTGTATTTTAGGTGGCATTCAGTCCTTGTAAGACATTATCCACCTGGCTGACATGGGAGAACTTGTGTCCTTTCTGTTGCCAGCCTCATTGCACTTGGTACTTTAGACAAGTGTCACAACTGACAAACGTGTACACAATGAACTATTACTTGACATTAATGATGCCGTCTGTGAGAGATGCAAGTATCTGTACAATTTGGAGATGAACTTACCACCCAAAAAGATGGTCTATGAGCAAGACGTACTACAACCTGCACCTCTTCATTAATGCAGCAAACCAATACATGCTGAGGCTTTCAAAAAGTCACTTCCCCAGCCTCCCAGAACTAAGGGAAGTCTGAGCAGAAATGGTCTAACACAGCATTATCAACCTTACACATAGAAATGAGTCACCCAGCTGCAGACATTACACCATCCACTGCCGGTAAGTAACATTCTGGTAATTGGTGACGCACTGTGTCTGTGCTTATGAGACTGGACAAAGGATTGGGTGACAGACTGGCTTAGTGACTTTATGAGGGCTGCTCAGTCCCTCTCACTGGGCAGATATGAATATGACCTACTGGTGGTCCATGTAGGTGTGAATGTCTTGTGTGATACTCAACACTAAAGGACATGTAGAGGGATGTGTTGGTGCTCCCTCTGCATATGTGATCCACCGGAAAGACTCTGGTCTTGAGCTGACTCATGCTGCTTAAATGCAAAGCTAAAATAATTGACTTCAGCAGTTGAATAAGTAGTTAGTGTCTTTCTAAGGGTGGTCCAGTGTGTGTCTGCATGGAATGAGATGGTAGATATTCCAACTTGTTTTGCAAAGAATACCTTGCATCTCTTGTTCCATGGCTTTCACTTTTAGTCAGTTCCCTTGCCGGCCCTTTAATGCATATTTTTGTAGGCAAAGTCTGCCAACTGGACACTTCAACATAGCAGATAAAATTACAGTAAATAGTAATTCTGACTATACCAAGGTCGCCTTTCTCAGTGCATGAAGTCTCTAAGTTTTTTTTTTTTTTATCGTGAGGCTCTCCTGCAAGTTGAACATATCCATGAGCTGTCATAACTGAGACTTTTAAAGATACAGCTTCCACTTTACCTGGGTTTAGCACTTACCATGCATGATTTGGACACGAGGGAGAAACTGGAGGGGTATTTCCATATCTGTCAGAAACCCATGTCTTTAAGCAGATTCCCAGAGACCCCCAAACTGAACTTAACAAACTTCAGTGTACCTTAAACAAAACCAGTTATCCATTTATAGTTTATTGTAAAACCCCTTTCTTGTCCCCAGACAACCACAGGAGGTTTCTAAATATACTCTCTGAACTACCCATAATGAAAAATAGTTTTACAATAGGTGATTTTAATCTTACATTAATGGAGTGGAGCACCTTTATCTCAAAAGTTGGTTATGTCCAAAGACTCCTGGAGTTCATAAATGATAAATTCATTGAACAAATACTAAAGTAGCTCACTGGGGGCAGAACATTCTAGACCTTGTCCTTACCGACATAGCTGTCAGGTATACCACTCCTGTAGTATCTACATCCCTTGTTAAATCTGATCACAAATGAGTGGTCTTAAGTTTCAGACACCCCTGCAGTGAATAATTTGGAATATGTGGATTTTAAATGGGCAAACCTAATCAAACTCTATGATAAACTCTCACAATTTGCTTGTAATATCACCTGTCCATCTGCAGCCTGAGGTACAAACTTGTTAATTAAGTTTTAGTACCACCTACAAAAGTGGATTGATGTACCAGTTAAAATATAATGGAGAAATTAAAAAAAATATTGCTTTCATGGTCTAACAACATAAGTAAACTTTATAAGAAAAGAAAAAACTTCTGAAGTCCTACAGCAAATCTAAATCTGCCCACATTAGGGACTCGTCATAAAGATCAGAAAGAACATCAGAAAATGAAGTACCCTATAGCAATGTTTTGAACTAATCCAAGATGGTGCCACCCACTCTGACACAAAAGACATTTGTCAACTTTATTCCAGAAACAATCATCGAAGTTCCACAAATCCTTATTCTTTACACCCCACAAGATCATCAAAGCACATGTCTTAAGTGTGCTCTCAAAAATTAAAAATACCACTTCCATGGGTCCAAACAGTTTTACTTGATGCAGGATAAACAGTAGCAAACATGCTCTCGTGGAACCCCTCCCGAACTCGTACTGAGTTAAGTTTAGTCACAAGGCTTGTCCCTGAAGTGTGGAGAGTGGCTGTTAATGTGGCCTTATTGCAGCCCCCAAGCAGTACAGGTTCATCAGCCGAACTGCTTTAGTTTTTTCAGCCTTTGAATGCATCACATCTGATGTCATTAACTATGATCTCAAAGTTATACAGCCAGACTCCCAACAGCTTGTTTTTATTAATGGGAAGTCATGTCTTCTGTTGCTCTACTGCTTTGGACACAATAGAAGAGTCTTTGTGGGTTCTTTTTAAACAGCTTTATTTTATACCAACACATCACAATAGAAGTTAACTGACTTTAACTTAAGTAAACATATACAAACTAACTGCTGGAATCATACATTCCTACTCTTTGGCTGCACTGTCAAAATAGCACTAGTAATGGCACGTGCTTGCTATTTGTATATGTACATTGTATCTTTGAGATGCTTCTTAAAGGTACAGTACACAGCACATGCACTCTGATCTACATCATCTTAATGTATTTAGTTTCTTTGAGAAGATGATAGAGGCAGTTGGTTGTGCTCACTCAATCCACACAGCCTGTCTGGATTTGGCCAAGGCATTCAGTGTACTTCAGGGCTCAGTGCTGCCCCCACTCCTTTTTTTTTTTGGCATAAACTTTATTTTCTGACTTCCAGACTATAAACCAAGAGATCTGTGGTTAGTGAAGTCTGATATGGACTGTAAGCTGGGGATGTCATTGAACAAAGCCATTGGAAATGGGATTCATACAGCAAGAACTAATCCTCACAAAACAGTGGTGTATTGAACCAAGGTTAAAATTTAAATGCAAAAAAAGCAGCACTGCCACATTCGGTAAACAGCTGTCATCTACAAGTCCTAGTATACCCAGTACACCACTTCATCTACAAGTCCTAGTATACCCAGCACAAACTTCAAGTTATTTCATCTACAAGTCCTAGTATACCCAGCACACCACTTCATCTACAAGTCCTAGTATACCCAGCACACCACCTCATCTACAAGTCCTAGTATACCCAGCACACCACCTCATCTACAAGTCATAGTATACCAGGCACACCACTTCATCTACAAGTCATAATATACCAGGCACACCACTTCATCTACAAGTCTTAGTATACCCAGCACACCACTTCATCTACAAGTCCTAGTATACCCAGCACACCACTTCATCTACAAGTCCTAGTATACCCAGCACACCACTTCATCTACAAGTCCTAGCATACCCAGCACACCACCTCAAGTTATTTCATCTACACGACCTAGTATACCCAGCACACCACTTCATCTACAAGTCATGGTATACCCAGCACACCACTTCTTCTACAAGTCCTAGTATACCCAGCACACCACCTCATCTACAAGTCCTAGTATACCCAGCACACCACCTCCAAGTTATTTCATCTATAAGTCCTAGTATACCCAGCACACCACCTCATCTACAAGTCCTAGTGTACCCAGCACACCACTTCATCTACAAGTCCTAGTATACCCAGCGCACCACTTCATCTACAAGTCCTAGTATACCCAGCACACCACCTCGTTATTTCATCTACAAGTCATAGTATACCCAGCACACCACCTCATCTACAAGTCCTAGTATACCCAGCACACCACTTCATCTACAAGTCTTAGTATACCCAGCACACCACTTCATCTACAAGTCCTAGTATACCCAGCACACCACTTCATCTACAAGTCCTAGTATACCCAGCACACCACTTCATCTACAAGTCACACCACCTCAAGTTATTTCATCTACAAGTCCTAGTATACCCAGCACACCACCTCAAGTTATTTCATCTACACGACCTAGTATACCCAGCACACCACTTCATCTACAAGTCATGGTATACCCAGCACACCACTTCATCTACAAGTCCTAGTATACCCAGCACACCACTTCATCTACAAGTCACACCACCTCAAGTTATTTCATCTACAAGTCCTAGTATACCCAGCACACCACCTCAAGTTATTTCATCTACACGACCTAGTATACCCAGCACACCACTTCATCTACAAGTCATGGTATACCCAGCACACCACTTCTTCTACAAGTCCCAGTATACCCAGCACACCACTTCATCTACAAGTCCTAGTATACCCAGCACACCACCTCCAAGTTATTTCATCTACAAGTCCTAGTATACCCAGCGCACCACCTCATCTACAAGTCCTAGTGTACCCAGCACACCACTTCATCTACAAGTCCTAGTGTACCCAGCACACCACTTCATCTACAAGTCATAGTATACCCAGCACACCACTTCATCTACAAGTCTTAGTATACCCAACACACCATTTCATCTACAAGTCCTAGTATACCCAGCACACCACTTCATCTACAAGTCCTAGTATACCCAGCACACCACTTCATCTACAAGTCACACCACCTCAAGTTATTTCATCTACAAGTCCTAGCATACCCAGCACACCACCTCAAGTTATTTCATCTACAAGTCCTAGTATACCCAGCACACCACCTCAAGTTATTTCATCTACACGACCTAGTATACCCAGCACACCACTTCATCTACAAGTCATGGTATACCCAGCACACCACTTCTTCTACAAGTCCCAGTATACCCAGCACACCACTTCATCTACAAGTCCTAGTATACCCAGCACACCACCTCCAAGTTATTTCATCTACAAGTCCTAGTATACCCAGCGCACCACCTCATCTACAAGTCCTAGTGTACCCAGCACACCACTTCATCTACAAGTCCTAGTGTACCCAGCACACCACTTCATCTACAAGTCATAGTATACCCAGCACACCACTTCATCTACAAGTCTTAGTATACCCAACACACCATTTCATCTACAAGTCCTAGTATACCCAGCACACCACTTCATCTACAAGTCCTAGTATACCCAGCACACCACTTCATCTACAAGTCCTAGCATACCCAGCACACCACCTCAAGTTATTTCATCTACAAGTCCTAGTATACCCAGCACACCACCTCAAGTTATTTCATCTACATGACCTAGTATACCCAGCACACCACTTCATCTACAAGTCATGGTATACCCAGCACACCACTTCATCTACAAGTCCTAGTATACCCAGCACACCACTTCATCTACAAGTCACACCACCTCAAGTTATTTCATCTACAAGTCCTAGCATACCCAGCACACCACCTCAAGTTATTTCATCTACAAGTCCTAGTATACCCAGCACACCACCTCAAGTTATTTCATCTACACGACCTAGTATACCCAGCACACCACTTCATCTACAAGTCATGGTATACCCAGCACACCACTTCTTCTACAAGTCCCAGTATACCCAGCACACCACTTCATCTACAAGTCCTAGTATACCCAGCACACCACCTCCAAGTTATTTCATCTACAAGTCCTAGTATACCCAGCGCACCACCTCATCTACAAGTCCTAGTGTACCCAGCACACCACTTCATCTACAAGTCATAGTATACCCAGCACACCACTTCATCTACAAGTCCTAGCATACCCAGCACACCACCTCAAGTTATTTCATCTACAAGTCCTAGTATACCCAGCACACCACCTCAAGTTATTTCATCTACATGACCTAGTATACCCAGCACACCACTTCATCTACAAGTCATGGTATACCCAGCACACCACTTCATCTACAAGTCACACCACCTCAAGTTATTTCATCTACAAGTCCTGGTATACCCAGCACACCACTTCATCTACAAGTCATAGTATACCCAGCACACCACTTCATCTACAAGTCACACCACCTCAAGTTATTTCATCTACAAGTCCTAGCATACCCAGCACACCACCTCAAGTTATTTCATCTACAAGTCCTAGTATACCCAGCACACCACTTCATCTACAAGTCCTAGTATACCCAGCACACCACTTCATCTACAAGTCCTAGTATACCCAGCACACCACTTCATCTACAAGTCCTAGTATACCCAGCACACCACTTCATCTACAAGTCCTAGTATACCCAGCACACCACTTCATCTACAAGTCCTAGTATACCCAGCACACCACTTCATCTACAAGTCCTAGTATACCCAGCACACCACTTCATCTACAAGTCCTAGTATACCCAGCACACCACTTCATCTACAAGTCCTAGTATACCCAGCACACCACCTCATCTACAAGTCCTAGTATACCCAGCACACCACTTCATCTACAAGTCATGGTATACCCAGCACACCACTTCATCTACAAGTCACACCACCTCAAGTTATTTCATCTACAAGTCCTAGTATACCCAGCACACCACCTCAAGTTATTTCATCTACAAATCCTAGTATACCCATCACACCACCTCAAGTTATTTCATCTACAAGTCCTGGTATACCCAGCACACCACTTCATCTACAAGTCATAGTATACCCAGTACACCACCTCAAGTTATTTCATCTACAAGTCCTAGTATACCCAGCACACCACTTCATCTACAAGTCCTAGTATACCCAGTACACCACTTCATCTACAATCCTAGTATACCCAGCACACCACTTCATCTACAAGTCATCTGCAAGTCCTAGTATACCCAGCACACCACTTCATCTACAAGTCATAGTATACCCAGCACACCACTTCATCTACAAGTCATAGTATACCCAGCACACCACTTCATCTACAAGTCATAGTATACCCAGCACACCACTTCATCTACAAGTCTTAGTATACCCAGCACACCACTTCATCTACAAGTCCTAGTGTACCCAGCACACCACTTCATCTACAAGTCACACCACCTCTAGTTATTTCATCTACAAGTCCTAGTATACCCAGCACACCACTTCATCTACAAGTCATAGTATACCCAGCACACCACCTCAAGTTATTTCATCTACAAGTCCTAGTATACCCAGCACACCACTTCATCTACAAGTCATAGTATACCCAGCACACCACTTCTACAAGTCCTAGTATACCCAGCACACCACCTCATCTACACGTCCTAGTATACCCAGCACACCACCTCATCTACACGTCCTAGTATACCCAGTACACCACTTCATCTACAAGTCCTAGTATACCCAGCACACCACTTCATCTACAAGTCCTAGTATACCCAGCACACCACTTCATCTACAGGTCCTAGTATACCCAGCTTTCAGGGTCTTTGCACCTTTGTTGATGATTTCCTCACATTTGACTACACTGTAGCCTCAGAAATCTTTCTGTGTAGATTAGCTGATAAAGGTGTCCTATCCAGATGCAAAGAAGTTACCATCCCTCTGTACTTTTCTCTAATTAGACCAGTTATAGGTTACAATGCTTCCTTCAGCATGTGACAATCCAGACAAATCAAGTGGCTAGATAGACTCCAGCGGGTCACTTGGGTGCCAAGGCAGACTCAAAGCCATGTGTTTGCTCTTTTATAGACTCCATTGTGGAGGCTTTTGTGTTACATTCTCTGCCACTATGAACCCAGCCTTCCTTGATTTCACATCGCTGCATGGCATGCAGTTCAGCTAACATGAGACTCACTGCATGGCATGCAGTTTCGCTACCACGAGACTTGCATGGCATGCAGTTCCATACCACGAGACTTGCTGCATGGCATGCAGTTTCTCTACCACGAGACTCGCTGCATGGCATGCAGCTCCGCTACCACGAGACTTGCTGCATGGCATGCAGCTCTGCTAACACGAGACTAAGGACTTCAAATGTCTAACAACCTATAAATAAAATTGCCGTCACACATAAACCCTTGTATCCTTCAGAGCATCCCTTGATAATTGGATGGGCATCTCTATAAACTCCTTCCTGGCCTGACATGGTGTCATCCTTGAAGCTGACGATGCACCATGCCTGTGTATACTGGCAAGGAGCAGATGATCTTGAGACTTCCATGTCTTGTAATTTTATGATCAGCAAACATTGGATATGAAATTAGTAAGATCAGTAGCTTTACTGGGGGGCACATGGTATTCATGAGCACTGCCATAGCTTAACCACTAGTCCACCTAGAATCCCCGTAAAAGTCATTGAAATTCCCTGACAGGGAAATGAACCAGGGTCATGGAGGTGAGAGTGTCAAATCTTGACCATTCATGGGCACTTGGTATTCCTGTTGAACTACCACTGCATTTGGATGCAGTTGTCATAATACTTAAAGGCTCTGCCAAGAAAATCAGAAGAAAAATGTTGGCTGACTAACTGGAAAAGATCCATGTTTAGTCTTGTAGAAAGGTGGTCATACCGATTGTGGAAATGATCATATAATTGCTCAGATCTCATGTGACAGCAGCATTTTTTCTCAGGATTATTCAGCACTTATTACAACCATAGTTAGAATGTGAATTACCAGGAGCAGGCAGGGTTCAGGAAACTGTATGGAATAGAAGACATTGTCACGGAAGTGAGATGGGTCCTTTAAAGGTAAAACAATGTCAGAAAGATTTTTTTACTTGTTTCCTTTGAATGTAGCAAGACTTTTGACTGAAGAAATCCTAATGAAGAGCACTGGATCATGGAGTGATGGGTAAACGAGAACATCTGATGGTTCTCCTGCACAATCTGTAATCAAGATGGATCATGGAGTGATGGGTAAACAAGAACGTCTGATGGTTCTCCTGCACAATCTGTACATAAATCAAGATGGATCATGGAGTGATGGGTAAACGAGAATGTCTGATGGTTCTCCAATCCAGATGGATCATGGAGTGATGGGTAAATGAGAACGTCTGATAGTTCTCGTGCACAATCTGTACATAAATCAAGATGGATCATGGAGTGATGGGTAAACGAGAATGTCTGATGGTTCTCCTGCACAATCTGTACATAAATCAAGATGGATCATGGAGTGATGGGTAAACGAGAACGTCTGATGGTTCTCCTGCACAGTATTTACATAAATCAAGATGGATCATGGAGTGATGGGTAAACGAGAATGTCTGATGGTTCTCCTGCACAGTATTTACATAAATCAAGATGGATCATGGAGTGATGGGTAAACGAGAACGTCTGATGGTTCTCCTGCACAATCTTTACATAAATCCAGATGGATCATGGAGTGATGGGTAAACGAGAACGTCTGATGGTTCTCCTGCACAATCTGTACATAAATCAAGGTGGATCATGGAGTGATGGGTAAACAGGAACGTCTGATGGTTCTCATGCACAATCTGTACATAAATCAAGATGGATCATGGAGTGATGGGTAAACGAGAATGTCTGATAGTTCTCATGCACAATCTGTACATAAATCCAGGTGGATCATGGAGTGATGGGTAAACAAGAACGTCTGATGGTTCTCCTGCACAGTATTTACATAAATCAAGATGGATCATGGAGTGATGGGTAAACGAGAACGTCTGATGGTTCTCCTGCACAATCTTTACATAAATCCAGATGGATCATGGAGTGATGGGTAAACGAGAACGTCTGATGGTTCTCATGCACAATCTGTACATAAATCAAGGTGGATCATGGAGTGATGGGTAAACGGGAACGTTTGATGGTTCTCATGCACAATCTGTACATAAATCAAGATGGATCATGGCGTGATGGGTAAACGAGAACGTCTGATAGTTTTCATGCACAATCTGTACATAAATCCAGATGGATCATGGAGTGATGGGTAAACGAGAACGTCTGATAGTTCTCATGCACAATCTGTACATAAATCCAGGTGGATCATGGAGTGATGGGTAAACAAGAACGTCTGATGGTTCTCCTGCACAGTATTTACATAAATCAAGATGGATCATGGAGTGATGGGTAAACGAGAACGTCTGATAGTTCTCATGCACAATCTGTACATAAATCAAGATGCCGATGTTTGAATAGAGCAAGGACAAACAGAGTGTAGGTGTAAAAATTGAAGGAAGAATTAACTGCCTTAGATATGCTGACAGTTGCGCATTAATGCCAGAAAACAAAGATCTAAAGTATTTGCTAAGTGAGATTAAACTTCATGGTCTCAAAATGAATTTACACTGTAGAGATCATGTGCACAAGTCTCTGCACTGGGCAAGTTGCCAGCAAACGGGCACTCACTGTAAAGAATACGTTCTACTCCCAGAACGCGAAAAGTAAAAAAAATAATATATATATTTTTTTCATTTTTTAAATCTAAAATAGCTACTTTTTCCTTCTGGTTGGTACTTGCAGGCAAAAATCCCTCCTGCAGTCCACACCATCAGGCTTGCCCTAGTGAAGATGTTGGCACAATGATGATGTAATAAAGAGCATATGTGTAGTCGAGAACTATAATGTATGCATCTTACTGTAAAGTGGGCAGCATACGTTGTAATTTTCATAGCAAGCTTGAGAAAATTGGCAAGTAAAACACCTGTTTAGAGAAAAAAATAAAGCATGAAGGTGGCGCACTCATGGTAGAGTATTGTTACACTGGCTTTCTATTTTAAATATCAGAATTTGCAATGCCGAGTTCCAGGAACTCGTTTAAAAAATAAAAAGACTGAAGGTGCACATGAGCAATTATCAACCATCTCTTTTCTCCCTTAAACTAATTTTTGAAGGATTTTAGTAGGTAGGCATAACAGCAAATGTGAGGTTGAATACGTCACGCCTTTCTGTAAACACACTGCCACTGTTCAGACAGAAGTGTTAGTTTTTTTTTGCAATTTAAGTTCTTGTGGATTTGTGTTTATTTGCATTTTGATGCATCTACATTTGTAACAGTAATTATATATGTATGTAGACTTTTTTAAAAATATTTATATACACTTACATATATAAATATAGATATATATTTTATGATGCATATATATGTGTGTGTGTGATTTTATTCATATATATATATATATATATATATATATATATATATATATATATATATATATATATATATATATTACCGTAGATCGAAATTACACTATTTCGAAATATGACAGTAGTGTTCCACTAACGCGAAAGTCAGTAGAACGAAGGGTGAGGGCTTGGGTTATGGATAGTGGATAGCTAGTAGGGCTATTCACTATCCTTAACCCAAGCCCTAACCCTAAGGTCCGTGACTACCGCACCACAATGCAGGAAATTGTATTTCCTCCACTGAACAGTAGTTAAGAACTTTTTTCCTGTACTGTGGTGCGGTAGTCACGGACCTTAGAGTTAGGGCGTGGGTTAAGGATAGTAGATAGCCCTACTAGTTATCCACTATCCTTAATCCAAGCCTTAACCCTAAGGTCCGTCACTACCGCACCACAGTGCAGGAAATGTCCCGTTCATATTTCGAAATAGTGTAATTTCGATATCTCTCTCTTTATATATATATATATATATATATATATATATATATATATATATATATATATATTACACTGCTTATATTTTTATTTATTTGAATTGACATTTAATTACCGGGGAAGTCAGACTGGGTAGGAGCCCATTTTCCAAAGTATAGTTACAAGCCAATATTTAAGGTATAGTAGGCTTAACACTAGTGAAGAAGTTTATCATAGCCAAACAGGAATCTATAAAAATTTTAGAGTCAGGAATTATGAAGGAAGCCTTCCAAGTAAAATGCTAATGTGGAGAAGGAAAGAGAAGGTAGAGCTAGAGCTTATTTTAAATGCAATAGATCTAACAGCAATGTTCAGTGACATAGTATAAAATCTAACCTTGTAGGTTTAAGATCTGACAGGGTGCCTAGAGAGGAGTTGTGGTATTGTATGAGGAAGTTGGGAGTGGCAGAGAAGTATGTAAAAGTGGTACAGGGTATGTACGAGGGTAGTGTGACATTGGTGAGGACAGCAGTGGGAGTGACAGACACGTTTAAGGTGGAGGTGGGATTACATCAAGGATCAGCTCTGAGCCCTTTCTTATTTGTAGTGGTGATGGACAGGTTGACAGGTGAGATCAGACAGGAGGCCCCGTGGAGTATGATATTTGCAGATAACATTGTGATATGTAGTGAGAGTAGGGACCAGGTTGAAGAGACCCTGGAGAGATGGAGATGTGCTTTAGAGAGGAGAGGAATGAAGGTCAGCAGGGCTAAAACAGATTATATGTGTTTAAATATGAGGGAGGGTAGAGGAATGGTGAGGATGCAGGGAGTAGAGTTGGTAAAGGTGGATGAGTTTAAGTACTTGGGATCAACCTTTCAGAGTAATGGTGAGTGTGGAAGAGAGGTGAAGAAGAGAGTACAGGCAGGGTGGAATGGGTGGAGAAGTGTCAGGAGTGATTTGTGACAGATGGGTACCAGTAAGAGTGAAAGGGAAGATCTACAAGAGGGTAGTGAGACCAGCTATGTTATGTGGGTTGGAGACGGTGGCATTGACGAAAAGGCAGGAGTCCGAGCTGGATGTGGCAGAGTTAAAGATGTTAAGATTTGCACTGGGTGTGACTAGGATGGACAGGATTAGGAATCAGTATATTATATTAGAGGGTCAGCTCAGGTTGGACAGTTTGGAGACAAAGCAAGAGAGGTGAGATTGTGTTGGTTTGGACATGTGCTGAGGAGGGATGCCGGGTATATTGGGAAAAGGATGCTCAACATGGAGCTGCCAGGTAAGAGGAAAAGAGGAAGGCCTCAGATAAGATTTATGGATGTGGTATGAGAGGACATGCAGGCGGTTGGTGTGAAAGAGCATGATGCAGTGGACAGGAAGAAATGGAAACAGAAGATCTGTTGTGGCGACCCCTAACGGGAACATCCGAAAGAAGATAATGACAACTTGTAATGTCAGAATTAACAAAGTGATATTATTTGAAATAATTGGAGTATTTTGAGTGCTCATCCTGAAACAAGACAGTAGTGTTCCACATATTTCTCATAGGAAAAGGAGAAACTTAAAATAACAATTATGTTATAAGGAAGTTAATAACATTAGTAGTTTTGTTAGTGCTTGTAAGAAAGGAATGTATCGATGTTTAAATTGTTTAAACTGTAAATATATTATTATAGACAACATTTTTTTTACATCCAACTACTGATAAATTTATATGCAACTGTTTTGCAGCATGTACCACTGAAGGTGGTTCATCTCGCCACTTGCTTAGTTTGTCAGGCTTTCTATGCAGGGAAATGTACCAGAAGGCGAAAAGAGAAAAAAACTGAGCATATTTCTGAGATTAGGAGACATGTCAGCAAATGCTGCACAAAACATGTTCTGGGAAATACTATTGAGCATAGATTTGCTTTTGGAGTTTCAGGTTGTTTATTTAAGTAACAGGGGAGGTGATAAAAATAATAAACTGCAATTTGCTGAGTATAAATGCATTCTAAAGTTAAATGCAGATAAGTCTACATTTGAATGCTATGAGCATAAAACCTGTTTTTAAGACGGACACAAATGAAACTGTGAAGTTATTCATTGTTTGAGTCTTTTGAGTTTATGCCTTTAAAGGTTCCTTGACCTTTTCATTAGCTTGATTGATAAACGTTTAGGATTGGTTGGCTGTGATTTTGAGTTTGTATATTGTGTGCTTCAACTTACCTGTTTTATCACACCGAAGAAGGGTTTTAACCTGAAAGCTCTGTGGAGTTAGTTTTCTTCCTGACTCTACTGGTCTGTTCTTTTGTTTTGATAGGAGCCCATTGTCATAAGAGACAAAGCTCCAAAGTATTTTAAGAACAATATACACACTTGCACACAAGCATGCTCGCGCACAATGTATACAATACACACGCCAGGGAATGTTACTTAGTTCACGAGGTCTGATTACATTATACAGGCATCCAGCCAGAGGAACTGTAATACTGAATACACTTCAGGGTAAAATATGTAGGTTTGATGTCTCCTCCTGCTGTCAAATAATTGTAATAAAAAGTAAATAGCCAGAATGGGCTGGAGAGATTTTGGAGGAATGCATTTAGTGATTTTCGCATTACTTGTTCATTTCTGCATTCATGCTGCATTTTACAACTTTCTGTTTTAGGGTGATCAGTGTTGGAATCCCTAATCCTACCACAGGAATCATTGACATTCCAATCATGGAGAAAGAAGTGACTAGTGGGCAGCCACATTTCAAGGTAAATAAAACTGCTGCATCATGATTATCTTAATGGTTGGCATGTATTTCTCATCAGTTTTATTAAGGAAAATACCTACAGCTCCTGCTTGCATCATTTAAGCTGTAGCTTTAAGACAGCTGGCAAAGGTCACTCCCTGCACTCTGTCTTGTTTGCTGTACAAGTTAGTGTAAACCCACACAGTCAAATTCTTGCTTTTGCTAATGTGATAAAAAGAAAAAGCTGTTAAAGAGGTGCATTTGAAATATCTATCCTCCTCCCACAAAACACAAATACATGCGAGAGATGCAACTATACGGCCAAACTGGAGGCTGAGCTCTCTCAACATAGGACTGGCAAGACCAGACAGGAGGAGAAGGTAACCACACACACTACATACCCAGTCACACATAGTACCATCACAACTTCAAATCATACACATAATCACACAAAGACATACTCGGAGGCTCTGATCAAAAATCTACCAAAACAGCAGAGGCCACCAAAGCAGACACCCAAACAACTACCACCTCAGGACCCAACACATGCAACACATAGACCACACAGTCAGAGTGTCAAACAGTCACAGCCCTTAAGGCCAAACACAATGCCAGACACACTCGTCATTGGTGACTCCATAGTCAGACACACTGACGTCCCGCTCACCAGACTGAGTAAGGAGAAGGTCACAGTAAGCTGCCTGTCGGGCGCTAGAATCCGCCACATAATGCAAGCACTCAGGTCTCTCAACAGCAGGTACAAGTACGACTCAGTCATTGTCCACGCTGGTGTCAACGACCTGAGACGTACCTCCTTGGACTACATGAAAAGAGACATTGAGGAGCTCTCTGATTATGTAGGCCAGGCAGGTATGACCCTGACCTTGAGGCAGTATCCTACCTTCACCTAGAATGATGCCACAATACAGTGATAAGATGATCAACTTTAATAATTGGCTTAAATTCTGGTGTCATTCAAAGGGGATCCAATGTCTGTCTGCCTGGGATGACATGCTGGACAAGCCACTCTGCTTCGCAAGGGACGGCTTGCACCTGTCACCCCTGGGCTTCCGGATATTGGCAAAGGCTCTTGCCACCCCCATAGTGCCTTTTTTAGGCAAGTCTCAAATTCTAAACCTACCACCCTAGAACACAAAAAAGGAAAAAAACTAAAGGTAATGCTGCTCAATGCCAGAAGTCTCAATCTCAAGATGCACGCACTCGAAGCCCTTCTCAGTATGGAGAACATCGATGTCTGTGCTGTGACAGAAACCTGGTTCAAGGCTCCTGAGAGCACCCCAGCACTATCAGGTTTTACCTCATATCATGCGTTTCGGCCCCAAAATCCGGACAACACCAAGAAAGGAGGGGGGGTGTCCATATTCATAAAGGACACCCACACCTCAAGGTTGGTGGCAACGCATGATGCATCGGAGACCATCCAGGTACAACTAACCATAGGCAAAACTGCTCTGCAATTTGTAGCATGTTACAGGCCACCCTCTCAAACTCAGGAACCTCACATGGCCTTCCTGAAAACACTAGAGGGGATAAATGTATCTCCAAACACCATCATACTAGGTGACTTCAACTACCCTATTATAGACTGGGAACACTACTCAAGCCCAAACACTCTAGCCCAAAGGTTCCTGGAGTTCATAAACTCAAATGCCATGGAACAACTAGTCACCATCCCCACAAGAGGTGAAAACATACTTGATCTCATCATCACGAACATGGGACCACAATGTTCAACACCGATAGTATACCCCTCACTGGTGAGATCAGATCATAAACTAATCTCGCTGGAGGTCCTCATCCCGCCCCCACCTGAAATAAAAAAGACCACAGTGAAAAACTTCTCAAAAGCCGACTTCACACCTCTAAAACTAGTGTGGTCTCCTTTAAGGTCCCTGAGCCGGTGGTAAACATTACTCAAACCGCTGAATCACTAACAAATGCCTTCTACCAGCACCTACAGGACTGCATGGATCAGGCAATCCCAAACAAAACTAAGACTCTTTGTACCAAAGGCAAGCGTCCAGTCTGGTGGACCCCAGCCATAAACAAGCTCTACAACAAAAGGAGGAAGCTACTACAAGATAGAGCAAAATCCTTGAAAGGTAAGACACCCTTGATCATTATAAGTAAAAACTAAGAGCTCTCATAAAATCATCCAAGGCAAATTTTGAGAGAAAAATCGCCAAGGACTCAAAAGACAATCATAAGGCCTTCTTTAGCTATGTTAGAAACCTAGGAGGAAACTCCCAGATATGCTCAGAATTAGTTCAAAATGATGTGAAGATTACTGAAACTACACACATTGCCAACATACTGGCTGACAGGTTCAGTGCTAACTTCTCCCCCTCCCCAAAGGAGAGATATCTATACCAGAGGATTGTAGCCCCCCAAACATCTCTAACGCCCAGGTGAGAACTGCTCTCTCCAAGGCAAAAAACACAGCATCCATGGGACCGGATGGTGTCCCCGGCTGTGTACTCCACGAACTCAATGAGGAATTAAACCCGCAGTTAGGACAGCTGTTTAATCTTAGCCTCACCTCAGGATACGTACCCAAGGAGTTGTGCACGGCGACTGTGGTCCCACTTCACAAGGGCGGTGCCTCCACCGACTCTGGAAATTACCGTCCCATTAGCTTGACAAGCCTTATCTGCAAAGCCATGGAGAGGATCATAATGGAACTCATAAATAAAGACATAGGGAACTTGCAGACTTTGGATCCAACCCAGTTTGGCTTTGTCAAAGGCAGATCATGCCTTTTAAACTTGGTTGACTTTTTCGAAACAGTCACCAAGGCCATTGATGAGGGTAAGGCAGTCCATACAGCCTACCTCGACCTGGCAAAGGCCTTCGACACAATACCCCACTCAGGTATCATCGAAAAACTCATCAGCTTGAATGTAAACCCATACATCACAAGATTGGTTGCAAACTGGCTAAGTGACAGAACCCACAGGGTCAGAGTTGCTGGCGCCATGTCAGACTCAAAGCCGGTCACAAGTGGTGTCCCACAGGGCTCTGTCCTGGGTCCACTCTTGTTCGGCATCTACTTCTCTGAAGTACAAGCAAACACAGGAGGGTTATGGCTGACAAAGTTTGCAGATGACTGCAAACTGGGCGCCATAGTCGAAAACACATCTGACACAGATATCCTCCAGAAGGGCCTCACAGAAACGGATAACTGGTGCCAGAGCCATGGCCTAAAGTTAAACGCCAAGAAATGCATAGTCATACCCTTCGGGAAAAACAAGGTTACCCCTAGCTACCATATAGGTGGCAATCCACTGAGCACAGAAGAAGTTATCAGGGATCTGGGGACCCAGGTTGACAGTAACATTTCGTTTGACACTCACGTTGCTAAAGTAGTTAGGAAAACCTTCTACATTGTCCACCTGATCATGAAGGGATTCACATCTAGATCAAGGGAGGTCATCGTCCCCCTGTACTCATCACTCATTAGACCTATGATTGAGTACAATGCCCCATTCGGAATGTATCTGACCCGACACCTGCAGCAACTGGAAAGGCCCCAAAAGTTCCTCACCAAAAGGATAAAGGGTCTCAAAAATATGTCTTATACTGCCCGACTGAAAGAACTCCAGCTCTATTCAGTCACATACCGCTTGCTCAGAGGTGACCTGTGCCTGACATACAAGGCCATGTCAAACCCAGATTTGATGAATATGCTTCACCTCAAAAAATCTAGATCCCTCAGAACCACAAGGGCGGGAGACTTAAACCTTGACACAGTTATTAATAGAACGTGCTGGAGGGACAGATTCATCACCCAGAGACTCCCTATGCTGTGGAACAAAATCCCGGTACATGTGAGGCAGAGCACCTCGCTGGCCTTGTTCAAGAGGAATCTTGACCAATGGATGGGAGATCGCAGATATACCCCAGGGATTACTTCAGTGTCACTGCTTGACAGAGGCACAGCAAAATAATAGGCATAGTTTTCTTCAAACTAAAGGGGTGGCGAAAGCCACATAACTATGGGCTAGGCTTATAAATGCCCTTGGGCAGATAGCCTGGTATGAACCTATGAACCTATTTATGAGTGTTGGCATAATTATTTTAGATTTTTTTTCCCCTAAAGACTTTCCCAATCCCTTTTCCCAGCTTGACAACACCACTGTCCTTTCCTTTAGGGCCCATTATACTTCCGACAGTCACTGCCCTCCGCCCCCCATTAGACACAGGACATTCTTTCCATTTCCTGCAAATTTCACCTGAGATCTGAGCAGGAGTTGTCAGCAGGGAGCTGGTCTTCAAGGAGCTAAGAGGGTGCTTTTGCTGTTACTGGTATCTGGGCAGTGAGGGTGTTTTATAATGACTTAACCCTTCCCATGTGGAGGGGCTTGAGATCCACATCATGTGGTGTCCCAAAATACCTTCCCCACACAACTGCAGGCTTTGTTAGTCCTGCATTGAAGACCACCACCTGTCATGGCTTGGTGAACCTAACTCTCTTTTTGCTAGGTTGCATATTTGCATTGCTGTTTGTCCTTCAGGGGTTTGTGACCGTGCTTGGCAAGCTTTTCCCAACCAGGATGGACCACCGTCTGTTCCCAGCTATGTCAGGCTGCTATTCTAACTCTGGTTACCTAAGCATTAGTCAGGGAGCTTGGTTGTTTTATGCTTTTAACTTGCTCTTTGTATTATATAAAATAATATATAGAGCACAGTAGCAATGCAAGGCAGTAAGCACAACACTAACCAAAGCACAGAGAAAACCGCTGCTTCATAAACTTTAAAAACTCGGGTTTATTGTGATACAAATATAGGACATGGTAAGCCCTTTCACCTGAATAGGCTTCTTCAGACCATAACACCCAATCCTATGCACCCTTAATACACTAAAAAGAGTGCCAAAAAACGATTAAACCATTAAAGGCACAACACATAACATCATGGGCATGTAACACATTGGGAATACTTTATTCTAAAATACATTAACCACAATAAAATGTAGACATCTAAAAGACATATAAACTATAAATAAAAATATCTATATAAACAAAAACTGCATATGCTCGTACTATTATAAACATGAAATACTTGTCAATAAATCCTCTCATAAACAATAATAAAACAAACATATAAAATATATATATAAAAACATACAAAAAAATCCAAGCACAACCAATATGTTTCACTTTAATCTCCTGGACCTCAGAAAAGGTCTCAACGCTACTTTCCCATTCAGCCCAGGAAATACATCTGCCCTAAGCCTAACAATCCATCTAGACTCAGCACTTTCAGTCCTATCCCTCACACCCCCCCCCCTAAAACTAGTGTATATAACATCTAGTACTTTAAAATAAAAGGAATGTGTGGAATCATTGGACAAAACATGCTTAGAAAGGGCATTAACAGTAGAACAAATCCTAATTTGGTAAAGGTGTTCCCTTATTCTGTCCCTCAGCCTCCTGTCCATCTTGCCTACATAAAACGCGGCACAGGCTCCACAGGAGGCTAGATAAACAACATGTGTGGAATTGCAATTGGCATGAACTCTAACCTCATGGGTAGTGTCGTAGACAGGGTGATAAAAATTAACATCAGTATCAATACAGCAGCAGTAATTACAACTACCACAAGGTACAGTACCAACATTCCTGTCACCTCCACTATCCATAGTAGGATAGCACAACAATTTAAGTTCAATCTATTCTTATAAACAAAACTTGGGTCAACACCCACAACTTCCCGCACATTTGGGTCTAGTGTTAGCACACCCCAATGTGATCTAATCACATCTTTCAACCTGCCCACATCCTTAGTGTAGTACAAGGGCACTCTAAAACCATGATCTCTTCTCTCAACTAAAACACCCTGACAGAGACCTTCATGGCTCGCTGCATTCTCAGAGAAATAAGGTACAGCAGCACGTTCCCTCAAATTTGTGAGGCCTTCCAGTCCTCCCTCTATATCAGAAACCTGATATTCTCGTTCCCACAAATTTGTGAGGCCTTCCAGTCCTCCCTCTATATCAGAAACCTGATATTCTCGTTCCCACAAATTTGTGAGGCCTTCCAGTCCTCCCTCTATATCAGAAACCTGATATTCTCGTTCCCTCAAATTTGTGAGGCCTTCCAGTCCTCCCTCTATATCAGAAACCTGATATTCTCGTTCCCACAAATTTGTGAGGCCTTCCAGTCCTCCCTCTATATCAGAAACCTGATATTCTCGTTCCCTCAAATTTGTGAGGCCTTCCAGTCCTCCCTCTATATCAGAAACCTGATATTCTCGTTCCCACAAATTTGTGAGGCCTTCCAGTCCTCCCTCTATATCAGAAACCTGATATTCTCGTTCCCTCAAATTTGTGAGGCCTTCCAATCCTCCCTCTATATCAGAAACCTGATATTCTCTCTTCTTAAACCTCTCACACATGTCATTTGTCACGTCTGCTTACAGGTGACCTGTGCCTGACATACAAGGCCATGTCCAACCCGGAATTAATGGGCATGCTCCACATCAAAAAATCCAAATCTACCAGATCCACTAGAGCAAGCGACTTAAACCTTAGCACGGATATAAATAGGACATGCTGGAGGGATAGATTTGTCACCCAGAGACTCCCTATGTTGTGGAACAAAATCCCGGTCCATGTGAGGCAGAGCACCTCGCTGGCTCTGTTCAAGAGAAATCTTGACCGGTGGATGGGAGATCATAGGTTTACCCCGGGAATCATCTCTGTGTCACTGCTGGACAGAGGCACAACAAACTAATGGGCACAGTATTTTTTAACATAAGGGGTGGCGTAAGCCACAAAAACTCTGGGCTAGGCTTATAAATGCCTTAGGGCAGATAGCCTAGTATAAACCTATGAACCTATGACTTAGAGGGAGGTCAGGCTTTTTTTTTTAGGTGTAAAGAATTGAGAGTTGCACCAGTTTTTGCTGTAATTATATAGGATTTCCTGTGTTGGTTGGTGGGAGGTTGTATAGGTGAAGTTTAAGATCTTGCATCTAAGGCGACCCCTTTACATTTGCGTGTTGCTAGCTCTGAGCTTAAATAGCTGCAAACATTAACATGCTGTTGGGACCCAGGTTTATTAGATTTTTAACTCTGCTTTCATAACTGGTAGCACATCAGGGGAGTGTATCTTCATGTTTAAGGAAATGAAATGCATTTTGATGCATCAGTCTGTAGTCCTATGACTGCTGTTGAGTTGTCAGTCAGTCAGTGGGGTATTACTTGTTTTGGGGGTGGGATTTAGGACCTTCTTGTGCGTTATGTCCTCACACTTTAGTGGGAGGAAAGCTGGATTGTGGTACCTTTAACTATTTCCCTTTTGTTATATATAGGTTGACATTTGAATGATCGAGTCATTTGGTTTCCATTTGAGCTGTAACAAGGGTATTATTGGGATGATGATGTGTGCAAATTAGAGATTATGGTGCAAGTTAGTTTTCTAGCTGACCTGAGCTCTATCTGTGGGTCGAAGGATGTATTTGTGCAAGTTACTGGCTTGTTATAGGGTAGTGTTGTACTCCTGTGGATAGATAGAAGGATGCCATTGTGGTTGTAGTACAAGTGAGTGGTGGTGTAGTCCTGAGTGCTGATTATGGACAGGAGGTTGTCGCTGAGTGTGAGTTGTTGGTTGGGATACAAGTGAGTGTTGTGTAGTCCTGAGTGCTTTCAGTTGTCAGAGATGCTGAGAGGCAGCATTTGGGGAGGAGTAGATGGTTGTGGGGCAGAGGCACGTCATTCTGTTTACCTCTCCTATATGCAGGGTTGTGAACATCTGCACAAGGTTCTGTCTGCTTTGTAGAAATTAGGTGTGAATGATAGTTTAATACTTCTGTCATTTGTAAGGTCTAGTACAGGCAGTGGTGGTCTAGTACAGGCAGTGGTGGGTTCAAGGAGAAGAACAACACTTGAGATGCTGAGCTTGGTAGAGAGGAGTTGAGTGGGTGCGGTGAAGGAGGGAGAGTCCTGCTGCCTATTTTTCCTCTCAGGTCAAGGATCAAGAACATCAGGAGTGATTCTTTCATTTACAGATTATCAGGAATTCTACTTTTTGCCCTACTGTTTCCCCATGGATAACGAGTGAGTTTACTTCATGAATGGTATAGTGTTGTAGATATTTGTCCCATGAGTCAGAAGCCTCCATTGGCTGCTTAGTCACTACAAAAGATGGTGAAATAGAGGACATTTTGGGGTGTATGACCTTCCTCTTCAACCCAAACAAAAGTGGGCAGAATTAGTGCCGTCCTTATTCGTCTTTTAACCTCAGTTATTCCCTCTGCTGTCAGTGTTGGCCTGTGTGTAGTCTCTGATGTTCTTCGTGTTTTACTGTTGCAGTCATTACATTTGGGTTATCCTGCTGGCAGGTTGCCCTCAGTGTGCCTGAATTCCAAAGTCTTGGGTTCTGCGTCGGCTGCCATCGCCTCCTCCCTGACGTCAGGCCGTCAGGGGTATAAAAGATGCAGCCGACGCCATTTTATTCCGTCTTTATTGCCGCGCAGTGCCAGAAGCAGTTCGCAAGTGCCGGTCGGCCGACTCCTGAAATTTTCGTGTTCGAGTTTCAGATCCGAAGTCTTCATTAAAAGCCAAGTACCCTTTTGGGGAAACTTTTTTTCTTGCTCCAGACCGATGTCAGAAAAAGTTAATAATTGTATTTCTTGTGGGAAGCAAATACCTCATAAGGACTTTCATTCTTACTGTATTCCTTGCCTAGGCCCTGACCACGACGTTGCTAGTTGTCGGTTTTGTGCTAGATTTAACCAACGCACTAAGCGTCAGTACGATTTTGCATTAAGCTATTTTGCACGAAGATTTAATTATACAATGTTGTCGGGCAGCCATCCGACTACTGGAGTTCACAAAAAATGCAAAGAAAAAGACAGGCAACCGAGGTCCAAAACCGACGACAAAGCTTCTCCTAAGCAAGTCGCCGGTTCTCAATGAGGTGCTTTCGCAGCCCCTGACACCCACTACTTTAGAGTCGCAGGCCGCTACCGGCTCCCACGTGGAGTCAGCCAGGCCGCTGGAAACTCAAGGTATTGAAGCCTCGGAGATTATTCCCTCAGATGGGTCCGGAGCCGCTGAGCAGGCATCGGCTTCTGAGGGTGTATTCAGACCTAAACAATTATATATTAAACCGACTTCAAAGACTAAAACACCGTTAAAGGCAAAGAAACAAGTTCACCAGCCACAAGGACAGGTCTCCATGCCCAAAAAACAGATGCTCAAAATGGCAGAAGGCTTAATTACCTTGATCAGGGGTTCCCATCCCCCTCCTGATAAGAGGCCTAGGCAAGAGACAGACTATGAATCTTCAGATCAGGTTTCCATTTCTTCTGATTTCTTCTTCGGATCAGGAATATTCCATTCCTCCCTATGAGGGTTCTGATGCTGAAGAATTAATTCCTTCAGCTTCTCCTCCTGAGGACTACTCTTTTGGGGAAACCTTGCATACCATGAGGGAGCACTTCCAGTGGGAGAGCCAAGATTTTTCAGAATCTAAGAAACGGCTCAGAGATTTCATTTACTACCTGAACACAGGCCTCTAGCTATTCCACCTGTTTTGGACATTGTATATGATGTGTTCTTGGAGTCTAGTCTGACCCCTGACTCTCTACCTCCAGCTCCTGTTAAGCTAGACAGATACTACAGGGTCCCTGACTCTCATAAATTCCTTTTCAAAAACCATACTGCAGACCCAGAAACTATTTCTCAGGGTCCAAAAGGGGTCAAGGCTTCTACTGCAAAAAACCCTACCCCCTCTGACAGGGATTTTAGGGCACTGGATAGATGGGGAAAAAAAGATTTACACATCTGCTACTTTGGCTATAAGGGTCTTAAATTGCCAGTTTCATATGCTCAAATATCAGCAATATATCATGACACTGCTTAAACAGAAAATGTCAAATTCTGAATGTGCAGAAAACAAAGAAATGCAGAATTTATTGCATGCAGCTGAACAAGTTGGAAAGCATACTTTGCAATGTGGGTTTGATTCTCTGGAGGCCTCCTGCAGGGCCGCTGTTACGGGTTCTGTCATTAGGAGGCATGCTTGGTTAAAGGAACAAAATCTGCCTGACCATGTTAAAGCAAAATTATTAGATGCTCCTTTACAACATGATACCTTGTTTGGTGTTAAGGCAGAAAAGGTGTTAAAGAAAATCGAGGACAAAGTGAAATCTATGCAAACGGTCAAGGATTTCTTACAGGTACAACCACCTAGATTTAGCAGACACTGTCCTACAAATAATTGGTCCTTTCCCGTCTCAGACAGACTTCCAAGAGGCAGATCACAGCCGCAAGGCTCCTATAGGTCCAAGCAGTGGAGTGCTTCTACCTCCAAAGGTGGAGAAGACAAAGCACAATCATACAGGAAACAGTCCCAATGACTTCCCCCAGCTTGCACCAAGCACTTATCTTCTGGCAGCACCCTTAGGGGGAAAACTAGCACTTTTTTCTCAAAATTGGCACATTATAACCCAGGACAAATGGGTTCTAGACATAGTGTCACAAGGCTACAAGTTTCATTTCCATACCCTGCCAAGGGCAAACGGTTGGCCAGACCTGCCAAAAAATCAATGGGCAGAGGCTCAAAAACAAGTCGCAGCTCTCATGGACATGAGGGCTATTCAACAAGTGCCACAGCAAGAGCAGGGACAAGGATTTTACTCGACTGTTCTTGGTACCCAGAAAGGACAAAGCATGGAGACCAATACTGGACCTATCTATTCTAAACACTTTTTCCTGGATATACGAAAATTCAAGATGTTGACCTTAGAGCAGCTTCTGCCCATGCTGGGCAGCAAGGCTTGGCTCGTGACTTTAGACATAAAAGAGGCATACCTGCATGTCCCAATCAGACAGTCATGCAGAAGATACCTCAGATTCCAGGCTGGCTCAAAGCACTACCAGTTCTCTACACTGCCCTTTGGCTTATCTACTGCGCCCAGGGTCTTCACAAAGTGCCTGGCACCAGTAATTGCTTACTGCAGACAAAGAGGAATACAAATATATCCGTACTTGGATGACTGCCTCATACAAGCAGAGAACAAGGACATTCTACTACAGCATCTGACTTTTGAGATAAGACTTTTAACAGGCCTAGGGTACACAGTCAACGAAAAAAAAATCAAAACTAGTGCCCTCTCAAGAGATAGTATTCCTGGGTGCCAGCTTAAATACAACTGCCCAGATGGCTTATCTCACTCCAGACAAACAAAGGCAACTGACTACCTATTTCAAGGAAATGGCAACAAAGGCCCAGTTATCTGCAAGAAAAATTGTGCAGGCTTTGGACTTCATGGTATCCTGCATGTTACTAATTCCATATGCAAGACTGCATATGAGGAAAGTTCAGTGGTACCTAAAAAGTGTCTGGACACAACATTGCCACAGTCTGGAAACAATGATAACTCTAATTCCCTGCCTACAACAGGAGTTTCGATGGTGGACAAAGGCTTGTCACCAAAACAAGGGACAGCCATTCTCACTACTCCTAGCCAGTCAGAGCCTAACGACAGATGCTTCAGATTATACCTGGGGGGCATACATGGCAGGAAGAGGCATTCAGGGCACCTGGTCCACAAACCAAAAGCATCTACATATCAATCAAAAAGAGATGCTAGCTGTTCAAAATGCCCTGACAGCCTTCAAGGACCTACTTCATCCAGGACAACTACTGATAAAGACAGACAACACCACAGTCATGTGGTATATAAACAAGCAGGGGGGCACACATTCTTACCTCCTTTGCAGACTAGCCATGGCTTTATGGGACACAGCTTTGACTTACCAAGTACATCTGCAGGCACAATTCCTGCCAGGAAAGGAAAATATTACGGCAGACAAACTAAGCAAAAACCTCATGGATCCCCACGAGTGACAGCTGGATCCACAAGTCTTCAGCATGATAACAAGGAAATGGGGGGGTCTGGACATAGATCTGTTTGCCTCCCCTCAAAACAATCAACTAAAAAGATTCTGTACAAGGATTTATCACAGACAGTGAAAGTGGACGCCCTATCTTTCAACTGGACAAACATATCAGTATATGCCTTTCCTCCACTGCCTCTCCTCCCCAAGGTACTCCTAAAGGTCAGACAGGAGAAGCCAAAGATGATACTGATTGCCCCAGACTGGCCACACCAGTACTGGTATCCGATCTTAAGGAACTTGTCCCAGTGCCCAGCCTGGGCCTTACCTCAAATACCTCATCTACTGTCCCAGCAAAACAATCAGATTCTGCACAGCCAACTCAGGACCCTAAACCTGGCAGCATGGCGGATAATGTAGCCATACAAACCACACCTCTCAGTAAAGCTGTGATGGATGCCATTTTAGAAGCCAGAAGGCCTAGTACTAGAAAATCCTATGCTGGGAAATGGAAGAGATTTTGCGCTTGGAACAAAGCTCAAGGAACTGATACAGCTGACCCCAAATATTCCTCAGATTTTGAAATGCTTAACTGAGATGCTGGACAAAGGCTTATCTTTCTCATCAATTAAAATCCATGCCTCTGCCATTTCGGCCCATTACAACACAGAGCCACCAGTCTTTTCTCATCCTTTAAGGCAGTACCTCAGAGGAGCCAAAAACTTAAGGCCTCCAAGGAGAATGCCAACACCTGCATGGGACATCAATTATATCTTGGAAAAACTCACCTTACCTCCTTTTGAGCCAGCTGCAACTACGGATATAAAGTTCTTATCTTGGAAAACAGCTCTGCTCCTAGCAATAACTTCTGCAAGACGAGTTTCAGAGCTACAGGCTTTCATGGCTGTGGAACCCATTATCATTTTTTATCCAGACAGGGTCTCTCTGAGAACAAACCCTACATGATACCTAAGGTGGTATCCAGTGTAGCCCTTAACCAAACAATTCATTTGCCAACTTTTTATCCAAATCTACAAAACAAGTTGGAGAAAATTCTGCATTCTTTGGACGTACACAGACAACTTAGATTCTACTTGGACAAAACTAAAGTTTTCAGAAAGACACCACAATTACTAGTGGCATATGCCACAGCATCACAAGGAAAGGCTATCTCCAAGTAGACTATTTCAAAGTCGATAGGTCACTGCATTCGTTTCTGCTACTCACAGCATGGCAAACCAGTGCCTAAGGGCATTAGGCCACATTCAACCAGAGCTGCAGCTACTTCGGCAGCCTTTCTCAGGGGAGCACCAACCAAAGACATTTTAGAGGCTGCTACTTGGAGTTCAGTGCATACCTTTACAAAACATTACAATCTGCCTCTTTACTCTAAATCCAGAGCAGGCTTTGCCACTGCAGTTCCGCAGGGCCTCATAGCCGCTCCTAATGCTGTTTAGCTCCAGCCCTCCCAACCATAGCTTTGGGCCTCAACCCAAATGTAATGATTGCAACAGTGAAACACGAAGAGCATAGTACAGTTGTGTACACTTACCATAAATGTAGATGTTAGAGTGTATTCACTGTTGCAGTCCAAGTTACCCACCCGCCACCCCCCTTATTTTTGCTGGAACTTCTCTTTACTTCTCTAATCTATACAACCTAGGTGGTGTATTTGCTTATAGATGAAGGTAAAGCTTATTTTGGTGGATGTATGTTTTATTTACATAATTTTAGCCTACCCTTTTGGGGGCACCTGACATCTGGGGCAAGAAAAACTGAATAAAATGGTGTCGGCTGCATCTTTTATACCCTGGACGGCCTGACGTCGGGGAGGAGGCGACGGCAGCTGACGCAGGACCCAAGACTTTGGAATTCAGGCTGACCGAGGGCAACCTGCCAGCAGGATAACCCAAATGTAATGACTGCAACAGTGAATACACTCGAACATCTACATTTATAGTAAGTGTATACAACTGTACTTTCCTCCGAGCCATGAAGCTGACTGTCTGTAGTTCTCATTAATTATAGAGCAGGTTAGTGAGATGAGTTGGTGAAGGCGGACTTGAGTGGAGTGCTTTTGTAGTTCTGTGCTCACCATCAGTCAAGGAAATCTCATGGCAACAAGAAATATGATGAAACTGAACTTGCTATCAAGTTTGAAGGAAGTGTACTGATGCTCTAATGAAAAGCTTAGATACTTACTCATAACAAAGATTTACGAAATGTCTGACCTGTAGCTGTGTAATGACTATTCTGGATACAAGGGACCTGAACTAACCTGCAAAAGGGTGGATAATCTGGATATAAGGGAGTTGGACGTACCTGTAGAAGGGTAGATAATTTGGATATAAGGGAGCTGACTGTACCTGTAGGAGGGTAGATAACTTGGATACAAGGGAACTGAATGTACCTGTAAGAGGGTAGATAACTTTGATACATGGAGCTGAACTTACCTGTAGGAAGGTAACTTTGAGATCATTGGTTATTTAGCTGTAGTAATCCTCTGCTAATAGCACAAGTTGTGATTGGCCATTTCCATGTATCATTATCATACTACATCAGCATGAAAATAATTCGAATACAATGATTGGGGAGTGATGCTGCCAGTTACAGAAATGGCAAAGGTGATAACCATTCTCTGCTCAGATATCTCTAACATTATGGTCATACAAAGACGTTTGTTCCTTAGCTTTCTTACCTATGATGGGTATTTATTGCTTGTGGAGATGTTCATAGGTTAGTACTAGGCTAACTGCCTTTGCGAGACATTGTAAGCCTAGCCAATTATCCCTTGTGAGTCTCAAACCCTGCACCTTGTCTTTGTAAGGCAAACACCTTAACCACTAGGCCACCCGCCCAACCCCGTAGGGTTTGCCTTAGGCCTTGTAGGCCTTGCCTTTCTAGGTTGAAGCATTGCAGCAGAGAGCCTTACAGGGGAGCCTGAAGGGTATATTTCATTGGAGCTGAACAGTTTTTGCTGAGAATTATTGGAGAAATTTTCTTTTCAAGGAATATTTTCTAAACTGTCTTTTGTTGTAGATGACTGTGTCACCTCTCTATCGCATATCTAACGAAGAGGGAAAATTGTTGAGAGCGAGGAAGAATCGGGACTCGCACAGCGCTGTGACGCAGTTCACTGTCTTGGATAGTTTTGGGGCATGTGCCCTTGTGGAGTTAATACCAACAACAGGTAATGAAAAGTGTCTGCAAGTGTGATGACATCTGGGTGGAAAAAGCAATATATTATGCAATGTTTGTGGAAAGCTGTAGTACTTTTACAGTATGTTTTTTGATTGTTTCACTTTAGTCTTTTTGTTAGGGTAACAAAGGATGCAGTGTTTGCAGTGCTAATCCTGTCTTTTGTGAGACCATCTCTGAGAAAAGGAACAAAGCAACACCTAATATTTGTTGCTGTTTCATGTTCATGCGTCTTCAGACAAAGTTATGCCTGTTTGGAACTACAATTCTTAGGTAGTTGGAGCTCTGTGTTCTTTTGTTTGCCCACATTACCCATTTCTTATTGTTTTAAATATTGAACCATTTGTTTTTGAAGTGTAAGGCTGAGCTGGATTGTTGACGTAAAAGTATGAGGAGCAGATTCATGAGAGCAAAGCTGCTCGCTATTCCATGAGCAATGCCCACGTACGCACGCGCAAACTTTTCTAGGAATCCTTTGTGTAATTTTTTCAATTGGTTTGATCATGGAGACCATAGCAACCTTATATGCCCAATTTCATCTTGGACTGTATAATGCATTGGAGTTATGTATGGAAATTCTGCCTTTCTGTGCACTTGTGTTGTGATTTGCAGAAGCCAACAGTGAATGTTGTTTGAAAAGATTCATGCCAGGTGTTCTTTGTTTCTTCACCAATGCACACGTCTTGCACCACAACTATATTTTATCTTGTCTTGTGTTACTTGCTCCCATATTTGAAGTTTCAGCCACTAATGCATTTCCTCTGCAGCTTTTCTGAGAGAGCATGTTACCCCAAGCACATGGGAGTTTCCTGTGAGCAGCTGCGACAGAGCACCATAACCCAGGTATGTGGAGGTGTCCTGTGAGCAGGTACAACAGAGCACCTTAACACAGGTATGTGGAGGTCCCCTGTGACTAGCTGCGACATAGCACCTTAAATCAGGAACAATGGAGTTCCTGATGAGCAGGTGAGACAGATCAGTTTTACCAAACGATGTGGAGGAGGAGGATCTGAGAACAGATGCAGCAGAACATCTTACACCTGGTACATGGAGTTCCCTGTGAGCAGGTATGGTCAGGCACCTTAACCTAAGTATATGAGGTGGTGGTGATCTCTGGGCAGGTGTCATCCAGCTTAATTCAGTACTTTTTTTCGTCGTCTTCATCTTTGAATGTTTGCCTCATAGGGTCCTCCAGTCACTGCTTGTGACCAAGAACTTTCAGCTTTGTGGACACTTTAGGCCCCCCCATGCTGCTGCGTCCTGCATGTTAGTAGAACAGTGCTGCCCCCTTGTCAGTGGAGTACAGTTTCTAAAGTGCATACCTTATAAATGAAATCGTTGTCAGCACTGCAAATAGAAATTCTGCAGTATGTGTGCTTTGAAGCCCAGCATTATAATGTCACATATCTGCAAATAAATGCTTGTGTGTGTGTGTTTAGGAGGAGTGCAGTATAAATTCTTTACAGGTTTTTTATTTTTTTTATTTGGAGGGGGTGGATTTCCCACTATGACTATATTATCTTTTTTCCTCTATGGGGAACCTGATCTTGGGTTGAGTCTTGGCAGGATTTTAAACCACATTTTGCAAATGGACCCCTGGTGGGCACCGACATTAAGTGGTCATTCTGAAATATTCATCTCTCTTGTCTCAAATTTTTGAACTGATATTGAAGGTTTAATCCCCTGTCAGCCAAAGTCCTCCCATGTTGGCCTGTACTTCTGAGAAGTAGATGCCGAACAATAGGGGGCCAAGGACCGAGCCCTGTGGGACACCACTTATGACCGGCTTGGAGTCTGACATAGCGCCAGCAACTCTAACTTGTGGGTTCTGTCCTTAAGCCAGTTTGCAACCCATCTTGTGACATATGGGTTTACATTTAAGCTGGTAAGTTTTTCTACAATACCCGAGTGGGGTATTGTGTCGAAAGCCTTTGCAAGGTCAAGGTAGGCTGTATGGACTGCCTTTCCCTCATCAATGGCCTTGGTGACTGTTTCGAAGAAGTCGACCAAGTTCAAAGGCATGATCTTCGCTTGACAAAGCCAAACTGGGTCGGGTCCAATGTCTGCAAGTCCCCTATATCATTGTTTATGAGCTCCATTATGATCCTCTCCATAGCTTTACAGACTAGACTTGTTAAGCTTATGGGGCGGTAATTACCAGGGTCCGTAGAGGCACCGCCTTTGTGGAGTGGGACCACAGTTGCCGTACGCCACTCCTTGGGCACGTATCCTGTGGTAAGGCTGAGATTAAACCGCTGCCTTATGTGCGGGTTTAATTCCTCATTTAGCTCGTGTAGCACACAGCCGGGGACACCATCTGGTCCCATTGATGCTGTGTTTTTAGCTTTAGAGAGGGCAGCTTTCACCTGCGCATTTGAGATGTCTGGGAGGCTACACTCCGCTGGGATAGTTACCTCTCCTTTAGGGGGGGAGAGGGGGGTGAAGTCTGCACTGAACCTGTCTGCCAGTATGTTGGCAACGTCTGTGGGTTCAGTGATTTTTGTATCATTTTGGACTAATTCTGAGCATATCTGGGAGTTTCCACCCAGGTTCCTAACATAGCTGAAAAAGGCCTTATGATTGTCCTTTGAATCCATGGCAATTTTTCTCTCAAAATTGGCCTTAGTTGATTTTATGAGTGCTCGTATTTTTTTACTAATAATGATCAGGGGTGACTTCCCTTTTATGGATTTTGTTCTATCATGTAATAGCTTTCTCCTCTTATTGTAAAAGTTTGTTAATGGCTGGGGTCCACCAGACTGGACGTTTGCCCTTTGTGGAAAGAGTCTTGGTTTTATTTGGGATTGCCTGATCCATGCAGTCCTGGAGGTGTTCATAGAAGGCATTTGTAAGGGCTTCAGCAGCTTGGGTTGTGGTTTCCACTGTCTCAGGGGCCTTGAAGGATACCACACCAGTCTTGAGTAGTGTGAAGTTTGCTTTAGAGAAGTTCTTCACTGTGGTCTTTGTTTGGGGTGGGCGGGATGTGGATTTCCAGTGAGATTAGTTTATGATCAGATCTCACCAATGAGGATATACTTCGTGTGGAGCATTTTGTCCCCATGTTTGTGATAATGAGATCTAGTATATTTTCTCCTCTCGTGGGAACAGTGACTAGCTGTTCCATGGCATTTGAATTTATGAACTCCAGGAACCGTTGGGCTAGAAAGTTAGGGCTTGAGTAATGTTCCCAGTCTATATTCGGGTAGTTGAAGTCACCCAATATGATGGTGTTTGGAGATACATTTATACCCTCCAGTGTCTTCAGGAAGGCTGTGTGGGGTTCCTGAGTTTGAGAGGGTGGCCTGTAGCATGCTACAATTTGTAGAGCAGTTTTGCCTATGGTTAGTTGCACCTGGATGGTTTCCGAAGCTTCGTGCGTTGCCACCAACCTGGAGGTGTGGGGTATCCTTTATGAATATGGATACACCCCCTCCTTTTGTATGGTCCGGGTTTTGGGACCGGAACGCATGATATGAGGTAAAACCTAATAGTGCCGGGGTGCTGTCAGGAGCCTTGAACCAGGTTTCAGTTACAGCACAGACATTGATGTTCTCCATACTGAGAAGGGCCTCGAGTGCGTGCATTTTGAGATTTAGACTTCTGGCATTGAGCAGCATTACCCTCAGTTTCTTCCCATTTTTTGTTTTCTAGGGTGGTAGGTTTAGAATTTGAGCCTTGCCTAAAAAAGGCACTATGGGGGTGGCAAGAGCCTTAGCCAATATCCAGAATCCCAGGGGTGACAGGTGCAAGCTGTCCCTTGCGAAGCAGCGTGGCTTGTCAAGCATGTCATCCCAGGCAGACAGACAGTGGATCCCTTTGAATGACACCAGACATTAAGCCAATTGTTAAAGCTGATCATCTTGTCTCTATATTGTGGCATCATTCTTGGTGAAGGAAGGATACTGCTCAGGGTTAGGGTCATACCTGCCTGGGCTACATAATCAGAGAGCTCCTCTATGTCTCTTTTCATGTAGTCCAGGAGGTGCGTCTCAGGTCGTTCACACCAGCATGGACAATGACTGTGTCATATTTGTACTTGCCGTGGAGTGACCGAGTGCTTGTGTTATGTGGATTCTAGCCCGATAGGCAGCTTACTGTGACCCTCTCCTTGTTCAGCCTGGTGAGTGGGACGTCAGTGTGTCTGACTATGGAGTCACCTATGACAAGTATGTTTGGTGTTGTATTTGGCCTTACGGGCTGTGACTGCTTTGCACACTGCTTTTGTGGTTTATGTGTTGCTTGTGGGGTGTCTTGAGGTAGCAGTTGTTTGGGTGTCTGCTTTGGAGGCCTCTGCTGTTTAGGTACATTTTTACTCAGAGCCTCCGAGTATGTCTTTGTGTGTTTATGTGTTTGATTCAGTGGTGTGGTAGCATTATGTGAGGCTGGTTTTGTGGTGTGTGTAGTTATGTCACACTGGTGATGCAGTTTGCATGACCCCCCCCCCAGGGGTGGGGATATGCTAGTCAAATACTACATTGCCAGTATGCAGGCGAGAGCACAAAGTAACCTGACAGCTGCATGAAGGATGGTGTCCACTGGACATCTCTTGATTCAGGCCCAGATGAAAGGCTCAGAGCAGAGGAATGAATGTGCACTGTTTGACAGGGCCATAGGCACATGAATGGGCACTGAGGATTGTCCACAGAGCAGTGAATGGGCATTGTCCCAAGGAGGCCATGAGACAAACCAAAAAACAAACTGATAATCCACAAAATCCGACTAATAACTGCAAGCTAAGGAACTTGTAAATAAAATACAAATTTATTCTTATCGAATGAAGCGCTTTTCGTTGGCACAAATGTGTCAACTTCTTCAGATTCAAAACAGTTTTGTGAATTACACACACCACTTAAAACAACTTACTCTTGTCATGTGACCAGCATCAGCTGGTGCTGCTGTTCTAGAGCCTGCTCATATTTAAAGTGATATTACATATAAAAAGCAGTAATAAAACACATTGTGCACGCTGGTACAACGTTCAACAGACTGATCAAACCTAATCTAAACTTAGCAGATTTACGCTTAGCAGTCAATATTGACTGCTTAATAATAAAGAATAAATCAATTAGTGTTACAGTTAAACAGGTTAAACTTATGGCAATCCTGGTTGAATAACAATCCTAAGAAGTCAGAAATTGTCAACCAACAACTCAGACAGGATTGGTTCTATGCTGTCAGTTAACTCAGTTTTGCAATACAAGTAAAAGTGTTAAAAATACATTAATAACCAATACGTTTATACAAATTGTACTTAAAAAAAAATGCTAACAAGCGACTATCTCAAGAAGTCAGAAATTGACCATTGGTCAAGGCCATTTTTTTAGAGTACAAATATTTAAGGTTTATAAGAGGTTTGATGTTTATAAAAAACTATTAAGGGCTTGCCTACAAAAATACTTCTAGTTATATAAATCGCCAAACTACTAAATGAACATAATCAAAAACACATTGTTGTAAGTTACAAAATTCCTGCTTCATCTATTTAGACTTTTTAACTTAGGCAAGCAATATTGCAGGCATCATTCAGGCCAGGACATAGAAATGCATTTAGTCTCACCTGCCATAACAGGTCACGTTCTTCGAGCATCAAGTTAAATGGTCCACCTCTCACATCAAAGCTCACATGGTCTATAGCTTTGAAAAGAAACTTGTGGTTACTGTGTTCAATAAGGTGTCTTGCTAATGGATTATCATCGTTTTTCTTTTCTATAGCGTATGTGTGCTCATATAGTCTATCTTTTAGCTTGCGTTCGGTTTTACCGATGTAGAAGGCTGAGCATGCTTGGCACCTAGCCACATAAACCACAAGCTTAGTGTTACAGTTTTATTTAGACCTCAACTTGAAAGTCCTACCATTAACAAGACAACTCTCCTCTATCTCAATGTGTCTTCCTT